>NC_045968.1:10315021-10665021 GCF_010909765.2 Amblyraja radiata | reverse complement strand
TAATAATAATAAATTTTATTTGCGGGCGCCTTTCAAAGTCTCAAGGGCACCTTACAGAAAATTAACAAGAGAGAAAAAACATATAGTCGGAGTAAAATAAATAATAAGGACATCACCAATACACAAATTAAAGACAGAATTCGCTCCAAAGACAAAAAATCAAAAACACAATGTGAAGAGTTCTCCAGTTCCTCACAAGGCCGTTTCATTATCATATGTGCCGACAAAGGATCTATAAAATTCTTACTTGCTGTAACATAACAGGCTTTTAAACACATTAGTCATGAGACAACGTAATACATAAAAATTGCAATAAATTGAGAAAAACAATATCACTGCAAAAAGCCCAATGTCCTTGGTGCAACCAAGCCTTTTCATACAAGGGACTGCAGATACTGGTTAACAAAAGAGACACAAAGTAATGGAGCATCTCAGGAGATCAGGTAACATCCCTGGAGAACATGGATTGATAATGTTTCGAGTCAGGACCCTCCTTCACACTTCATTTGTTTCACCGCTTAGTTAGTGGTTGTTGGTCAGTTGTGCAGGGTCTTGGTGAGATCACACCTGGAGTATTACGTACAGTTTTGGTCACCTAATCTAAGGAAAGACATTCTTGCCATAGAGGGAGAACAGAGAAGGTTCACCAGACTGATTCCTGGGATGGCAGGACTTTCATATGAAGAAAGACTGGATAGACTCGGCTTGTACATGCTAGAAATTAGAAGATTGAGGGGGGATCTTATAGAAACTTACAACATTCTTAAGGGGTTGGACAGGCTAGATGCAGGAAGATTGTTCCCGATGTTGGGGAAGTCCAGAACAAGG
Source organism: Amblyraja radiata (assembly GCF_010909765.2). NCBI lineage: Eukaryota > Metazoa > Chordata > Chondrichthyes > Rajiformes > Rajidae > Amblyraja > Amblyraja radiata. The sequence goes on along the minus strand of NC_045968.1, from coordinate 10,664,193 downwards.
GGTCACAGTTTAAGGATAAGAGGGAAGTATTTTAGGACCGAGATGAGAAAATCATTTTTTACACAGATATTTTCTACAGATTCACCGCCACAGAAGGTAGTTGAGGCCAGGTCATGGGCTAGATTTAAGAGGGAGTTAGATGTGGCCCTTGTGGCTAAAGGGATCAGGGGCTATGGAGAGAAGGCAGGTATGGGATACTGAGTTGGATGATCAGCCATGATCATATTGAATGGCGGTGCAGGCTCGAAGGGCCGAATGGCCTACTCCTGCACCTATTTTCTATGTTTCTATGTTTCTAACATCCTTAGAGAATATTGATAGATGACGTTTCGAGCCCATTCTTCAGACTTGAGTTTAGTTAGTGTCGGACATGTTCAAATGTGGGGATTTTCACCAGGTGTAGCAGTTTCCTCCTGATCTATTCCTCTCATGATTTTCTCTCATCACCTCTATAAGGTGACCCCTCCTGCGCTCTGAGGAGTTTAGTCCTAGCCTGTTCAACCTCTCCCTCTCGCTCAGGCCCTCGAGTTCTGACAACGTCCTAGTAAATCTTCTTTCCCCCCCCTTCCAGCTTGATAACATCTGTCCTAGTCAAATGTGGGGTAACATAGAGCTGGAATGAAATGGTAATCGTGTGGAAACTGCAGTATGACAAAGGTTAGGATAGCTGTGCAGCATAACTATCTTTAGGCATCCATTGATTCACATGAATCTTCCTGATAGGTATTCATTGACGTACCCGAATGTTCGGGCTGGATATTCCTTGGTGCACACACTATAAGGTTCTTGATGTTGAAAATTAAATAAAGTTTTATTGGCTTTAGTTTAGTTTAGTGTAGAGGTACAGCACGGAAACAGGCCCTTCGGCCCACCGGGTCCGCGCCGACCAGCGATCCCCGCACAGTAACACTATCCTATACCCACAAGGGACATTTTTTACATTTACCAGGCCAATTTACCTACAAAACTGTACGTTTTTGGATTGTGGGAGGAAACCGAAGATCTCAAAGAAAACCCACGCAGGTCACGGGGAGAACGTACAAACCCCGTACGGACAGCACCCGTAGTCGGGATCGAACCCGGGTCTCTGGCGCTGCATTCGCTGTAAGGCAGCAACTCTACCGCTGCGCCACCGTGCCACCGTGAATTTGTAAATGCATGATTTGAGAACGTATTGTTATTGATGATGTAATTAGAAAGTGTGTACAATTTCAAGGGTCAAAATCTGTATAAGTTGACAGTTCCGAGTGGAATTTCTATGAATAGTGCAGTAACTGCGACTGTGCTGGTCTCCTTGTGCACAAGTAAATTGAGTGTGTCTGGAAAATGAACGCAAGTTGTCAGATTCCAGTTGATTAGGGACGAAAATTGTAGACTGCCTGTCTACACTATCTATGCCTCTCATAATCTTATATACTTTTATTAGTTCTATCAGCCTCAAGAGATATCAATCCGACTTTATCTCACAATGCATCTCACCAAAGCCCTACGTAATAATACTATTAGCAACTTCTACACATCTACTTAAATCCTCTTTTAAGAAATACCTACAGACTAATTGCCACCTAATTGCCTGCTGCATCTGCAGGTTAGCCTTCAGTGATTTATGTACAATGTCACCCAGCTCTCTTAAACTTCAACGCCTCCCAATTGTTTATCTTTTAAAAATAATGCACACTTGCTCAAGTTCAAGTTCAAGTTCAAGTGAGTTTATTGTCATGTGTCCCTGTATAGGACAATGAAATTCTTGCTTTGCTTAAGCACACAGAAAATAGTAGGCATTTACTACAAAACAGATAAATGTGTCCATATACCATGATATAAATATATACACACATGAATAAATAAACTGGTAAAGTGCAAATAACAGAAAGTGGTTGTTAATAATCAGAGTTTTGTCCGAGCCAGGTTTAATAGCCTGATGGCTGAGGGGAAGTAGCTATTCCTGAACCTGGTTGTTGCAGTCTTCAGGCTCCTGTACCTTCTACCTGAAGGTAGCAGGGAGATGAGTGTGTGGCCAGGATGGTGTGGGTCTTTGATGATACTGCCAGCCTTTTTGAGGCAGCGACTGCGATAAATCCCCTTGATGGAAGGAAGGTCAGAGCCGATGATGGACTGGGCAGTGTTTACTACTTTTTGTAGTCTTTTCCTCTCCAGGGCGTTCAAATTGCCGAACCAAGCCACGATGCAACCGGTCAGCATGCTCTCTACTGTGCACCTGTAGAAGTTAGAGAGAGTCTTCCTTGACAATCCGACTCAGAGTCACAAAGCACAAAAACAGGCCCTTTGGTCCAACTTGCCCACGCCGACCAATGTGCCCCATCTACACTAGTCCCACCTGCCTGCGTTTGGTCCAAATCCCTCCAAACCTGCCCTGTCCATGTACCTGTCTGAATGTTTCTTAAATGTTGCAATAGTCCTGGCCTCAACTACCTCCTCTGGCAGCTCGTTCTGTACACCCACCATCCTTTGTGTGAAATCTTTCCCCCTGATTGGGGATTGGCGCCGACCTGTAGGAAGTATTGGCGCCGACCTGTAGGGGGTATGGCTGCCTAGCCTGCAGCTGTCTGTTTTTCATTTATTTTTTCTTATTTTTAGTTAGTTTAGTGTTTTGTTTTTAAGGAGTTCTAGCTTTTTTATGTGTGGGGAGGGGGGGGGGGGGGAAGGGGGAAACTAATTTTCAGGGTCCCTACCTGGTCGGAGATGCAGCTTTTCTCCGGGCTGCACTTTCGACCCGTCCTCGTGGCCTACCAGCGGGCCTGGAGCGGCATTTCCTGAGGGGACCGCCCGGAGCCTCAGCATCGGCATCGGCGGCGGCTGCGGAGCTGCGGGTCCGAGGAGCGAGGGGACCGCCCGGAGCATCGGCATCGGCGGCACCGGCATTGGCATCGGCGGCGGCGGCACCGGCATCGGCATCGGCGGCGGCGGCACCGGCATTGGCATCGGCGGCGGCGGCACCGGCATTGGCATCGGCGGCGGCGGCACCGGCATTGGCATCGGCGGCGGCGGCACCGGCATTGGCATCGGCGGCGGCGGCACCGGCATTGGCATCGGCGGCTGCGGCACCGGCATCGGCATCGGCGGCGGCGGAGCTGCGGGTCTGAGGACGGCGGTGCAGCGCTGGAGCGCCATTGCGTGGGGCGGGCGGTGCCTTGCCTGGGTCGCTGAGCTGGAACTCCGGTGAGCTGGGTCCATTGCAGAGCTGCGGGTCTGAGGAGCGGCTGCGGGCGGCGGCGCTGAACTTTCCATCGGGAGCCTGGGATCTCGCGACGAGATCGCCAGTTGAGCTCCATTCGGCGCAGCCTTGTCGGCTCCGGAAGCCACGGTCTCGAGTAGGGAGGCGGCCGTTCCAGGGTTCCCAGGCCGCTGAGAGGACTCTCCCGACGCCGGAACATCATCACCCGGCGAGGACGGCCTGGAACATCGGGCCTCCGTAGAGGCAACTGTGGAGGCCTCAATAGGCCCGACTATGGGTGGACATTGGGGATGGGACTGGACTCTGTGCCTTCCCCCATAATGGGAACCATTGTGGGGGGATGTTTTTATGTTAAAGCTATTTATTATTGTTATGTTTGTATTCTTTTTTATGTGCTGCATTGGCAAAAAGAATTTCACTACATCTAGGTGTATGTGACAATAAATCAACCTTTGAACCTTTGAACCTTTGACCTTAAACCCATGTCCACTGGTTCTCAAATCCCCTACTCTGGGCAAGAGACTCTGTGTGTCTAATTGATCTATCCCTTTCAGGATTTTATACACCTCTATAAGATCACCCCTCAACCTCCTGCGCTCCAAGGAATAAAGTCCTAGCCTGCTCAACCTCTCGCTTTAGCTCAGGCCCTCGAGTCCTGGCAACATCCACATTGTTTTTCTTACCAATGCTTAAAAAGAGAAGTAGTAGTAAAGCTCATGATTACCAGTTAGTTTAACCAGCGGTTCACAAGTTACTTGGAATCTCTTCCAACAAAGAATATAAATCTTCATTTAGAGAGGCAGGGATTAATCGCAGCTGGTCAGCAAAAATTTGTTCAGGGGAGTTTGTATTGGACTAACTCTGACATGAGTAATGAAAGGCTTGAATAGAGTGGACGTGGAGAGGATGTTTCCACTTGTGGGAGAGTCTAGAACTAGAGGTCATAACCTCAGCATTAAAGCACGTTCTTTTAGGAAGGAGATGAGGAGGAATTTCTTTAGTCAGAGGGTGGTGAATCTGTGGAATTCTTTGCCACAGAAGGCTGTGGAGGCCATGTCAATGGATGTTTTTAAGGCAGAGATAGATAGATTCTTGATTAGTATGGGTGTGGGAGAAGGAGGGCTAATGGGGTTATGATGGAGAGATAGATCAGCATTGATTAAATGGCAGAGTAGACTTGATGGGCCGAATGGCCTAATTCTACTCCTGTCACTTATGACCTTATGGCCTTGTCACATTTAGCAGCAAGACAGAGGCAAAGTTCCACAGCAATGGGAGTTTGAGGCGTCAACTCACCACATGGGTCATAACTACATCCCAGACCACAAAATGGGGACTTTACACCTTACCGATTCATGTTATCAAAGTCAGTGATCCACATACACAAACACTGTCCTACACACGAGGTACAATTTACAATCTTTACCAAAGCCGAATTAACCTGCAAACCTCTACGTCTTCGGAATGTGGGAGGAAACCGGAGCAACCGGAGAAAACCCAGGCGGTCGTAAGGTCATAAGTGATAGGAGCAGAATTAGGCCATTCGGTCCATCAGTCATGGGTGATCTATCTCTCCTATCCTAACCCCATTCTCTAGACTCCACCCCATAACACCTAACACACGTCCTAATCAGTGGGGTCATGGGGTGAACATACAAACTCTTTACAGACAGCAAATGTAGTCTGGATCGTGCTGTCTGCACATGATCCCGGGTCTCTGGTGCTGTAAGGCTGCAACTCCACAGCTGCACCACCGTGCCGGCCCTAAAGGTTCGATAATAAATCAGCCAAGTTTGAAGAACAGACAGAAAAAATAAGAAAAGGAAGTGTTATATTATTTGCATAGGGATCTATATTGTCCAGGCACAGGTACTGTAGTTATACTTATTGTATTCCAACACTCCCTAGTGCACTGTACACTTTATCTCTCGCCAGCACATGGTCTGAAAACACACACAACTAAGCCACAGATCCGATTCTTAAAATGTGGAGTTAGAGCTCTGGGAGCAAGAAGACATCATACCAATTATTCCATTATAGACTCAAAGTCAACTGCTTGTGAAAAGTGCAAACAAGACAAAAATGAGTTTCTCATTCATGTCCATGTCTATAAATTATAATTCCAGTCATGTGCAGCAGAAGGAGGTAGTTTGAACATGCCCTTTCAACCCACTGAGTCTGCGCTGACCAGCGATCCCCACACATTAACACTACCCTACACACACTAGGGACAATTTTACATTTACACCAAGCCAATTAACCTACAAACATCTATTTCTTCGGAGTTTAGTTTAGTTTAGTTTAGTTTCGAGAGCGCGGAAACAGGCCCTTCGGCCAACCGAGTCCGAGCCGACCGGCGATCCCCGCACATTAACGCTATCCTACACACACACTAGGGACAACTTATATATTTTTATGGAAAGCCAATTAACCTTTAAACCTGTAAGTGTAAATTGCTCGTTCTAAGCTTCCCTCCAGTTCCAGTCAAAAATCACTGAGTCAAGCACTTGCGCATCTAAACTTTATTTTGACAAAACACAATTACAGGTCCCATTACTGCACCTAACCACCACGGGTTCGATCCTTGTATCCCCCTGAATAAGCCCTCTAGGCCTCGCTCGAACAGAGACACTACAGAAGGTCACGCAGTCCTTAGCGCTCTCCCAGAAGAGCGACGCAGGACCTCGTGGTAGCGGAATTTTACAGGTCCCCGGACCTTGAGGGGCCGAATCACATGGGGGTGGTCTCTTTACAATCCAATTACAGATATCGATTAACCCCATACAAGACAGGCATTTCCCTACCCCAATAATACAGTGGCTAATACATTGTATTCAAACAGTGTTTCTCAGAGGAAATGAACATCGGAACATGTGCCCTGATCTGTCTGGAAGTGGCGGCACCTCATGGCAGCAGCCTCCGCAGTCCGTCTGTCTTTTTTTTCTTTTTGTCCTGTTAAGTGCATGTTTTGGATGTAGTTTATATATTATTTTTAGCTGTGTGTATGGGGGGAGGGGGTGGGGGGGGTGCCTTGGGGGAAACTTTTAAATCTCTTCCCTGTACGGGGACCCGACCTTTCCCTGTCGGGTCTCCATTGTCGTTGGGGCCTAGCACCGTGGAGCGGCCTCCAACCGGAATCAGCCTGAGGGCTCCAGTCGTGGAGCCTGCGGACTTACCATCATGGAGCTGGCTGACTTCGGAGCTTGGAGAGCTGTGGTGGCGCACGGCTGCGACCCGACTTCGGAGCTTCGGAGGCTCCGGCTGCAGGCCCGGTGAACGGAAACATCAGGAGCTCGCAGGTCCCTGGTGGGAAACCGCTTTTAGGAGCTCCCGTAACAGCAACTTCTCCAGCCCGAATCAAGGGTTTAAAAATGACCCGGAGCGGGGCCTTACATCGCCCGGCGCTGCTTTAACGACCGCGGGACTTACCATTGCCCACTGGGGGCTCCAACATCAAGACCCGGAGCAGGGCCTTACATCGCCCGGTGCGACCTTAACGGCTGCGGGACTTGCCATTGCCCACTGGGGGCTTTAACATCGGGAGTAGGGGATAAAGAGCAGGGGAGAGACAAGACTTTGCCTTCCATCACAGTGAGGAGGTGTTTGGAGATTCACTGTGATGGATGTTTATGTAAATTGTGTTCATTGTGTGTCTTGTTTTTTTTTTTCTTGTTTGTATGACTGCAGAAACGTAATTTAGTTTGAACTTAGGTTCAAATCACAATAAACGTTATTCTATTATTCTATTCTATATGCAAGAAACCAGACAAGGGTCAATACTTAATCCAATCAACATCCAGCAAAGTAAAGCTTTGCAACATTATTTATAATGTGTATGTCTGGTTTGCATTCATCCAATCCATTCTATGCATTTTGCACCTAATTGTCAGGGTCTGCAGATGTTCCCATTCTCTTCCTGCAGCTCTGATGTACACTCTGGACAAATGGCACCCTTCTGCAGCTTGTCCCATTTCTACAGAAAGCACTTTTAAATTGACCAAATGGCCTAGGAGCCCAGAAGCCTTTACTCAATTTTAGGGTCCCAGCCTCTCCAATTTGGCTAGGATTAACATAAGTCTTTGGAGTGTCGGAGGAATCTGACGATCTCGGAGGAAACGCACGCGGTCACGGGGAGAAAGTACAAACTTTGTTCAGACAAGTATCCGTGGTGAGGATCGAACCCGGGTCTCTGGCGCTGTGAGGCAGCAACTCTACCAGTTGCGCCACCTTGCCGCCCCGTGCCGTTGCGACACGGGGAACTGAAGATACAGTTGGCAGATCTGCTCCAGCTGGTGATGTTGAGGTTAGTTTTCTGAATCAATTTAGACAAAAAGGACGCATTGACCCACGGAGTTACTCCGGCACCTTGTGTCTTTTTTTTTGCAAAATGACTGTTCCCTGGCATGGTCTACAGTCAGAGTCAGTGAATAACACATTCCTTAACTGCTTGCTTCAGCTAATGAAAGGGAACATGCTCCATCTTATGCTAAGCACAAAGTGCTGGGGGATGTTCCTTTGCTGTACTATTGTCTATTCTAGATCATAAACAAGCAACACCCTAACAACAGATATCTCTGCTTTTCAGCGACATGAATATTATAATACGTTGCTGAGTCTGCATTTAGCGTAGTGTGTTCAGTTCTGGGCACCATGGTATAGGAAAGATGTTGTCAAGTTGGAAAGGGTGGAGAGGACATTTCCAAGAATGTAGCCAGGACTTGAGGGCCTGAGCTATAGGGAGAGATTGAGTAGGCTAGGACTCTATTCTCTGGAGCGCAGGAGGATGAGGGGTGATCTTATAGAGGTGTATAAAATCATGAGGAATTGATCAGATAAACGCACAGAGTCTCTTGTCCAGGGTAGGGGAAACAAGAACCAGAGGGCATAGGTTTAAGGTGAAGAGGAAGTGGTTTAACAGGAATCCGAGGAGTAACTTTTTCACACAAAGGGTGGCAGGTGTACGGAACGAGCTGCCGGATGAGGGAGTTGAGGCTGGGACTATTGCAACATTTAAGTAGCAATTGGACAGGTACATGGAGATAAGACAGGTTTGGAGGGATATGGGCCAAACGCAGGCAGGTGGGACTAGTGTAGCTGGGATCTGTTGATTGGCATAGGCAAGTTGGGCTGAAGGGCCTGTTTCCACACTGTGTGACACTTTGACTCCAGTACATTTTCACTTTTGACTTTGCAGCAGATCATACAAAATATAAAAGAATCCTCAATTTTGCTGAGAAGATGAAACACAAATCGTTAGCTGAATTGCAACCAAAACTATGTTAAAGCTGATGTAGGAAAATTACTGAGCAGCAATAACTTCATACAAGTGATTATAAATATAAATGATTTAATCAATGAACCAAATAAATGTTTTTATTCTTAGATCTTCTTTTGTAAAGTTGCCATTCGGATTTATAATAGCTATTGGTGTGAGCAAGTGGAGGAACGAAGAGATCAGGAACTTTAATGAAGACAGTCACAAAAAGCTGGAGTGACTCAGTGGGTCAGTCAGCAACACTCGAGAAAAGGAATAGGTGACGTTTCTTGTCGAGAACCTTCTTCCAACCCTTTCACACAGAGAAACATTCGACTATAAATAACCCTCACTGTAAAAGGTGCTATAAATTCAGGATCTGCAACCATTAAACATATAAGATTATTAAGGGTTTGTACACGCTAGAGGCAGGAAACATGCTCTCGATGTTGGGAGAGTCCAGAACCAGGGGCCACAGTTTAAGAATAAGGGGTAACCCATTTAGAATTGAGATGAGAAAATACTTTTTCACATAGAGAGTTGTGAGGTGTGTGGAATTCTCTGCCTCAGAGGGTGGTGGAGGCTGGTTCTCTGGATACTAGAAAGGGCTCTTAAAGATAGCGGAGTCAGGGGATATGGGGAGAAGGCCGGAACGGGGTACTGATTGGGGATGATCGGCCATGATCACATTGAATGGCGGTGCTGGCTCGCAGGGCTGAATGGCCTACTCCTGCACCTATATCTATTATCAATTGTCTATTGAATTTCCCCAGGATGCTCCGGTTTCCTCCCACATTGCAAAGACTTTAGAGAAGCAGAGGGGAGACAGGCCCTTCTGTCCACCGAGGCCGCACCGACCAGCGGTCACCCTGTACACTAGCATATCCTACAAACTGGGGACTATTTACAATTTTACCAAAGCCAATTAATCTACAAACCTCTAAGTACCCCGTTCCTACCTTCTCCCCATATCCCCTGACTCCGCAATCTTTAAGAGTCCTATCCAGCTATCTCTTGAAAGTATCCAGAGAACAGGCTTCCACCGCCCTCTGAGGCAGAGAATTCCACAGACTCACAACTCTCTGTGTGAAAAAGTGTTTCCTCATCTCCGTTCTAAATGGCTTACTCCTTATTCGTAAACTGTGGCCTCTGGTTCTGGACTCCCCCAACATCGGGAACATGTTTCCTCCTCTAGCGTGTACAAACCCTTAATAATCTTATATGTTTAATGGTTGCAGATCCTGAATTTATAGCTCCTTTTACAGTGAGGGTTATTTATAGTCGAATGTTTCTCGAGATGCATAATGCCGTGCACTAAATAATGGATGATTAATTCCCCATTTGTTTCTGCCTAATGATCTTAATAATTTCAACATTTCTGCTGTTGAATAAACAACAATCCCCCACAGTTAGTAAAAATAAATGCTTTAATTGCCCATTTAAGAGTTAATATGAGCATGGAATCCTCTAAGGTAAGTTGCGCTCATTTTCAGTGTGAGGAACATATCATTCGCAGCTATAAAGCATTTTAATAACAGCATTACAGGGCAATGTCGCCATTAATTTTTACTGTCCTTGCAAAGATCACACCGAGCAGTGATAGTTTATTAAAGATTTTTGGTAATTGAGTGGGTATCTGAGGATATCAATCTCAGATATAGCTTCGAAACAAAGGGGGTTGAGTTTTTTTTTCCACCTTAAAACTGTTCTGCCTGGAGGTCAGATACTAAATGATTGGTATAATTGCCTCTGGAAAGCAGACCGGTTTTACCATTCTTGTACAAATACTTGCGACTTGGGAGAGAGACTGATCTCATTCAGAATGACAGAATACTCATCAGGCACAGGAGCTGAATTAGGCCATTTGGCCCATCAAGTCTACTCCGCCATTCAATCATGGCTGATCTATCTCTCCCTCCTAACCCCATTCTCCTGCCTTCTCCTCATAACCTCTGACACCCGTACAAATCTATCTATCTCTGCCTTAAAAATATCCACTGACTTGACCTTCACAGCCTCTGTGGCAAAGAATTCCACAGATTCACCACCCTCTGACTAAATTAATTTCTCTTCATCTCCTTTCTAAAAGAACGTCCTTTAATCCGTCTCCCCAAAACCTTTGATATCCTTTCTAATCAAGAATCATTCAATCTCTTAAAAATACCCAATGAGTTGTCCTTCACAGACTTCTGTGGCAATGAATTCCACAGATTCACCACCCTGTGACTAAAGAAATTCATCCTCATCTCCTTCCTAAAAGAACGTCCTTTTATTCTGAGGCTTTGACCGCTAGTCCTAGCCTCTCCCACTAACGGAAGCATCCTCTCCACATCCACTCTATCCAGGCCTTTCACTATTCGGAACTTTCTGTCCATCAAAACACATTTAATACAAGAATATATACACAGTGATACATGTTATATCATTCATAGTTTAGTTTAGTTTAGAGATACAGCGTGGAAACAGACCATTCAGCCACCGACTCCTCACCGATCAGCAATCCCCGCACATTAACTCTACACTACACACACACTAGGGACAATTTACACTTATACCAAGCCAATTTACCTACATACCTGTACGTCTTTAGAGTGTGGGAGGAAACCGAAGATCTCGGAGAGAAACCCACGCGGTCAAGGGGAGAACGTACAAACTTTGTACAGACAGTACCCGTAGTTGTGACCGAACCCGGGCCTCTGGTATTACACACGCTGTAAGACAGCAACTCAACCGCTGCGCCACCGTTCCGCTCTAATGAAGAGAGTTACCAAAGTACATTAAATCCAATGTACAGTATTCCTCTGTTTTAGTTTATTGTGTATAAACAATATTCTTCTGTTTTACAGTTTATCTCTATTTTGCATTACTATACGTTATATTGAGATCCTTTGCCGATAATTGGATGGTGTATAGTTAATTAAGCAACAATTTGAAGATAAAGATGCAGTTTGATCAATACTGTTAGCCTATTTGAATGAAATTATTGATGCATAAAGATAGCACCAAGGAATAAAGTAGAAATATGAGTCTAAGATATAAAGCTGCGTTAAAATGAAACATTAAAGATTGAACCTCCAGATTCAGGGACACTTTCTTCCCAGCTGTTATCAGGCAACTGAAATCATCCTACCACACACAACACGAGAGCAGTCCTGAACTACTATCTACCTCATTGGTGCCCCTCGGACTTTCTTTGATCGGATTTTGTTGGCCTTAACTCACACTAAACGTTGTTCCCTTATCATGTATTTAAACACTGTAAAATGTCTCGATGTTAATCGAGTATTGTCTTTCCGCTGACTGGTTAGCACGCAACAAAAGCCTTTCACTGCACCTCGTGTACACGTGACAATAATCTAAACTGAACTGAACTGCTGGAAAAATATGGTCAAGTTTAATTTTTAAATGCACAGTGATGGAGCTTTGAGCTTTAGCTATTAACAAGAAAAAAGATCTTTAAAGGACTTAGTTGCCTGGAAAGAACTATCTTCTCTCAGTCACATGAGATAGACCAAAGTAAAGCACATCCCTTCCCTTAAAGTAGATAAACAAAGAGCAACATAGAACATCGAAGTACTGCAGTGGAACAGGCCCTTCAGACCACAATCTACACACCAGATACAATGCCAAATTAAAAGTTTAAGAATAAGAGGTAAGGCATTTAGAACGGAGATGAGGAAACACTTTTTCACACAGAGAGCTGTGGAATTCTCTGCCTCAGAGGGTGGTGGAGGCTGGTTCCCTGGATACTTTCACGAGAGATCTAGATAGGGCTCTTAAAGATAGCAGAGTCAGGGGATATGGGGAGAAGGCAGGAATGAGGTACTGATTGTGGATGATCAGCCATGATCACATTGAATGGTGGTGCTGGCTTGAAGGGCCAAATGGCCTGCACTTATTGTCTATTGTCTATTGTCCAATTTCCTCTGCCTGCACGTAATCCATATCCCTCTATTCCCTGTATATCCATGTGCCTACCTAAAAACCTCTTAAATGCCATTATCGCATGTGCCTCCACTACCAACCCTGGAAGTGTGTTCCAGGCATTCATCTCTGTGTAAATAAAGTTTCCCCGCACATCTCTCTTAAAATTTGCTTCTCTCAATTTAAAGCTATGCCCTCCGGGTGAAAGGTTCTATGTCTACCTTGTGTAAGCCTCTCGCAGATTGATGTACTTCTGTCAGGTCTCCCTCAGCCTCCGACGCTCCAGAGGAAAATGTCCAACCTCTCCCCTTTCGCCAAAACCCTTTCAACCAGGCAGCAGTCAGTCAGAAGAAGGGTCTCGACCCAAAACGTCGCCAATTCCTTCTCTCCATAGATGCTGCCTCACCCGCTGAGTTTCTCCAGCATTTTGTGTCTACCTTCGATTTTTCCAGCATCTGCAATTCTTTCCTGGTAAACCCCTTCTGTACCATCTTTGTAACTTATACATCCTTCCTGTAATGGGGCAACAAGGACTGCACACAATATTCCAAATGCAGCCTAGCTGGAGTCCTTTAAAGCTGCATCTTGAGTTCTTGACACTTACACTCAATGCCATGACCGATGCGACAAGCATACCGTATATCTTCATTACCACTCTATCCGCTTGTGTGGCCACTTGTAAGTAGCGGTGGACCTCCAATTCCCTCTGTTATCAAATCTACCAAGGGTCTTGCCATTAACTGTATAACTAATAATATGAAAACTGTTTAAACCAAAACTCTGTTGAAAAAAAAAGCTGCCGGAAAATAAGAAAAATAAAACTATGAGAAAACAACAAAACACAAAACTAATTAGAAAGATAATAATGAGAAGAAAATAAATAAATTGAGAAAGGTACAGGAAGTTATCAGGCTATTAAACACCACAACCTCCACATAAGCTCTGTACTATGTAGACCTGGGCACCATATCTGACCTTAGGAATCAGAAGTATAATGGTATTAATTAAAATGTGAAGTCGGTGATGCTAACAAGCAAAGGAGTTAATATAATAGGTAGACAAAAATGCTGGAGAAACTTAGCGGGTGAGACAGCATCTATGGAGCGAAGGAAATAGGCAACATTTCGGGTCAAAACCCTTCTTCAGACCCGAAACGTTGCCTATTTCCTTCGCTCCATAGATGCTACCTCACCCGCTGAGTTTCCTTAGCATTTTTGTCTACCTTCGATTTTTCAGCATCTGCAGTTCCTTCTTAGACAAGTTAATATAATAGTTGTTATTCAGGATGGTCATTAGGTCATAAGGTCATAAGTGATTGGAGTAGAATTAGGCCATTCGGCTCATCAAGTCTACTCCGTCATTCAATCATGGCTGATCTATCTCTCCCTCCTAACCCCATTCTCCTGCCTTCTCCCCACAACCTCTGACACATGTACTAACCCACACTATGTATTTGGAAATACAGTTGTGCATACAACAAGAGATCGTCTTTAATGGGGAATTATAGAATGTACAAAGACACAAGGAACTGCAGATGTTGGAATCTTGCTGAAAACACAAATGGTGTGAAGCTTTGGATAGCCTGGCTGTAAATAAAGGGCAGGGAATAGCAAACAGCTATGGGCTGTATCTATAAAAGCTGACCATTGTGTCACTGCTAGAGGCTGGTAGACTTTCCCCGACTGCAGATTTTAATGAGAGCGGGCGAGAAGGAAAGGTCACGGAAGATGTAGAGTTACAGCATCACCCGCCAATTGGTCTAATTTGGTCTGATGGTACTTGTCTGGATTGTGCCTACTTTCTATAGCACTTGCTCTGTGCAAACTAATGGAATTAACTGTTTCGATATTCCTCCCAAAAAAATACACAGTGTTGGAGTAACTCGGCAGGTCAGGCAGCATATCTGAAGAATATATTTCTCTCATCAGTTTGGTTTGCACTTTAACTCATTTTAAAATCTTACATTAAAATTTTCAATTTTCAAAGCGACTTACAAACAAAAACCTCAGAGGAATTCAAATGCTGGGTTACAAGGTTATATCAGCGAATTTACATAGAAATTGGCTTTATTGAGGCCACTCATAATGCTACATAAACAGTAGTTATTGGTCATTAAAGCAACTACTACTAATTTTGTGGTTTAGTTTAGTTTATTGTCACCTCTACTGAGGTACAGTGAAAAGCTTTTTTGTTGCATGCTATCCAGTCAGTGGAAAGGCAATACATGATTTGGTCTCCTAATCTGAGGAAAGACATTCTAGCCATAGAGGGAATACAGAGAAGGTTCACCAGACTGATTGACTGGATAGACTTGGCTTGTACTCGCTAGAATTTAGAAGATTGAGGGGGGATCTTATAGAAACTTATAAAATTCTTAAGGGGTTGGGCAGGCTAGATGCAGGAAGATTATTCCCAATGTTGGGGAAGTCCAGAACAAGGGGTCACAGTTTAAGGATAAGGGGGAAGTCTTTTAGGACCGAGATGAGAAAATATTTTTTTACACAGAGGGTAGTGAATCTGTGGAATTATCTGCCACAGAAGGTAGGTGAGGCCAGTTCATTGTCTATATTTAAGAGGGAGTTAGGTGTGGCCCTTGTGGTTAAAGGGATCAGGGGGTATGGAGAGAAAGCAGGTACAGGATACTGAGTTGGATGATCAGCCATGATCATATTGAATGGCGGTGCAGGCTCGAAGGGCCGAATGGCCTACTCCTGCACCTATTTTCTATGTTTCTATGTTTTCTATGATTACAATCGAGCCGTCCACAGTGTACAGATACATGATAAAGGGAATTAAATTTTGGGCAAGATAAAGTCCAATAAAGTCTGATTAAAGATGGCCTGAGGGTCTCCCATGAGGTAGATGGTAGATCAGGACCGCTCTCTAGTTGGTGATGGAATGGTTCGGTTGCCTGATTAACATCTTTAATCTGGTAAAAAGGTTCAAGAAACTGAGACTTGAAACTTCTCGTCCTGTCAGGAAAATGATCGACTTGTGGTAAAGATCAGTGGTATTGATCCCGAGAGGAATCGTGCTCTCATTTTACCTTGTTTCCGAGCTGTACCTCTTATCTCTCCAGACCGTTTACCTCGTCGTGGTGAAGAGGCTTGCGCGACCCCATGATTTTGAGAGCGATGCCGACAAAAGCACAAGCTTCTGGTAGAGCCACCCATGGTGGTAAGGTTGAGGACGAGGATGCAGACTAAGGATGATCCAACCTACAAGACCCCATCAGCGGACCAGGCGGACGAAGTTATCTTGAACTCAACGGCTGTGAAGGCGGATAAAGACTGCAACAGATCTATCAACTCCAATTGTCTTGGTTCCCTTGCCATTGGAATTAGTTGATTGATTTGTAAAGGACAATGTGCTTCTTGGAGTGCAACATCAAGTACACGTTAAACAAACACACACACAGGTGTCTTCGTTCCGTGAGCTGCAAAGGCAAGATTGGACTCATACGCCACCTGAGACTCCATAAAAACAACAGAACGTAGACCATCATCCTCGACCTTGAGGGATAACCACGATGATGACCTCTAAATCAGGGGTTGTAAACTTTTTTGTCCCATTTACCCCTGGCAACTTTAATAGCACATAACAGTGTTGTTTCACTTATTTATGAACAACTAATGATGACCAGATACCGGTATACCAGAACCAAACACAGTCAGTCAATGAGAAAAAATATGTACAAATCCAGAATCAACAAATTTACCCCCTGGGTAGGTGAAAATTACCCCCCTGGGGGTAAATTTATCCCAGGTTGGGACCGCTTGCCATACAACATCGAAGGGGATCATATATCCCATCAAGTCTATGCTGGCTCTCAGAATAACACAACAACCTCATTACCATGTGATCTATGTAATCCTGTAACCACGATCACATACACATCAACACCTTCTTCATTCTCCCACTGTTTTTCTGGACAGAGTCTGGGATGCGGGAGGAAACCAGGGCACCTGGAGAAAACCCACGCAGTACAAGGGAGAAGGTGCAAACTTCACGCAGACCGGCACCCGTGGTCAGGATCGAACCCTGGGTCTCTGTCACTGTGAGGCAGCGGCTCTACCAGCTGTGCCAATGCGCCACCCTTAACTGTCAGATGTTAATAGGAATAATCTCATTACTGCCTCCACATAATTGAAGTGCTGCATGATGGAGATGGATGCGGCGGAAAGGAATTAGGGACCACTTGAAATTTTAAACATGGTTGTTGAAGGATTTGGCAATGAGCAGTGAAGATCACAGTGTTGGATTGGTTCAAGATGTTAAAAAAGCTGCTGGTTGTTTTCTGCCGGTTCATAGTACCATTGCTACATCATACTTATCAGATAGGACACTGTTGGCTCTGGGCTAAACTGATTGCATCCTTGAAATGATTTATTCATAGAAAATGCTTACATCTCTGGCATAGTAAGCACTCAAGAATTGATTAAGAGCTTACTGCCTATACCTAACCCATCCCAACATTGGGATTAATTTGTATGCCGACTGTAAACCTTTATCAGGTTTCATCAGGCATTTTGTCAAGCATTTAGGAATTCTAGAACAGATACACAGAGCATCAGTAATTTCACTGTATACTTAATAGTCTGGATATTAATGTTACAATGAGTGGCTTTTACAGATTTTACATTAGAATTGTTAAATCATTCTTTCCACTGAAACGTGGCGTTAATCGAGCAAAACATGGGGCACCATCTTTTAACCTTTCCGAAAAAATACGGTGCAACATACTTCAATCAAATTTTAAGTCTAATGGCTGATTAATTCAATCTAATGGTCTGTTTCCTTTGAAAATCCAAGCAAATCTATAAAGCAAACTAATATTTCAAAAATTGCCAATTCATTAAGAGGCATCATGTCGCAAAGAAATTATTTTTTTTCAGTTTACATCATTTGGTCTACCAATCAAAATCTATTTGCATTTCATTAGATAAGGACTACTGAAACATTGAAGACAAAAAAAATGCAAATGCAATATATTTCTGCCGGGGGATAATGTAATTGCTACAGTTGGCAGAAGCTGAGTTCCACTGTATGAATATTTAGATATTAGGACAGGCAGGTCAAAAATCTAATGCTCAATACAAAACATCTTTAGTTTTCTCTTAGAGATACGTTCCCACATGACCTGCGTGGGTTTTATTCCGGGAGCTTCGGTTTACTCCCACACTCCAAAGACGTACAGGCTAATTGGATTGGTATAATTGTAAATTGCCCCGAGTGCGTGTAGGATAGTGTTAGCGTGTGGGGATCGCTGGTCGGCGCGGACTCGGTGGGCCGAAGGGCCTATTTCCACGCTGCATTGTAAGGTGATTTGAGACATGCATGTGTGATGCTTTGCAGGGGAGACAAGTCTGAAGAAAATGGAGAAACTCAGCGGGTGCAGCAGCATCTATGGAGCAAAGGAAAAAGACAACGTTTCGGGCCAAAACGTTGCCTTTTTCCTTCACTCCAGAGATGCTGCTGCACCCGCTGAGTTTCTCCAGCTTTTTTGTGTACCTTCGATTTTCCAGCATCTGCAGTTCCTTCTTAAAAACTCTGAAGAACATGGGTTGGGTTTTGACATAATGAAGAATGTTTCAATTTACAAAACAATGCAGTACCTGGTCGTGAGTCCATCACGTACCTCATACATTTCCCAAGTGTTCATCCTGTTTCATCTGACATTTTAACAAATGTATCGCTTTTTAGAAGTGACATTAACACTCGGAAAAGAAAAATGGAATTGAAAGCATGTACCCGAAGTCTGGATTAATCTGAAATTCAAAATACGTCAATCCAGAAGATGGATGTGTGAATGCAATGGTTTGTAAGAAAGCATCTTTCCATATCAATTTACAGTAAAAATCATCACAGCAGATTGAAATCAGAAGTTTGGGAGATGCTGAAAAATTGTTGCTGAACTGCCACAGCAATTAACCTACGGCCCACTGTCTTGGCATGTGTGTGTGCCTTGGTCAATTAAGTGCTGATCGAATGGACTGATTAGTTTTGGATGGTTTTAAGTGCTTTCAGGACTGTACTCTTCCACTCACGTAGAAAATATTCCAATGCGTTCTCAATTTGGATCTTTGTTGATGATCCAGGTCTGCCACCGATTTCCAGAGCCTTTCTGGATTATCCATTTTGCCGGCCCAACAGTGGCCACGGCTTCTGAGAGGAGTCCAACGGTAACTGAATGGTTCACCAAGGCTTCCGGCACTGCGGGCAAGAATGGAAAATGGCTATGGAGGTGTGACATGTAGCATAAACTCATTGAGGGACTAAATATTGTGAAGATCGTGAATATAATTGTGTGTTAATTATGGATACCTTGGAAGTTTCTGAGCTCAGCTGCGTTTTTAATCCATAAAAGAAATATTGCACGTAGCATGGTGTAGATCGTAGGGCGGCACGGTGGCATAGCGGTAGAGCTACTGCCTTACGGCGCCAGAGAACCCGGTTCGATCCTGACTACGGGTGCTTGTCTGTACGGAGTGTGTACGTTCTCCCAGTGACATGCGTGGGTTTTCTCCAAGATCTTCAGTTTACTCCCACACACCAAAGATGTACAGGATTGCAGGTTAATTGGCTTGGTATAAATGTAATAAAATGTCCATAGTGTGTGTAGTATAGTGTTAGTATGCAGGGATCACTGGTCGGTGCAGACACGGTGGGCCGAAGGGCTTGTTTCCGCACGGTATCTGTAAACTAAACTACACTGAGCACAAAACCTACTCAGGAACCCTACTGATATCAACAGTTCTTAAGACATAGAAACATAGAAACATAGAAAATAGGTGCAGGAGTAGGCCATTCGGCCCTTCGAGCCAGCACCGCCATTCAATGTGATCATGGCTGACCGTTCCTGGTCTCATTCTGGCACATGCTAGATGCAAGTGTCGGAAAACAACAAGCTGAAATTTGCATTGAAGTAAAATGTGGCACCGTTTATACGTTTACATGATTCATATGACATTGTCGAGTGCCCCAAAGCTCAGGGGAAACCTACTTACATTGCTATCATTGATTTTCAACAAGGCTTTTAACCAAGGATTCAATCAGTTCTCATGAAGCAGCCAAAAACCATGGGAGTACATGGCCGAATCTTAGATGTTATCTGGGGTATATGCTCCAAGATCGATGTCGGGGAAGATGAGAGTTTTTCTGAAGCTGTCAAGTGGTAGAGAAGTGTAACAAGGTTCCCCACTGTCATCTATCCTATTCAATAGCCTGCAAATGTATTAGAATTGTGAATGTTTTACACTGTAAACCAGGTTGCGCATCCTCAATGAAGTTGTCAGTATGTGGTGCTCATTTCATTCCTCTTCTATGGTGCCTCTAACACACTCTTAGACTCACACAGTGTGGAAACAGGCCCTTCAGCCCAACTTGCCCACACCATCCAACATGTCCCAGCTACACTAGTCCCGCCTGCCCAGGCTTGGCCCATCTCCTTCTAAACCTGTCCTATCCATGTACCTGACTAATTGTTTCTTAAACATTGCACTAGACCCTGCCTCAACTATGTCCTCTGGCAGCTCGTTCCATGCACCCACCACCCTTTGTGCAAGAAACTGTTTAAGAAACAGTTAGACAAGTGCATGGACAGGGCAGGTTTAGAGGATATGGGCTAAATGTAGGCAGGCTTAACTAGTGTAGATGGGTTTTGCTGGTCGGCATGGGCAAGTTGGGCTGAATGGCCTGTTTCCATGCTATATGACTCTATCTTGGCATCATGTTCAGCATGGATATTGTGGGCCGACCTTGTTAGACCGCAGAAGAATTTTGTATATTTAAATAAGGTTTTAAAAAGCAATAAAGGATCAAATAGATATTGAATTCAATAGAACGGTTTAGTTATGGAGTACGCAAAGGAAATCTTTATTTGATTTCTTCTAAGCCTTCACTGTTTCAATAATGTTCACACTTACAGGAAAAATGTAAATGGAAAAATAATCATAAGTTCTAGGAACAGTATTGGGCCATTCGGCCTATCAAGTCTACTCCGCCATTCAATCATGGTTGAGCTATTCTTTCCCTCTCAGCCCATTCGTCAGCTTTTGTCCCATAACACCTCTCACACATTAAACAACCTCCAATGATCAGTGTGGTCAGGATTTTTTTACACGCTAAGGTTTTATCAGGATACAAAAATCAAAATGGGTTAGAAAGTTTAGAGGGATGTGGATCAAAGAAACATAGAAACAGAAAATAGGTGCAGGAGGAGGCCATTTGACCCTTCGAGCCAACACCACCATTCAATATGATCATGGGTGACCATCCAGAATCACTTTTATGACTGAGCCTGCTTTCTAACTGTCCAAAAATTCCATCAAAATCCCAACTGAAGTACATTTATTTTCAGAACTTCTTAACTAGAAAACTCGAAGAACTTTCATTATTCAAATGCTGCTGTAAATAATCACTTTTAACGCAGCACTCTTTTTACACAATCATGGCAGTTTCACAGTTCCATTCATCATGTAGCCTTGCATTAGGCAGAGGTCTGGGGTGGAAGATTGCAACCTTCATGTGGTCTGCCCTGTTTCGACGAATGCAATCAACTCGGCGTGCACAATCAAATAGAACAAGTCGAAGGAGAAGGAGAAGGAGAAGGAGAAGGGGGGGGAAGAAGAAGAAGAAGAAGAAGAAGAAGAAGAAGAAGAAGAAGAAGAGAAAGCGAAGAAACTAGAGACTAAAGCATCCCCGCAGCCTCCTCCTCATCCTCCACCTCCTCATACCTCATTCTGACTGTCCGCTTGCTTCTGCGAGTCGTGCTCTCTTCTGGCTGCTTCTTCTTTTGGGAGTCGGATTATGCTATGGAATTTTCTTTCTCTTCACAGGACCCAAGGTCTCCGAATCTTCAAACACCAGGAGGTGGGACTAGTGTAGATGGGGCACCTTGGTCTTCATGGGCAGGTTGGGCCAAAGGGCCTGTTTCTGTGCTGTATCACTCTATGACTCATTATGAGTCTCAGGGGCATGGCTTTCTGATGGTTTACCATTGCACTGAAATCTCTGTAGCGTTTCTCTGTGCTGGACCAGAATATACTCAGGGATGATGTTTGAAGATTCTGAGATCTTGATGTCATTCTGAAGAGAAAGAGGAATTCCATCGATCCTCTTGCAAATGCGAGGCTGCACGATAAATAGAAATGTAAAGCTTCAATGACTGTGCAAAAAGAATGCTACATTAAAAGTGTTTATTTACAATAACATTTGAATAATAAAAGTTTTGAGAGTTTTCCAGTTAAGAAGTTCTGAAAATAAACGTACTTCAGTGGGATTTTGATGGAATTTCTGGGCAGTTAGAAAGCAGGCTCAGTCATAAAAGTGATGAGTTAATGCAACTATACAGTTTTATACCAGTCCTCAGGCAGGATTGCAATTCATTACTTTGATATGTGGGAAATGTTAAAAGTTTGTTTATCGAAATCCTGGGGAGGTGAGGAGGGAGGCTGGGGGGGTTGAGGGAGAGGAGGGGGGTAAGGAGTGAGAGAGAGGGGAAAGTGGGGGAGGTGAGGAGGGAGAGTGGGGCGGTGGGATAGGGGGGAGGTGAGGAGTGGGGGAGGATGGGATAGTGGGAGAGAGAGGGGGGGAAGGGAGAGGAGAGGGGTTATGGAGGGAGGGAGGGAGTGACTGATGGGTAGGGGAAAGGAGGAGGAAGAGGTGAGGGATGGAGTGAGGGAGTGGAGGAGGAGAGAGGAAAGAAGAGGGAGGGTGAAGAGGAGGAGGAGGGAGTGCTGGAGATGAGGGGAAATGAGCCGCGCCTGCGCAGTTGGGGGCTATGGATGAGTGGTGGAATATTGCGTTGGGGGACTGAGTTGCGTTGGGGGAACGGGTGAGTGGTGGAATATTGCGTTGGTCTAGTTTACTTTAAAAGTTGTATCATATCAATGTTTTTCTTGCGGGCCAATACTGTAGGCGTCAGTACACACCATCAGTAAACCTTTGAAATAGAACAGCAGAGTGGTGCAGCTGGTAGAGTTGCTGCCTCGCAGCACCAAAGATTCTGGTTCAATCCTGACCTCTGAAGCTGTCTGTGTGGAGTTTGAATGTTCTCCCTGTGACCACGTGGGTTTTCTCTCTGGGTACTCTGGTTTCCTCTCACATCCCAAAGGAATAAGAGTCATAGACTTACACAGCACGATAACAGGCCGTTCGGCCCACCATGTCCATGCCGACCAAACAGCCCCATCTACGCCTTCAGTTTAAACCAGCATCTCATAAGGTCATAAGTGATATGAGTAGAATCAGGCCATTCAGCCCATCAAGTCTACTGCGCCAGTCAATCATGGCTGATCTATCTTTCCCCATTCTCCTGACGGCCCATAATTCCAGACACCCGTACTAATCAAGAATCAGTCAATCTCTGGCTTAAAAACATCCATTGACTTGCCTACACAGCCGTCTGTTAATTCTCTCCCCCCCCTCACCTTAAACCTACATCTTTGGTCCTTTGATGCCCCGCCCCTGTTTAATAGACTCCGCATATTCTCCTTATCTATTTCTCTCATGATATTATACACAAATCAGAATTAATAAATGTGGTTCACTGAGCTGCAAGGGTGGATAGTCCAGCTACCTGTAAGTGAAAACAGCATCTTCATAGTTGGCCTGATGTCTGGGCAAGTCTCACACTTGTAACCATTGGCAACCACAGTGCAATTTAGTTCTGCATGGGTTCCAAAACCAATAGCTTATCAGTGTGCATGAATGATGCTGACAAAACGAAAACAAATCATGCTACGTTGTGTGTAGCATATGAACGCCACCTTCCTGAATCATAAGATCATACGATCATAAGTTATAGGAGCAGAATTAGGCCATTCGGCCCATCAAGTATATTCCAACATTCAATCACGATCATAAGTTATCTGATCTATCTATCTCTCCCTCCTAACCCCATTCTCCTGCCTTCTCCCCGTAACCTCTGACACCTGTACTAATCAAGAATCTATATATCTCTGCCTTAAACATATCTGCTGAATCTGACATCTGCAGGGTACATCATGGTGTGAGTTGCACTCGGTGCCCTCTCGGTGGAAGTGTGCGCATAAATGTTTGGCAGAACCATGCAGAACCATGCAGAACCATGCAGAACCATGCAGAACCATGCAGAACCATGCAGAACCATGCAGAGAGAATGGATAAAGATGTCAATTGGGGGGGGGGGGGGGCTTTCAGGAGCACTAATATGGGTGTTGTGGGTTGAAGGGACTGGTTTCCAGAGGGCTTGTATGGACATTGTGGGGCCAAATGTATTCTTGAGGTGGCAGCTCGGTCACTCAAGCCTGATGTGCTGGCAGCTCACTCACTCACGGCTGGTGGGCTGGCACTTGACTCACGGCTATTCCTTGAAATTCCATTTCAAGCAGGGTGCAAGGCCACTGTTCCTCCAATTTACGCTGGGCCTCACTCTGACAGTAGAGGAGGCCCTGTACAGAAAGGTCAGTGTGGGAATGGGAGGGGGAGTTAAACTGTTTAGCAACCAGGAGAACAGGCAGGTCTAGGCGGGCTGAGCGCAGGTATTCAGTGAAACGATCGCCGAGCCTGCACTAGTTTCTAATTATCTGTTTGAGCCATTGCAGCTCATGTGGAGGAAGTGGAAGCAGTGCTCAGTAAGGAGGGTACTGTTTAAGCAGACCATTTTGTACATGACATTGTTAAAACTCCTTCATGCTATTGCAGGTACATTCATCTAGAAGAAGTCATACATTTTTCAACATGTTCCTGACAGGAGCCATTGAAATGGTGAACAGATACTTTATAGCATTGGATTCAAATTGAATACACTTTTATTCCCCTTTCCCGAGAGCATTCTCCAGTTGGTTAATGCAGTTATTCTAACCACCAGAAGAGCTTTTTGGATAAATCTTGAAAATAATTAGCACACCTCCCCTCTTCTCAGCCAATTCCAAAACCTGGTGTGATGTGATTCAATTTCTCATAGATATATTCCCAATCCAAGGGGCGAAGTGGTAGAGATACTGCCTTACAGACCCAGGTTCGATCCTGACTATGGGTGCTGTCTGTACGGAGTTTGTACGTTCTCCCTGTGACCTGCATGAGTTATCTCCAGGATCTCTGGTCTCTTCCTACACTCCAAAGCGGTACAGGTTTGTAGGTTAATTGGCTTGGCATAAATGTAAATTGTCCCTAGTGCGTGTAGGATAGTGTTAAACATAGAGTCACAGTGATACAGTGTGGAAACAGGCTCTTTGGCCCAATTTGCACACACAGGCCAACATGTCTCAGCTACACTAGTCCCACCTGCCCGTGTTTGGTCCATATCCCTCCAAACCTGTCCTATCCATGTACCTGTCTAACTGTTTCTTAAACGTTGGGATAGACCCAGCCTCAACTGCCTCCTCTGGCAGCTTGTTCCATATGCCCGCCACTCTTTGTGTGAAAAAGGCACCACTCAGATTCGTATTAATGTGCGGGGATCACTGGTCGGCGCGGACTCGGTGGGCCGAAGGGTCTGTTTCCTCGCTGTATCTCTATAGTGAAGCTCAAACTTGAATGAAAGAGGGTTATCGTTGCTCCTGAGGGACCCACAATTCTGTTTATATCAAAGGGACGATGGTGGAAAGGGTTAAGAACTTCAAATTCCTGGGCGTGCATATTTCCGAAGATCTTTCATGGTCCCAGCACACTGATGCGATTATAAAGAAGGCACATCAGCGCCTCTACTTCCCGAGAAGATTACGGAGAGTCGGTATGTCAAGGAGGACTCTCTTGAACTTCTACAGGTGCACAGTGGAGAGCATTCTGACTGGTTGCATCGTGGCTTGGTTCGGCAACTTGAACGTCCAGGAGCGGAAAAGAATGCAGAAAGTTGTGACCACTGCCCAGTCCATCATCCGCTCTGACCTCCCCACCATCTATGGGATCTTTCGCAGTCGCTGCCTCAAAAGGGCTGCCAACATCATCAAAGATCCACACCATCCTGGCCACACACTGTTCTCTCCGTTGCCATCGGGAAGAAGATACAGGAGTTTGAAATCTGGTACATCCAGGTTCATGAACAGCTTCTTCCCTATAGCCATCAGGCTATTAAACTTGACATCAAACAAACTCTGAACAATAACAGTCTATTGCACTTTATCTGTTTATTTATTGTGTACATATATGGTTTATGGCAGTGGTTCCCAACCTTTTTTAGCTCATGGCCCCCTTGGGCTCTTTAATTTTTCTGTGCCCACCCCTCTGACATTATTAGTGGAAAAAAAGGTCACCCCCTTCATTGAACCAGTGGCCCCCTAAATCCCAATGTTTTTCTGTGGCCGCCCTGAGATTTGCACTGGCCCCAGGTTGGGAATCACTGGTCTTTGTATATAGTCACACTGAACTTTTATCTCCTGTTCTGTATTATGTTTACATATTCTGTTGTGCTGCAGCAAGCAAGGATTTCATTGTTCTATTCGGGACACATGACAATAAAACTCTCTTGACTTGCCTTGAACATCTAAGGAAGCACATATCCTGAGGAAGGGTCGACCTGATGCTCCACCTCTCCACTCCCTTTGATTTGTTCTTTTCTTACCTATCATTCATTTGTTCTTTGTATTTTTTCATACCTCTAGTCTCCCTCTCCCCTGGCTCTCAGTCTGAAGAAGGGTCTCGACCATTCCTTCCCTCCACAGATGCTGCCTGACCCGCTGAGTTACTCCAGCATCTTGTGCTTTGCTCAAGATTGCAGCACCTGCAGTTCCTTGTGTCTCTACGTCACATACTGAGCTCTCATCCCACATTATCGTGGCTGATATTTTAGTGCAGAGATGAGCGCTGGCAGAGGCTTACTCAATGAGTCAACTGGCCAGTCCACCGTATATGTTAGCCCTGAAAATTCCCATGATATGCAAGGAGGTTAGAAACGGGAATAGTGCCGGAGGATTGGCGTACTGCGCATGTTGTTCCATTGTTTAAAAAGGGGTCTAAGAGTAAACCTAGCAATTATAGACCTGTTAGTTTGACGTCAGTGGTGGGCAAATTAATGGAAAGAATACTTAGAGATAATATATATAAGCATCTGGATAAACAGGGTCTGATTAGGAACAGTCAACATGGATTTGTGCCTGGAAGGTCATGTTTAACTAATCTTCTTGAATTTTTTGAAGATGTTACTCGGGAAATTGATGAGGGTAAAGCAGTGGATGTTGTGTATATGGACTTCAGTAAGGCCTTTGACAAGGTTCCTCATGGAAGGTTGGTTAAGAAGGTTCAATGGTTGGGTATTAATGGTGGAGTAGCAAGATGGATTCAACAGTGGCTGAATGGGAGATGCCAGAGAGTAATGGTGGATGGTTGTTTGTCAGGTTGGAGGCCAGTGACGAGTGGGGTGCCACAGGGATCTGTGTTGGGTCCACTGTTGTTTGTCATGTACATCAATGATCTGGACGATGGTGTGGTAAATTGGATTAGTAAGTATGCAGATGATACTAAGATAGGTGGGGTTGCGGGTAATGAAGTAGAGTTTCAAAGTCTACAGAGAGATTTATGCCAGTTGGAAGAGTGGGCTGAGAGATGGCAGATGGAGTTTAATGCTGATAAGTGTGAGGTGCTACATCTTGGCAGGACAAATCAAAATAGGACGTACATGGTAAATGGTAGGGAATTGAAGAATGTAGGTGAACAGAGGGATCTGGGAATAACTGTGCACAGTTCCCTGAAAGTGGAATCTCATGTAGATAGGGTGGTAAAGAAAGCTTTTGGTGTGCTGGCCTTTATAAATCAGAGCATTGAGTATAGAAGTTGGGATGTAATGTTAAAATTGTACAAGGCATTGGTGAGGCCAATTCTGGAGTATGGTGTACAATTTTGGTCGCCTAATTATAGGAAGGATGTCAACAAAATAGAGAGAGTACAGAGGAGATTTACAAGAATGTTGCCTGGGTTTCAGCAACTAAGTTACAGAGAAAGGTTGAACAAGTTAGGGCTTTATTCTTTGGAGCGCAGAAGGTTAAGGGGGGACTTGATAGAGGTTTTTAAAATGATGAGAGGGATAGACAGAGTTGACGTGGAAAAGCTTTTCCCACTGAGAGTAGGGAAGATTCAAACAAGGGGACATGACTTGCGAATTAAGGGACTGAAGTTTAGGGGTAACATGAGGGGGAACTTCTTTACTCAGAGAGTGGTAGCTGTGTGGAATGAGCTTCCAGTGAAGGTGGTGGAGGCAGGTTCGTTTTTATCATTTAAAAATAAATTGGATAGTTATATGGATGGGAAAGGAATGGAGGGTTATGGTCTGAACGCAGGTGTATGGGACTAGGGGAGAATACGTGTTCGGCACGGACTAGAGGGGTCGAGATGGCCTGTTTCCGTGCTGTAATTGTTATATGGTTATATGGTTATATGGTTATGCTGGCCAATATTTATCCTATGTACTACATCATTAGCAAACAGGATCTCATCTCTTATGGATTTCTGTACCTGAGAACTAATACATAAATCTCTTCTCACATAATAACACGTTTCAAGAATATTCCATTGGTTGTTAAGTACTGTGGGATAAGGTGTTGCATAACATATGGTTATTTTAACATTCTGCTTCTCCTGATATTCTTCCATTCCTACTAATGTACATCACCATCTTTTGACTTTCAGTCTGATTTGATTTGATGGGAATAAATTCAAACTTTAAGTGGAAGGAGAGAAAGGATGGTTTTATTCAGATTTACTCTCCCACTAGTGGAAACATCCTCTCCACATCCACTCTGTACAAGGAGTCTGAAGAAGGGTTTCGGCCCGAAACGTCGCCTATTTCCTTCGCTCCATAGATGCTGCTGCACCCGCTGAGTTTCCCCAGCAATTTTGTGTACCTTTCACTATCCTGTCTGTTTCAATGAGGCCCCACCCCCCTCATTCTTCTAAACTCCAGCGAGTACAGGCCCAGTGCCGACAAACGCTCATCGTAGGTCAACCCACTCATTCCTGGGATCATCCTTGTAAACCTCCTCTGGGCTCTCTCCAGAACCGGCACATCCTTCCTCAGATATGGTGCCCAAAATTGCTCACAATATTCCAAATGCGGCTTTACCAGTGCCTTATAGAGCTTCACCATTACAACCCCGTTTGTGTATGCAAGCCCTCTTGAACTAAATGCTAGCATTGAGTTTGCTTTCTTTACTACCGATACATAGAACACAAAAAGCTGGAATAACTCAGCGGGTCAGACAGTACCTCTGGAGAAAAGGAATAGGTGACATTTCGGGTCAAGACCCTTCTTCAGAAGATCTCCCTTCTTCAGAAGTCATCCATATCTCTGGACTCCCTCTCCTCTCTGACTCTCAGTCTGAAGAAAGTTCTCAACGCGAAACGTCACCCATTCCTTCTCTCTGGAGATGCAGCCTGTCCCGCTGAGTTACTCCAGCACTTTGTGTCTGTCTCTGGTGTAAACTATGCATCTGTAGTTCCATCCTACTCATTTCAAATCGCACCTGGTGCCACTAATCGGACGGGAACACATATTTAAAATGTTAATGAAGGGAGTGATTGTGGAAAATATCAGTTCCTTGGACCCATTGTCTGGAAGCAGATGAGACAAAGGAGAAAGAAAAAGGAATGTGTCCATAATTCTCCTGGGCAAAGATAGGACAATGCTCAATTGATACATATTTTCCTTTGATCTAGTAATGAAGCCAGACTTTACAATGGAAAAAAAATACCATCTCAGTGCAAAACGATATTAGATAGATTCACCATGGAATAGTTTTTTTTAGAGATTTGTCTATAAATTGCTTAACTTGAACTATTGGTGGAATGGATAACATAATGCCATTGTAAAACAATACCCAGACCCTCAGGGGGCTGAGAAGGGCCAGTGTTGTATTTAATTATCCTGCATTCTGTCACACACCCCTTTCAATGATCTGATAATGACCCATTGTTGTCGTTGCGTCACCTGGGATTTGGACCAACGCTGCTTCTAAACTAATTTTGCCGTGTGGCAGCCTGAAATGATTTTCAGTGAAAACAAACCAATAAAAGTTTCACAAAGCCTACCAGTCTTCAGGGAAGTTTTCTGAAAGTAATGGGGAGAAGGAAAACAAAATCACTCTGAACTCAGTATCAGAAGAGACAGGAGATGAAAATTGCAGATGAGCACAGGGAAGAAAATAGGATGGTGGTTGGTCGACAAGCAATCGAAGCAGATATATGAATACAAAATCTTATTTATTGGAAATAAGGAAGATGATGGAGGAACTTAGGCCAAACTTGGAGCAAATGTTGACACGTTATATATAGGAACTGGGTAGATATTGGCACATTGCAGTTGATGGGAGAGTCTACAGCAGCCAAATAATATGGAATTTGGTTCTGTTCTTTGCACAAATCACACAGACTCCGGAAAGATAATGTTCTCAACCATCATTACTGAAAAATACTGCCTGGAGCAAAGGGAAAATCTAACCACATTTCAGCCTTATTTCCAACCTCATATACTTTGCACAGCTGATTTT
Source organism: Amblyraja radiata (assembly GCF_010909765.2). NCBI lineage: Eukaryota > Metazoa > Chordata > Chondrichthyes > Rajiformes > Rajidae > Amblyraja > Amblyraja radiata. The sequence continues at coordinate 10,634,360 of NC_045968.1, read as the reverse complement.
TTTTGGTGGGGGGATTCAGCATCTGAATCTCTCCTGCCTCAGTCTAAAACATCAAATAGGTAATGAGCAGTTAAAATCTCCTGCACTATGCAGAACTCTACATGTGACTGTCCCGTGAATGTTGACATTATTTCCAGTTATTAAAGGATAAGCATTTTTGAAGATCTATTTCTCGAGCTACACATTTTATGTGGGGAATAATTTTGTGAACGCTGTCTAGTGAAGGAATGCTGGTTTACACTGAAGATAGGCGCAAAGTGCTGGAGTAACTTAACGGGTCAGGCAGCATCTCTGGAGAAAAGGAACAGGTGACATTTCGGGTCGGAACCCTTCTTAAATCCGAAACGTCACCTGTTCCTTTTCTCCAGAGATGCTGCCCGACCTGCTGAGTTACTCCAGCGTTTTGTGTCTATCTGCAGCATAAACCAGCATCTGTAGTTCCTTCTTACACAAGGAGTATACCAACATCCCTTCTCTGAGGAAAATATCTGTGGTAAATTGGCTTCACTCTGTCAAATAGTCACAATATATGTTTGTTTCCTGTTTGGGATTGAGAATTACAGTTGAGGTAAAACGGATTCAATTTACATTTTGAAAGTTAACATACTGGCCCCACTATTTATGGAGAAAGCACGATGGCACAGCAGTAGAGTTGCTGCCTCACAGCGCTAGAGACCCGGGTTCCATCCTGACTACAGGTGCTGCCTGTATGAAGTTTGTACGTTCTCCCTGTGACCATGTGAGTTTTCTCCAGGAGGTCCGGTTTCCTCCCACACTCCAAAGACGTACAAGTTCGTGGGTTAATTGGCTTGGTATGAATGTAATATTTTCCTTAATGTGTGCAGGATGGTACTAATGTGTGGGGATCGCTGGTTAGAGCCGTCTTGAAGGGCCGAAGGGCCTGTTTCCGCGCTATATCTCTAAATAAAAGGCAAAAGTGGCTGGGTATACTCTGAGGCAGTGTTACAGAGTCCTGCCCAAGTTACCTGTAAGATCTCAGCATTATTTGTTTCTATAGGGGAGACAATGTTGCAGAGATATTATTGTGGGAATTAGTGCTATTTTTGGAGACAAAATGGAGCCAGTAAACACAATTAATAAACATACTTATCATGTTGCCAGCAAACGGAATAATTATATTTAACTTTATAGAGGTTTAAGATATTGAAAACTTTATAAAAGCAAACTCAATGCTAGCATTTATTTCAAGAGGACATATACAAAAACAGGGATGTAATCCTGAGGCTCTATAAGGCGCTGGTAAGGCCACATTTGGAATATTGCGAGCGATATTTGGCACCATATCTAAGGAAGGATGTGCTGGCTCTGGAGAGGGTCCCAGGAATGAGTAGGTTAACCTATGGTGAGCGTTTGAAGGCACTGGGCCTGTACTCGCTGGAGTTTAGAAGAATGAGGGGGCGCCTCATTGAAACATACAAAATAGTGAAAGGCTTCGATCGAATGGATGTGGTGAAGATGTTTCCTCCAGTGGGAGAATCTAGGACTAGAGGTCACAGCCTCGGAATTAAAGGACGTTCTTTTATCTTAGCCTCTCATAACATTAGATACTTCTATCGCCAATGGTCTTGCATCAGAGCCCACTTCTTATAAATTGCTACTTAAAGGGCGGTCACGGTGGCGCAGCGATAGAGTTTCTGCCTTACAGCGAATGCAGCGCTTGAGACGCGGGTTCGATCCCGACTACGGCTGCTGTCTGTACAGACTTTGTACGTTCTCCCCATGACTTGCGTGGGTTTTCTCCAAGATCTTTGGTTTCCTCCCACACTCTATCAAAGACGTGCAGGTTTGTTGGTTAATTGGCTTGGTCAATGTAAAAATTGTCCCTAGTGGGTGTAGGATAGTGTTAATGTGCAGGGATCACTGGTCGGCACAGACCCGGTGGGCCGAAGGGCCTGTTTCCGCGCTGTATCTCTAAACTAAACTAAAAGTAAAAGCTAGATGTTGTAGGAATTGCTGGAGGAATAGACTCTGAAAGCATCTAATATTCAGAGTAATTTTGCAACATGAACCACAAAACATACATGTGGGGCGGCACTCTACTGCTGCGCCACCATACTGCCTTACAGCGCTTACATCGGCAGTGATTCTGGTTCGATCCTGGCCACAGGTGCTGTCTCTATAGAGTTTGTACGTTCTCCCTGTAATCTGCATGGGTTTTCTACGAGATCCCCGGTTTCCTCCCACACTCCAAAGACGTGCAGGTTTGTAGTCAAATTAATTTGGTATAATGTAATAAATTGTCCCAAGTGCAGGATGGTGTTAATCTGTGGGGATCGCTGGTCGGCGCAGACGCGATGGGCCGAAGGGCCTGTTTCCCCGCTGTATCTCTAAACTAAACTAAAAACACTGAATGTGCAGAAATCCATGGAACCAGTTATAGAAAGGAATATGAAGTGTTTATGAACTGCATGCCCTATTGCAGTCATAAAATATCTTCTGAATGATAATGTTGGCAAGCCACTATTTCAAACCAATGCTTTTTCCTGCAAATTCATTCCTACTGATGAATTCCAATTCGAACTCTGTGCTGATTAAAATGATGGAGGAATACACAGTACAAGTCTCAATTCCATTCTCAATGCCTGAAGACAATGCACAAAATAACAATGCTTGTATTCTTGTATAAGACTGTAATCTTGTTGTGGTACTGCCCCCCCCCCCCCCCCCCCCCCCAAGATTTATATAATTGCTTCAAAATATAGTCGTAACAATGCAGCTTTTTAATGATTATTTTTGGAATATACCTTTTGAAAGATTAGTTTAATTTAGAGATACAGCGCGGAAACAGGCCCTTCGGCCCAGCGAGTCTGTGCCGACCAGCGATCCCCGCACATTAACACTATCCTACACACACTAGGGACAATTTTACATTTTATACCAAGCCAAGTCACCTACATACCTGTACGTCTTTGGAGTGTGGGGAGAAACCGAAGATCTCAGAGAAAACCCATGCGGGTAATGGGGAGAACGTACAAACTCCGTACAGACAAGCACCCCTAATCAGGATCAAACCAGGGTGTCTGGCTCCACAAGGCAGCAGCTCTACCTCTGCTCCCACCGTGCCACCAAATTTGCATAATTGATTCAAAATATAGCCTTAACTATACATGTTCTGTAATGTTAGTGTAATCCACTTGGTATTACATGTAATAAATAAAGCTCCTTTGAACGGCTCGATTGTAACCATGTATAGTCTTTCTGCTGACTGGACAGCACACAGTTAAAGCCTGTCTGTGTGTTTTGTGTTCAATGTAGTATGGTTCTTGATTCTCTCAATGCTGATAGTTAGCCCAAGGATGAGGGAAATGGCCAATGATTCACATCACAGTCTGTTTGCTGCAAGAATAATTAGATGCAAATTCAACTCATTTACTTTTGAAAACAAATGTAAAGCGCTTGAAAACGCACAGTTATTTTGTCATCAGTGTGAGTAATAATCATGTGTAGGAAGGAACTGCAGATGCTGGTTTAAACCCAAGATAGAAACAAAAGGCTGGAGTAACTCGGTAACTCACAACAAGACCCTTCTTCAGACAGAGAGTCAGGGGAAAGGGAAACAAGAGATATAGATGGTGGTATAGAGATATAGAACAAATTAATGCAATACCTGTATATGCAAAAAAATAATAATGATAAAGGAAATGGGCCATTGTTAGCTATGGGCTTGGTGAAAGTGAGTTATAGACAATGAGACTCAACAAGACGACTGAAGCTGGAACAGACTTGGGTGGAGGAGAGATGGAGAGAGAGTGGATGCAAGGTTTACAAGGCCCGCACACTAACACTATCCCATGCACACTAGGGACAATTTACACAGACACCAAGCCAATTAACTTAAATCTTGAAAACAATATTCTTCCATCGAACGTGTCCAAAGACAGGCAGCTCGATTTGTTACTAACACCTATGAGAGAGAAGCGAGTGTCACCAAACTTCTGAATTCTCTGGGGTGGAACCCTCTCCAAGACAGACGTGAAGCTCACCGTTTGACCTGTTTTTACAAAATGTTAAATGGTCAGCTCGACATAGATCACAAGACCTACACCAAACCCCAAACCAATTAGGAGCAGACGAGGGCATTCGATCCAATTTGTGATCCCAGCTACAAAGACAGATGTGTACAGCAATTCGTTCTTCCCCCGCACAATTAAAGCATGGAATAATCTCCATATAGTTACCCAACCAGATGCAACTAAATTTAAAGTAGCTCTTTCTTCCCAATAACACTTTCTGGCTTAAGCCCTCCCTTCACCACCTCCAGTTTAAATTCCATTTGGAATATTTTGGAGGACCAAGAAACCAAGGACCAAGAAACCAAGAAAAACTTGTTCGTCTTTGGAGTGTGGAAGGAAACTGAAGATCTTGAAGAAAACCAATGCATGGTCGAACTCGGGTCTCCGGCACTGCAAGCGCTGTAAGGCAGCAACTCTACTGCTGTGCCACCGTGCTGTCCACACCGCAGGGGGGTAAATGCAAGTTTGGGCAACCTCTCCTTGTAGCTAATCCAGGCAGCGGTCTGGTAAACCTCTTCTGCACCCTCTCCAAAGCCACCACATTCTCCGTGTAATGGGGCGACCAGAACTGCACGCCATACTCCTTGGGGGAGTAGGGCAGGAAAACTGGAAAGGTAAGCTGGGGAATACAGCAGTGGATTGTGATAGAAGCAAGTTTGTTGCAGCATATGAATTCCAGAAGGAGTCATAGTTTAGTTTAGTTTAGTTTATTGTCACGGGTACCAAGGTACAGTGCGAAGCCTTTGTTGCGCGCTAACCAGTCAGCGAAAGACAACACGTTTACAATTGAGCTATTTACAGCGTATAGAGACAGGATAAAGGCAATAATGGTGGCGCAGCGGTAGAATTGTTGCCATTCAGCGTTGGCAGCGCCGGAGAACCGGGTTCGATCCCGACTACAGGTGCTCTCTGTATGGAGTTCGTATCTTCTCCCCGCATGGGTTTTCCCTGAGATCTATGGGTTCCTTCCACACTCCAAAGACGTACAGGTTCGTAGTTTAATTGTCTTGGTATAAATGTAAAAATTGTCCCTGGTGTGTGTAGGATGGTGTTAATGTGCGGGGATCGCCGGTTGTTGCGGACTCAGTGGACCGAAGGGCCTGTTTCCACGCTGTATCTCTAAACAAAACTAAATGTTCAGTGCAAGATAAAGCCCAGGAGAGTCCTATTAAATATAGGCCAAGGGCCTCCAGTAAGATAGCTGCTCAGAACCGCTCTCTAGTGGGTGATAGGATGGTTCAGTTAGTTTTTCTGCTATTTGTTGTCGTTCACCTGTCTGAGGTCAGTTGACAGGGCTCACCACGGGGAGGTCGACAACAAGAGCCCTCAACACCTGTCATCTCATCGCCCCTTCTCCCGTCACGTAGCAACCCTCTGTGACTCCAGTTTCAACACACTAGGAACATGGAAAACCATCTGGGGACAGACTTCACGAACTCCGCAATTCACTGTTTCACCGAACACCACAGCCCCACCCGGCTCGGACCTGCCCCGCAAAGAGTGGGTCGCCCTGAACCGGCTCCGTACAGGGGTCGGCCGGTTCAACGCTAACATGCATCGCTGGGGGCTGCGTTCATCAGCGGCCTGCATGTGTGGAGCAGACCAGCAAACAGCGCAGCACGTCATTTTCGACTGCGCTGTCCTCCGCCCCCCCCCTGGTGGAAGGGTAGACCTCACGGCCCTCGACAACAGCACATTGAACTGGCTACAGCACCTGGTGGGAGTTACATAACCTCTGCTGCCTCAAACACAAGAAGAAGAAGTTAGTTTTTTAGTTTAATTTATAGATACCCGGGTCTCTGGCGCTGCAAGGCAGCAGCTTCTCTGATGTGCCATCGTTGTCTAAAAGCAGCTGGGAAGAAACTGTCCCTGAATGTGGTGGTGTGCATTTTCACACTTCTGTACCTCTTGCCTGATGGGAGAGGGGAGAAGAGAGAGTGCTGGCCTTGCCGAGGCAGCGTGAGGTGTAAATGGAGTCAACAGAAGGGTTTGACATTGACAATTATGACATGCGACAATAGAAGTATAAAAATATAGACATTTTTAATTAATTGTTAATAGACCCAAAAAGTTGGAGTAACACAGCAGGGACTGGAGCATCTCTGGAGAGAAGGAATGGGGCCCTTCTTCAGATTAGTGAAGAAGGGTCTTGACCCAAAACATCACCAGAAACATCAGCCATTCTTTCTCCCCAGAGATGCTGCCTGTCCCGTTGAGTTACTCCAGGATTTTGTGTCTATCTTCGGTTTAAACCGGCATCAGCAGTTCCCTCCTACACATTTAATTCGCTGTTAGCTACCTTGTTGAAATGACATTTGAAAACTCACTGTACCATTTACATTTTGCTAACTCTGGTCTTGATAAGAGTGGTGGTGAGAAAAAAAAATACATTGTTGTTCTTATTAAATAGATGGTTCATAAGAAAAACATTGATATGGAAATCCTGAATTAATTAAAAAAATATTGCCTTGCTCGCACCACAATACTGGTGTAGTTTACGAACCTAAATCTAAAACGCTCTGACCTTCAAACATCCTGGATTAAGGAACTGACAACTGAAAATCCAATTTACATTTGAGGTCCATTTTGTCAACTGTACACTCCACTTTACCGACAATCAAGGCAGCAAAGGATTAACAAACAAAGACATTTATCAATCTGCTGCCTGTCATTTATGGCTTTATTTAGATGCCTTCGTGCAGAATAAGAGGCTTCAATCCTTGTCAGAACTGCTGTTCCACCAACAAAACATTAAACCTTTTACCCAAAACCAAAATCTTGCATTTAGTGTAAATCCGAAAAAAGTCAGCAAAGGCTGGAAATATTTTGCGTCGGGCAACATCTATGGAGAAATAAACCAAATTAGTTGAGTCATAGAGTGATAAAGTTAATCCTGGCTAAATTGGAGCAGCTAGGACTTCAAAATGAGGTTAAGTTTCAGGGTTGCTGGGAGATTTGGTCAATTTGGAATTGCTGTCTGCAGAGCTGGGGCAAGCTGTGGAGAGGTGCCAGAGTGTCTGGAGCTTAGATACATTTTGCAAGCAAAGAATGGGAAGATCTGCAAACCCTGTCAATTTGGTGCGAAATTCATAGAATGGATTGGATGGCTGCAAACCAGACACACACCTTGTAAATAATGTTGCAGAGTTTGACTTTGCCAAGTGTTGATTGGATGAGGTGTTGAGCCTTGTCTGGGTTTTCTGTAAATCAGGATAAATGTTTCTAAATTGGCTTCCTCTTTTAAGTCCGTTTTGAATACAATGTATTGAACTGTTGTATCATTGGGTTAGGGGAATGCCTGTTTTGTATAGGGTAATCAATATCTGTAATTGGGTTATTGAGAGACCACCCCTATGTGGTTCGGCCCCTCGAGGTCCCGGGACAGATAAAAGTCCGTGATCACGAGGCTCAGGGTCGATCTTCTGGGAGAACGCTTGGGACTGCATGAACTGGAGTGTCTCTGTCTGAGAAAGGCCTAGAGGGCTTGAACAGGCAGACACGAGGATCAAACCCACGATGGGATAGGTGCAGTAGTGGATCTGTAACGCGCTTTTGGTGAAATAAAATATTGTTTCAAGTGCTTGATTTAGTGTTTTTACTGAAACTAGACTAGGGTGATGCTTTGAAACGAGCAATTATTAATACAGCGTGGAAACAGGCCCTTCGGCCCAACTTGCCCACGCTAGTCAACATGTCCCAGCTACACTAGCCTCACCTGCCTGCATTTGGGCCATATCCCTCCAAACCTATCCTACCCATGTGCCTGTCTAACTGTTTCTTAAACGTTGGGATAGTCCCTGCCTCAACTACCTCCGCTGGCAGCTCGTACCATACACCACCACCCTTTGTGTGAAAAAGTTACCCCCTAGATTCCTATTTAATCTTTCCCCCTTCACCATAAACCTATGTCCTCTAGTTCTCGATTCCCCCTCTCTAGGCAAGAGACTCTACCCGATCTATTCGGGTAGTTGGCTCGAAGGGCCGAATGGCCTCCTCCTGCACCTATTTTCCATTTTCTATATTCCTCTCATGAATTTATACACCTGGATAAGATCACCCCCCTTCCTCCTGCGCTCCAAGGACCAGAATCCCAGCAATGTTTTAAGTTAACTATCTCTTCATCACAACTTCAGCTGGGAGTTCCAAATATACAATAGACAATAGACAATAGGTGCAAGAGTAGACCATTCGGCCCATCGAGCCAGCACCGCCATTTAATGTGATCATGGCTGATCATCTTCAATCAATGCCCCGTTCCTGCCTTCTCCCCATATCTCCTGACTCTGCTCTCTTTAAGAGCCCTATCTAGCTCTCTCTTGAAAGTATCCAGAGAACCGCCCTCCACCACCCTCTAAAGTCTGAAACTCCAAAGTCTGAAACACTAATGGAAAAGCAGGTAGTTTGCAAGAATGCTCTTTGACCTGAAACATTAACACAGTTGCCTCATTTCTCAATTTACTCCTGCTTTTTATTAATTTTTACTTTAGTTTAGAGATACAGCGCGGAAACAGGCCCTTTGGCCCACCGAGTCTGCACTGAGGACAATTTACAATTTTTCCAAAGCCAATTTACCAACAAACCTGTATCTCTTTGTGGTGTGAGAGGAAACCGGAGCAGCCGGAGAAAATCCAGGCAGGTCACATGGAGAACATACAAACTCCGTACAGACAAGAACCCGTAGTCAGGATCGAACCAGGGTCCCGGCTCTAAGGGCAGTAACTTGACCACTGTGGCCACTTTGCCATTTAACCAACATCTTTCCATTCCCCTGCATATCCATATGCCTTTTCACAAGTCTTAACAGATGACAAAAGACAAAATTTGGTGATCGTTACATATTCATGTTTTTTAGGCATAATTTACGAATGCAAGTGACCATGCGTTAAAAATAAAACATAATGTTCTTTGGTGGATGTGAGAAACTACAAATTATAGGGAATATTTTCAATGTTCATGTATAATTAATTACATATGAATATTCAAGATTTTTTTTTCCATGAGATTTATAAATTATGTATGATCAATTTAGCTAGGGGTGCAGTGTTAGTTTTAGCTGTTCTGGATTCACATATTTCTGGCGATTTTAGAAATGCTATCACAAATTACATTGCAATTGGTTAGGTAAATATTTTGTCATTTAGAAAAGATAGTGATTAATAACCACTTCAGATATATAGAGGACAAAATAGTTCATTTTGAACACCTTGTTCTTTTGCTTAACACTCTAGATATAATCAACCTGCCAGAAATTATAACACAATTAACAACACAGTTACAAATTTCAACTTTCAATTTCAAAGTCGTCTTGTTGAGTCTTATTGTCTGTAACTCATTTTCACCCAGCCCACCGCTAACAATGATCCCTTTATCATCATTACCATTTTGCATATCTTTCATTCATTTGTTTTCTATCTCTCTATAATCACCATCTATATCTGAAGGGTTTCGGCCCGAAACGTTGCCTATTTCATTCACTCCATAGCTGCTGCTGCACCCGCTGAGTTTCTCCAGCATTTTTGTGTACCATCTATATCTCACGTTTCCCCTTCCCCTGACTCTCAGTCTGAAGAAGAGTCTTGACCTGAAACGTCACCTATCCCGTCTCTCCAGAGATGCTGCCTGACCCGTTGAGTTGCTCCATCATCTGTTTAAACCAGCATCTGCAGTTCCTTCCCACACATTAACAACACACAACTCTCGCTGTCCCTCCCCCATCCTGGTTCTCTGACTAGTTTCACTGACCTCCTGATTAAATATTACTGATTGTATTCCTCGTTGACACCTTCCCCTCAACTAACAATGTCTGAAGAAGGATTTCGGCCCGAAACGTTGCCTATTTCCTTCGCTCCATAGATGCTGCTGCACCCGCTGAGTTTCTCCAGCATTTTTGTGTACCTTCGATCTTCCAGCATCTGCAGTTCCTTCTTGAACACGATAACAATGTACCAATCTACATTTCCTTGATCAAGAGTCAAGAGTGTTTTATTGTCAGTACACAAAAATGCTGGAGAAACTTAGCGGGTGCAGCAGCATCTATGGAGCGAAGGAAATAGGCAACGTTTTGGCTCGAAACGTTGCCTATTTCCTTCGCTCCATAGATGCTGCTGCACCTGCTGAGTTTCTGCAGCATTTTCGTATACCTTCGATTTTCCAGCATCTGCAGTTCCTTCTAAAACGTGTTTTATTGTCATATGTCCCAGATAGGACAATGAAATTCTTGCTTGCTGCAGCACAACAGAATATGTAAACATAGTACACAATTGGGGGGGGGGGGGGGAACGTACACTGTATATATATACACATGCACACATACTCAATAAATAAACACATATAGTGCAATAATAATAATAACAGTTTGTTATAGTTCAGAGCTTATTTGTTGTCATGTTTAAGAGACTGATGGCTGTAGGGAAGAAGCTGTTCCTGAACCTGGTCATTACAGTTTTTCAGGCTCCTGTATCTTCTTCCTGATGGCAACGGTGAAATGAATGTGTGGCCAGGATGTTGTGGGTCTTTGATGATGTTGGCTGCCTTTTGTTCCATTTGACCTGTGTTTTCACACCTTACCCTTCCATATCTCTCTGTCTCCCTCACCCCTGACTCTCAGTCAGAAGAGGGTTTTCGACCTGAAACGTCACCCAGAGATGCTGCTGAGTTACCCCAGCATTTTGTATCAATCTTCCGGGTAAACCAGCAACTGAACTTCCTTCCTACACAATACGATACGATAGAATTTTATTTATCCTAGGAGGGAAATTGGTCTGCCAACACTCATAAAAACACAACAAGGGTTTCGACCCAAAACGTCGCCCATTCCTTCTCTCCTGAGATGCTGCCTCACCACTGAGTTACTCCAGCATTTTGTGTCTACCTTCGATTTAAACCAGCATCTGCAGTTCTTTCTTGCACAAGATACATGAAACATGTAATTTTACTTCGGAGTCACGTGAGTGACTACGTGAAGAACCCCGCCAGGACGCATGCGTGTCATATCGCTACACGCATTGCAACTAGTCACAGCAGGGGGAACGACGTTCCCTTAGCGGCAAAATTTGAAAGCCGGGAACAGCAGGTAAGGAGACTCTGCGTTCCAGAATTTGAAAGTCGGGAACAGCAGGTAAGAAGACTCTGCGTTCCTTCCACTTACCTTTTAGGTGGAGACATGGACCGGATCCACGAAGGCTGCGGGAAAGCTGGCGGGGGAGAACCGCGGAGTTGCGGGCAGCCGGCAGCAGCAGCCAAAGGCACGCTAATCTCCCGTAATGGGAACAGCTGTGCCCGACTTCACTCCCGACTTCGCTCCCGCGCTGGCCAAGCCGGGCGGGAGAGGTAAGCAAAAACTAACAGGGTCGTTGACTCCGAGGAGTCCGACTCTGAACAGCCGCGAGCGGCCAGTGCCCGTGCGCATTGGGGCCGGTTGGAGCGGCTGCAGGATGGATCAACAGCAGCCTTGAGTGGCCTATGCTCGAGAGCATAAGAGCCAGTTGGAACGGCTGCTGGAGGAAATACCCCAAAGTGGCAGGAGATGGAGGCTAGCCACAGTGGGCAGGTAGTAAGCCCCACAGCAGTACCTCGTGTAGGGCTGCACAGTGTTTCTCCCTCATCAGAGGGGAACACCGAGGGTCAATCCTGGGCTGGCTGCAGGAGCTGGAGAAGCAGCGGCTTCAGGAGCAGCCGTGATGGCCAGTGCCCGTGAGCATTGGAGCCGGATGGAGTGGCTGCAGGAGCTGGAGCAGGAGCGGCCTCAGGAGTAGCGGCTTCAGGAGCAGCCGCGATGGCCAGTGACCATGTGCATTGGAGCCGGTTGGGTGCCCGAGAGCATCGGAGCCAGCTGGAGCGGCTGTTGGAGCAGGTAAGTGGCAGGCTCCGGGAGATGGAGACTAGTCACAGGGGGCAGCTAGTAAGTCCTACAGCAGTACCCCTTGTAGGGCTGCACAGTGTTCTCCCTCATCAGAGGGGAGTACAGGGGGTCAATTCTGGGCTGCACCTGAACAGGGGTGCAGAACATACCCCTAGTGCACATGGGGTGCAGAAAACCTATTGGAAGACACTTACCATCAGGGAACTGCAAAACACTGAATATTCCCAGTATCAACCAGTGTATTTGAAAGCATGGCAGGGCAGGGAATTGAAACGAAAGAAAGTTCTAAAAATCCTAACAGCGGGACAGGTTCGCCCGCACAATAAACAAAAAGACATGACACTAGATCACCAGGATGCACTGGCCTTATTTTTCAAACTACCAATACGAGTAACAGCATTAGGAAGAAGTACCATCCAACCGGCTTTAGACCCTAATTGCAGGCCTATGCAAACCTGGAACCTCCATGCCTCCAATATTAATATTTGGAGGCATCTTATCTTAAAAGAACTTGACAGGGAAACCCTGGGGCACATTAAGCAACGTCTAAAAACTACTTCCTGGGGAATGCGCTAACCCTCAACACAGACCCAACTACAGATCCAGACACCGGCACCTCAACAACCACGGAGGATGCCGAAATAGTAACAAACCTACTAATAGTAACCATGGAGGAAGGTGGGTCTGGCTCCTTACGAGGTTGGTGGGAGATTACAGTTCTATCTGGATGCATAGAATATATTACTACCGACGCTTATATTTCAGAAGTATAGGGGTATACCATAGAATTATTCAAAACATAATCCTCCAGTTCAGCATGTACCGAACTGAATGTTCATGCTTACAGGCAAAGAAATAATCAAAAGCGCATGCTGAACTACAGTGCTCAAATAAAATAGGAGTAATGGAGGACAACCAACACGAATCACAGGAATTCGAGTCCAAAAAACTTTATCATAATATAGATGGTGGTTGCCACAACATCATAGATTTGACTAATTTGAATACTTTCGTACTTTATATTCATTACTAGATGGGAACCTTTGTTACTGCAAAGGTATTGATCCTAGGGTACTACATGGCAAGCATCGTATTAAAATATGCTTGCTATACAGTACTCATTGAAGGTGACCACAGATGTATTTAACACAATAGATCATCTGCGGTTCACCCTTAACACAGTTCACATGTCAGTGACTTTGCCGTAAGAAAGGGTACAGCCTTAATGGAGGCTTGCAGTAAACTAAACCATCCATCAGACTGGTAGTAGAATAATTGGCATTTAGTGGCTGTGTTCCAGCCACATAAATCGGACCTTTACATTATCAAATTACTGAGCGCAATCATGCGTGCACTCAAAAATTATGGGGGTCATTCTGACAGACCTATGAAGCTACCAACAGAGGCCACTATTGTACTAAAATGGTGGAAACATAACATTAGGCATTGTTCCGATCCAAACATTAACAGCTACCAGTCTATGGAACTACATACTGATGTGCACTTGGATTGGGATGCTACTAATTCCATCTCCAGCTGTGGGGGAGATGGAATGCACAGGAGGCATCATTAGAAACGCTGGGCATAAATACCTGGAGAAGTAAGTGCATGCCATGGCTTTAAGTCATATTGTTCTGGGTTATATCACCAGTATGTTAGACACCACCGTGGTAGCATATGTCAACCATATGGGTGGAAACATATCGTCATCATGTGACTATCTGGCCAACACAATTTGGCAATAGTGTATCCAGATAGATATTTGGACATCAGCTACCAACTTACCAGGTAAACTGAATTTAGTGGCAGACAACAGGTCACACTAAGTCTAGAACACTGTATGGATGTTGGATAAAAAATGTATTGCTGGAACAGCACGGTATGGAACACCAGATAACGTCCTATTCACATCCATGCTCTCACCAGTTATCGAATTATGTTCTTGGGAACCAGAACCTGGGGCAGTGGCTACAGATGCATTCCCTCCTTCTGCCTCATCAGTCGGGTATTTAGGAATAAACAGTAGACTCCGCGTCTGGTATTTTGATAGTACCTGATTGGCCTACTCAACCATGGGTCCCGGTGATATCGACATGGTATTAGAACCATGCATCACCATCCATCATAGACCTAATTTACTGGTTCTTCCCGCAACAAGGGGAGTTACCCATGTCATAATTATATATAAACCTATTAATTTATAGAGTTGAAAGCACCTCTACTACACCTGGGACTGACGGACCGAATGTGGAATTATTTCAGCGGGCCACAGACAGTCCCCCAAAAAATCAGTACTTGGTGTCATCAAGAAATGGGAAGTACTGTCACAACAATAAACATCACCCACAGATCTATGAACATCCCGTCTGTTCTGGAATTCCTGGCAAGCCTCCATTACGATGAGAGGCTCAGTCATAGTGCCATCAACTGCACCAGAAGTGCTCTGTCAACATACCTGTCGCAAGGAACAGAGCGGCATTCTGTTGGGACACACTCTGGTAACCAAATTCATGAGGGGCATTTTTTTATTAATCCCCCAAGAACCAGGTACTCCCAAATATGGGATGTGAGCATTGTACTGACCATGTTAAGAAACTGGTCTTCAGCTACAGCTCTGTCCCTACAGAAACTGACTATGAAAACAGTCATGCTGATGGCCTTGTTCACGGCACAAAGGGTCCACTCACAACAGAAACAAAGGTTGGACAACATGATTATTCATCTGGAAATTTAACTTTTCACATCAATGAATTAGTCAAACAGAACAGACAGGGGTCAGCAGGCCTAAAAACAGAATTCAGGGCCTACCCGACAGATGGTCGTCTCTGTATTGTAACACACTTACTATTATATATGGAGTATACTAAGATCATCAGAGGGAAGATCTGTCACTTTAATCAGCTACAAACAGCCACTCAAAATAGTGACAGTCTAGACCATCTCTAGATGGCTAAAACAGGTCCTAATAAAGGCTGGAGTAGACACTGGCATTTTTAACTCTCACTCCACCAGGGCTGCAGCTACATCGGCAGCTATGAAGTTGGACGTTCCTATGGACCAAATCCTTAAGACAGCAGGATGGTCAACGGAGGAATCTTTCCAACGACTTTATAACAAACCAGTCATTGAACCTGGAACATTTGCAGAAACAAATTTAAGTTCTGTAATATCATTTACCCCATAAATAGGGGCAATAATTGGTGTTAATATTTTTATCGTTGGGTTCTCAATATCGTATTGATGTCTAATGATGTTAACTCTATTCTCCCCATAATCAAGGCAGATGTGATGCATGGACTCGTTTCCACGGCATGACATCACAGAGCTTTAAAATCTTCACGTAGTCACTCACGTGACTCCGAAGTAAAATAGTATGATTAAACGAGAACTTACCAGTTTGAAGTTTGATCGTTATTTTATGAGGAGTAACGTTGAGGGATTACGTGCCCTCCGCTCCCACCCTTGATCATATACTCAACTGGTATCTCTTCTCTAATCTTACTATGTTTAGTCATTACAGTTATCTGTGATTTCACACCGCTGCTTTGAAGAATGACACGCATGCGTCCTGGCGGGGTTCTTCACGTATTCCCTCAACGTTACTCCTCATAAAATAACGATCAAACTTCAAACTGGTAAGTTCTCGTTTAATCTTACTATTAAAGTGGAAAGTCCAGGATTAGAGATATGCAAAGATTGGGGAGGGAGAGGGGGTGAGGGAGGAGTCTGTTGTCTGTTGTCTGTTGTTGAGTCAGTCTGTTGCTGAAGGTGCTCCTCAGGTTGACCAGTGTGTCATGGAGGGGGTGAGCTGTATTGTCCAAGATGCTCTGCAGCTTGAGGAGCATCCTCCCCTCCAAGACCATCTCCAGTGAATCCAATTCCACCCCCAGGACGGAGCCAGCCTTCCTGATGAGTTTGTTAATCCTGTTGATGTCCACGGCCTTCGCCCTGCTGCCCCGGCACACGGCAGCAAAGAAGATGGCACTGGCCACCACCGATTGATAGAACATCTGCAGGTCTTACTACACACGACTAAAACATCTCTTTTCTTGCCAATAAAATGCTTTCAAACAAGTCGTGTCAGCTTGTGTTTTTGTATTTGGGTTGAAGGGGTGAAAAGCAGCAATTAAATCAATTATTTGGCTTCAAGAGGAATCAAATTAATTTGACTGAGGCAACATGCACTGAATCGTGCGACATGCTGGAACTTGGATCATTTCTTTGTCATTTTGATTTCCCTCATTAATTTAAAAGCTGTTGCTGTAGTGACCATCAATAAGAGCAGCACAAATTATGATTATGAAACAGCTAATGGCGTGACACAGATGCCCCCATTTTGATGACATTGTTGAACACTGCATTGTGCGCCATGCCTCATTTTACGCTCATTATTCGGAATTTGCATTCAGAATATAATTGCGCTTTGGAAGTCAGATCCAGGCAATTAATTGCAAGGCAGTTTAATTTAGTTTGGAGACATAGGGCGGAAGCAGGCCCTTCGGCCCACCGAGTCCATACTGGCCAGCGATCCCTGCACACTGACACTATCCTACACACTGATATATATGGGCTGACGGGGTGAAAAGCAGTAATTCCATATAACCTTACAATGCTGAAAATCTTGCAATTCTTTTGTTTTACTCATGTAATTAACATCTGTCAACAGCATGCTCCCAGGGAGAACCTAGCTTCGAGGATTACAGTGTAATGTTCTGTGAACGATGATTTCTCTAAATTCAAGTAATCGTTGCATTCCTCCTCGCTGTCCCCTCCTCCCCCACCCTAGTCGTCCTACTAGTTGCCCTGTTCGCATCCTTGTGCCCCTCCATTATCACCTCTTCCCCAGCCAACAATGGGCCATTGTGGGCTCCACCCTTCCTTGGTCATCTCTTGCCACTCCTGCTATATTCTGGCCTTTTCCTACCTCCATTTCATTCCACTCTACTTTCAGTCTGAAGAAGGGTCCCTCTCTTCTTCTTCTCGCGTTTGAGGCAGCAGAAGTCCGCAACAGGGTGACGCCATCCGGTTCGACATCCATAGGTGCCCGCGCTAAAAAGGGCGCATGCTCTGGGTTGGCGCCAAGCTGCGAAGCTGCTGCTGCCTCTGTTTGTTGTTGCTCGCCTGACTGAGGCCAGTTGACAGGGCTCACCAGGGGGAAACATACATAGAAACATAGAAAATAGGTGCAGGAGTAGGCCATTCGGTGCTTCGAGCCTGCACAGCCATTCAATATGATCATTGCTGATCATCCAACTCAGTATCCTGTACCTGCCTTCTCTCCATACCCCCTGATACCTTTAGCCACAAGGGCCACACCTAATTCCATCTTAAATATAGCCAATGAACTGGCCTCAACTACCTTCTGTGGCAGAGAATTCCAGAGATTCACCATTCTCTGTGTGAAAAATGTTTTTCTCATCTCGGTCCTAAATGATTTCCCCCTTATCCTTAAACTGTGACCCCTTGTTCTGGACTTCCCCAACATCGGGAACAATCTTCCTGCATCTAGCTTGTCCAACCCCTTAAGAATTTTGTAAGTTTCTATAAGATCCCCCCTTAACCTTAAAGCGCTCCCTAACTTTATGTATTATAATTGGGCAGTAAATATTAAAAATATGATTCACCTGCTGGACAATTCTGCCCAGCAGGTGGACTGGATTGTAATGGAAAAGGGGGACTGCTCCCCGAGTAATATAGGAGCGATTATCCTCTCACCAATAAATCTGAATAATAAAAATTATAATAAAAACCCAATTATACATAGCACAATTAGAACATGGAAACAAATAAAACAGAATCTAAAATTAAGAAACCTATCTCTCTCAATACCAATAGTCAATAACCCATAGTTTAAACCATCAATCATAGACAAATCATTTATACAATGGGAAAGAATGGGAATCAAAACGCTCGAAGATCTGTATGAAGTGGGAAAATTACTATCATTTCAACAACTACAACTGAAATATAATTTGAAAAATAACCAATATTTTAAATATCTTCAAATTTGTGATTATCTGAAAAAATACACAAAAGACTATCATAATATGCCTTCCGACTTACTGGATGAAGCAATGAAGACAAAGGCGGAATCAGCTAATTTAATATCGTACTTATATAATATCATTTTAAACATAGAAATACCCACAACAGATGGAATTAGAAGAGACTGGGAACAAGAATTAGCTATAAAAATTTCAAAAGAGAGCTGGGATAATCATTTACTACAGGTGCATAAATGCTCGATCAATGTACGACATACGCTTATCCAATTCAAAACATTACATAGACTATATTATTCAAAAACTAAATTAAATAAAATCTTTCCTAATGTTTCACCAATCTGTGATAAATGTCTGTGTCAAGAAGCTACCATAGTGCATTCTTTTGTTTTTTGTACAAAAATCCAAAAATTCTGGCATGGAATATTTGATATTTTTTCAAAATTAATTAAAATAAAACTGGTACCAAAACCAGAATGGATCATTTTTGGGATATCGGAAGGTATCCCTGAATTAAACGTGTATCAGAAGAATTTACTCAATTACGGGCTAATAATGGGAAAAAAGCTCATACTTAAATTCTGGAAAAATGCGCCCACACCAACAATAAAAATGTGGACATCAAATATGTTTGAAACATTACATCTGGAAGAGATGAGATTCCTCTTAGCAGGTAAAGCAAACCAATTCCAAAAGACGTGGTCTACGTTTATGGACCTATTACAAGCATGAGGTGCAATAGTAATTTTAAAAATAAATAAATAAATAAATGGTATCAGGACCTGGCAATGGGAGGTAAAACAACAAAAACAGACTTGGTTGGTAGTCTTTCTGCGGAGTTTAATGTTATAATAGAGCGATTGTCCTTACTTTCTTTTTCTTTCTTTTCTAGGGTCTACTTTCTTACTTCACTTCCTTCTCTAACTTCTTTTCTAAGGGGCTTTCTTTTCCCAACACTCTCTTGCACTTCACGACTCTTGCGCACCTTCTTTACTTTCCTTACTTCTATCTTTTTCTTAAAGCTTAAAAAAAAATGAAGCGGTACAAAACATGTATTAAGATATATGTGTTGTGTGTTATTGTAATTTGCCGTACTTCTAATAAAAATAATTAAAAAAAAAAAAAAAAAAAAAAAAAACCTTCTCAATTCTAGCGAGTAGAGGAGGTCGACAACATGATCCCAAAGGACGGTCCTGACCTGAAACATCGTCCAGAGATTCTCTGTAGATGCTGCCTGATGTAAGTTATTGGGGCAAATCCTCCAAAATTATGGAAGAACTCGGATAAGGACGTGGACATTTTTTAAAAGACTTGCTGGCTGCAACGGAAAACCCCCCAATCCACAAAGGAAGAGCCAGTTTCGAACCAGTCTGTGGGCCTGGGCATTACACCACTATGCGGATGATGTGAGCAGGAAAGGCTGAGACGGTGATAACGAGATTATCTTGGAAACACAAAGGAAGGTACCGAGTCTCAGCAGACGGTGGTAAACAGGCCAGCAGCAGGCACAATCACCATCGTGGATGACCCATCCATCGGGACAATGGGAGCCCATCTAGGCGATGGGATAACGATCAGGCTGAGGGATCATGACATCAACAAACCCCTTATCATCGGAAGCCTATTGTTCATGCCCGATCGAAACTGGGAATCATCAAAAGACCCTTTTGTCCAGAGGACCACCTGGGGGGGTTTCAAGGGAGAAACTCAGGTATAAAAAGCAGGAGTCAAGCCAGAACTCGCTCTCTCTTTCTGCTCTGCTGGACGGCTCGTGACCCTGTATCGATCTAGCTGTAAGTACCCCAGTGACCTGGTGAAGTTCCCGAAATAGGATAGAGGTTGAGAGAAGAAGGGGAAAGGGGGTGTCTCTAAAATTGTGTAAAGTAAGTTTTACGACGTGCCCGATAATTTTCTTTCCATAGTCTTAGTTTAAAGCATAAGTTTAGTCACGTATTATGTAGTGATGGTGAGATTCGATTTCTCATTGTTTAATAAAGCCTGTAAATTTTAGACTTGCTTTGAGTCCGTCTTGGTTTCTGTTTTCCTTCATCAGCACACTCTGGTCAAGTCAACCTTTTATCATGTCCCACCATAATTCCGAGGTCTAGAACCCAGGGGAATCCCTATTGTTGTATTCTCTCTCTTGGGAACCGCTCGAGTGGAGTGGTGGCCGTTTGACCCTCCAACAAGGGAGAGAATAACTCGGGCAGTGGGGCCCGAAGTGGAGTAAAGAGAAATGCGAAACCCCTACACTGACCCGCTGAATAACTCCAGCACTTTGTGTCTATTTTTAAACAAGTTATTCGCCCCATCTTGGAAGAACAGGATTGGTGAATCGATACCTGTATTTTGAATGTTAAAATGAATTACTATCGACAGTAAAGACGGATAGTTTGTTAATATTAAAAAATGCTGAATCTTGAAAAATAATAGTGTGCGCTAGTAGTTTATTTAGTTTAACTTAGAGATACAGCAAGGACACAAGCCGTTCTGCGACAACCAACGATCACCAGTACAGTAGTTCCATGTTATCCCAATTTCACATACCGACACACGAGAGGCAATTTGCAGAACCCAATTAACCTACCCGCCTGCATGTCTTTGGAAACCGGAGCACCTGGAGAAATCCCACGCTGTCATGACGAAAACGTACAAACTCCGCACAGACAACGATCGAACCCGGGTCTCTGGCGCTGTGAGGCAGCAACTCTACCGTGCGCCATCGTGCCTGGGCTAAATCCTGAAAAGGCAAGAAATGATTGAGAAACCATTGCAATCACATTCCACAGCAGGCACATCTCCAGCCCCATTATACGTGGCCTATTTCAGCAGCATCCTGCCTTATTTTATTGCCAATAGTGACCCACTGCATTGTCCAGGGGATGCGGTTTGAATGTGGAGGCATTAAACCCAGCTTCCAACTTTCCGACCACAGGGCAGTATTTCACTGCGAGCAGCTGTTTTGTTAAAGGGCTGAAATCATGAGACCCGAGACTCCGCCACTGTGAGACAGAAATTCTATCGCTGCTCCACTGTGCCACCCCAGTTTGTTAATTGTTCATAAGTACATAAGTTGTAGGAGGAGAATTAGGCCATTCGGCCCATCCAGTCTACTCCGCCATTCAATTATGACTGATCAATCATTCCCTCCCAACCCCATTCTCCCCATAACTCCTGGTACCCGTACTAATCTAGAATCTATTAATCTCCACCTTAAAAATATCCACTGACTTGGCCTCTGCAGCATTTTGTGGCAATTAATTCCAAAGATTCACCGCCCTCTGACGAAAGAAATTCCTCCTCATCACCTTTCTAATTGTATAGGGCTCTGGTGAGACCACATCTGGAGTATTGTGTACAGTTTTGGTCTCCTACGTTGAGGAAGGACATCCTTGTGATTGAGGTTCACGAGATTGATCCCTGGGATGGCGGGACTGTCATATGAGGAAAATTGAAAAAACTAGGCTTCACTGGAGTTTAGAAGGATATCTTATAGAAACATATAAAATTATAAAAGGACTGGACAAGCTAGATGCAGGAAAAATGTTCCCAATGTTGGGCGAGTCCAGAACCAGGGGCCACAGTCTTAGAATAAAGGGGAGGCCATTTAAGACTGAGGTGAGAAAAAACTTTTTCACCCAGAGAGTTGTGAATTTGTGGAATTCCCTGCCACAGAGGGCAGTGGAGGCCAAATCACTTGATGGATTTAAGAGAGAGTTAGATAGAGCTCTATGGGCTAGTGGAGTCAAGGAATATGGGGAGAAGGCAGGCACGGGTTATTGATTGGGGACGATCAGCCATGATCACAATGAATGGCGGTGCTGGCTCGAAGGGCCGAATAGCCTCCTCCTGCACCTGTATTCTATGTTTCTATGTTAAAGGAACATCCTTCTATTCTGAGACTTTGGCCTCTGCTCCTAGACTCTCCCACTGGTGGAAACATCCTCTCCACATCTACTCTATCCAGGCCTTTCACTATTCGATAAGTTATCCTTGTCTTCAATACTGGAATGAAAAATACACAGGCAATATTGCTAACTGTAATCAGTATTCTGTTTCATTTTGATTTGAACTGTAAAGTGTTTTCTTCTTTGAAATGTGAATAGCAAAGCTTCAATCAAAGTTATCTGTAACATTTATGAAAACAACAGTCATCGCAATGGATTATTGGCACAAAAGTGCCCTTTAACTGTAATCACATTATGATTCAATTATTTTGAACCTTTTGTCTTTATGAACATAGAAACACACAGCTGGTAGAGTATTTGTATTTTCTAGAGAATTTATTTTTCTGTAGCAAACCTCAACCATCAAGGTATTCAGAATTCAGCCTGGATGAAGATCAATGTTGACTATAGTGACCCTGAGGTAATGCAGCTGTGAGCCATGCCTTCCTTCAGCGCTTATTTTTAGTTTAGTCTAGTTAAGAAGTTTAGAGTAAGGAAACACCTCCTAATCCGATTCTACACAGCCATCATCCAAAGCATGCTCACTTCATCAATTACAGTCTGGTTCAGCAGTTTAGACACTCACTCCCGTAATAAATTACAGCGCATAGTTAACAAAGCATCCAAAATCATCAGGACTCCCCTTCCATCAATAGAATCATTCCATCACAAACGGTCCATGTCAAGGGTGAAGAAAATCATCTCTGATCCCTCCCACCCAGCTCACCACATCTTCCACCTGCTGCCATCAGGAAGGCGCTACAGCTCACTGCCCGCCAAGACATCTCGATTTAAAAACAGTTCTTACCCACACGCAATCCGAATTCTGAACACACTATGACAACAGCACATATCCTCCCCATGCATGTACTGTATATTGTATGATGTTGTGTTTTATGTTATGTTTGACGGGAATCAGCCTACCTTGTAACATCCTGTACTGAACCTGAATTCCACCAGATTGACTGTGTGGTCATTAAATAATCTAATCTAATCTAGTGATTGTTTACATTTACACCAAGTCAACTAACCTACAAACCTGTATGTCTTTGGAGTGTGGGAGGAAACTGAAGATCTCGGAGAAAACCCACGTGGTCATGGGGTGAACGTACAAACTCTGTACAGACAGCACCCGTAGTCGGGATCGAACCCGGGTCTCTGGCGCTTCAAGTGCTGTAAGGCAACAACTCTACCACTGTGCCACAGTGCCAACCAGAATAGGAATTTGGTAGAATAAGCAATGAATTAAATGTTATTGATTTCATCCTTTGAATACAGAATGATTACAATGACTTTCAAAATCTGTGTATTGTGTAAAGATGGCACAGTTGCACAATGGTAGCGCGCCAGAGACCTGGGTATCATGGATAGTTGTAATTGTATAGGGCTCTGGTGAGACCACATCTGGAGTATTGGCGTTTTGGGTCAGGACCCTTCTTCAGACTGATTGCAGGAGTGGGTGGACAGGAGAAAGCAACTCAGGTCATAGGTGAACCCAGGCGAGGTTGTGGGGAGGTTGATATGCAGATGGTTGGGCAATGGCCAGAGATGAACACACACGAGAATTAACAAACTCATCAGGAAGGCAGGCTCCGTCCTGGGAGTGGAGTTGGATTCATGGGAGGCGGTCTTGGAGGGGAAGATGCTCCTTAAACTGCGGAGCATCTTGGACAATACAGCTCACCCCCCTCCATGACCCACTGGTCAACCCGAGGAGCAACAGGCTGGTCCCACCAAGATGCAGTACAGAACGCCACAGGAGATCCTTCTTCCCTGTGGCTATCAAACTGTACAACTCCTCCCCCTTCTGTCATGGGGTAGACTGAGTGAGACTGAACCCCACCCCAATCTTTGCTCACCCCCAATCCTTTCCACTCGTCCCTTTAATTTCATGTTTCATGTATTTTGTGTATGTGTGTTTTAATAACTGTCGTCAGATCTATTTCCCTCCTGGGATAAATAAAGTTCTATCGTATCGTATCGTGTGGTATCGTACAAAAGGATTAGACAGTCGTGAATTGTGAAGCGAGAGGACACAGCCAGCTAGAGTTCTATAATCATTCCGCAATTAATGGAACAAGGTTGAAAATGATTACATGCCCATTTTATGATTTAATGCTCCAGGATTTCTAGTTCGACTTAGTTCTGCGGCCTCATTTTGAGCTTGAAGGTTACGGTTTAACTCACCAGCCAACTTAGTGCTCAACACGTCTTAACTGACATCAGTGTGCAGTGTTTTATCAGACTTGTCATTTTTAAGATGAAACACTAAACAGTGGACTGTTCAGAACCGGTAATATTTCCATTATTTATGCTCTTATTCTCTTGGTTCTCAGAGTTGAAGCTGTGAAGTCAGGGGCATCTAAACCCTGTGCTCCCATGTTGGAGCCCATAACCATCCAGAATGCTTAAAATGTGACCACGGTCTCCTTAAGGCATTCATAACCCTTCACATTTAAATTCAAATGTTAACACTTGAGAGCTAACATTCCCTTTCCACTCTTTTGTTTAAATTCTTCTCTTTTCACAACAAAATACTAATGAAACTAGGCATTTTCATCAAAAATGTTACCCCATTGAATAGCTGGTTCTGCTACTCTGGGCAAGAGACTCGGTGTGTCTACCCGATCTTTTCCTCTCACGATTTGGTACACTTCTATAAGATCATGCCGCTACCTCCTGCGTTCCATGCAATAGAGTCCTTGCCTGCTCAACTTCTCTCAAAAGCTCAGGCTCTCTAGTCCTGGCAACATCCTCGTAAATCTTCCCTGTTCCCTTTCCAGCTTGACAACATATTTCCTACAACATGGTGCCCAGAACTGAACACAATAGTTCAGTTTAGTTTGGTTTTAAGATACAGCGCAGAAACAAGCCCTTCGGCCCACCAAGTCCGCACTGACCAGCGATCTCCGCACATTAACACTGTCCTGTCCACACTAGGGACAATTTTACATTTATACCATGCCAATTAACCTAGAAACCTGTTCATCCATGCAGTGTGGGAGGAAACCGAAGACCTTTGAGAAAACCCCCGCAGGTCATGTGGAGAATGTACAACCTACATACATACATACGTACAACCTACATACAGACAGCACCTGTAGTCAGGATCGAACTCGGTTCTATACAGCGTTATAAGGCAGCAATTCTACCGCTACACCACCGTGCCGCCCTCATACCGTACTTTCACTCTTCCATTGAATTTTATTTTGCCATATTGCCAGACATAATACATTGAATCTTCATTTAGTACGGAGACGAGGAAACACTTTTTCTCACAGAGAGTGGTGAGTCTGTGGAATTCTCTGCCTCAGAAGGCGGTGGAGGCAGGTTCTCCGGATGCTTTCAAGAGAGAGAGCTAGATAGGGCTCTTAAAAATAACGGAGTCAGGGGATATGGGGAGAAGGCAGGAACGGGGTCCTGATTGGGGATGATCAGCCATGATCACATTGAATGGCGGTGCTGGCTCGAAGGGCCGAATGGCCTACTCCTGCACCTATTGTCTATTGTCTATTGTCTATTTACCGAGTGCAGGGTGAAAGTTGCTATAACACATGCAATACAGCTTGTTCACATTGGTCTCCAAAATTAGCCACAGTTGTGGTACAGACATACACACACGCGCGTACCAAAATGTGTTGTTTTAATGATAAGGTGATTCGAACCAACTTTGCCTGGCATAATTTATTACCAAGTTATAGACTCTACTGAATTGTTTCATTGGTATCATCCATGTTATAACTTGCCATGACAATCCACTTAGTATTATTGCAGGCTTACTGTCCAGACACTTTAACATTCATATCCTTTTGGAAGTTGTTATTTTCTTCAGATATGGGCATTGGTGGCGATCAGGGCGGCACAGCGGTAGAGTTGCTGCCTCACAGCGCCAGAGACCCAGGTTCGATCCCGACTACCATGCTGTCAGTGCAGAGTTTGCACGTTTTCCCCATGACCACGTGGGTTTTCCCTAGGTGCTCCGGTTTCCTCCCACAAACCAAAGATGCACAGGGTTGGTTCAAATTGTAAATTGTCCCAGTGTGCAGGATAGTACTAGTGTACGGGCTGGGTGATCGCTGGTCGGGATGGAATGCGATGGGCTGAAGGGCCCATTTCAGCGCTGTATCTTCCCACATTTCAAAGACAAGCGGGTTTCTAGGTTAATTGGCTTCTGTAAATTGTCCCTGGTGTGTAGGGTGGAACTAATGCACATGCGATCGCTGGTCGGTCAGGACTTGATGGGCCAAATGGCCTGTTTCCATGCTGTATCTCTACACTAAACTAAACTAAATCATCTACAAATAGTAAATATACCACGACCTGGAATATTAGAGCATGGATTAGCATTAAATTCCCTGATAAAAAAAGACCACTTAAAAACAACCTATTTCTTTCTCCACAGACACTGTGTGATGTGCTGAGTATTTCCAGTCATGTCCTGTTTGATTTGGATTTTTGTCATTTGTCATTCATGTCATTTTTGTCAATTGCGCCAGCAATTTCTTTTTCTACGTTTCCCTTACGAGAAGAACTACGCACTTGAGACCGTTAGGTTCTGAAAGACTATGGTTTGAAGCTGGATTCGTCAGGAGGTTCATGATGAACACTCTGGGATGAATGCAGATATGGAAAGCTGCATTTATCAACGAGAGCTCAGTCAATTATCCTTTGCACTTGCTCCAGGCAAAGGCATCAGATATGCAATCCAGCACATTCTAGTTTGTATGGATATCCTGAGTCTATTCGTACAAACAACTTAAAGGTCAGCTATAATACATCTGTGCTCTTTGTCTAAAGAGGGATTGCGAGTATTTTCATGTTAGAACAGATTCCTGCCTGAATATTAAACTAAGCGAGTGAAATAATTTCAGGAATAAGTCTGAAGAAGGGTCTGGACCCGAAACATCACACGTTCCTTCTCTCCAGAGATGCTGCCTGTCCCGCTGAGTTACTCCAAGATTTTGTGTCTATCTTCAGTGTAAACCAGCATCTGCAGTTCTTTCCCACAGAGAGCATTTATAACGTCACCCATCCTTTTTCTCCAGAGATGCTGCCTGACCCGCTGAGTGACTCCAGCACTTTGTGTCTGCCTTTGGTATGAAACAGCATCGGCAGTTCTTTGTTTCTACAATATTTCCAAGTTTGTTGCTGACACAAAGTGAAGTAGGAATGTGAGAAATGGTGAAGAGAAAAGCCATCCATATACAGGTATATACCATTTATATGTTATATGTTATATTTATGTTATATAACAGTTTCAAGGCTTCAAGGACAAGGTCAGTTTATTATCACGTGTACCAATTAAGGTACAGTGAAATTCGAATTACCGTACAGCCTTACTAAATAAAAGCAACAAGGCACACAACTACTTAAAAATTAATATAAACGTCCATCGCAGCGGACTCCCCATGTTCCTCACTGTGATGGAAGGCAATAAAGTCTAATCTTCTTCCTCTTTATTCTCCCGCGGTTGGGGCAGTCGAACCGTCCGCAACCGGCGATCGAAGACCCTGCATCGGGGCGATCGAAACTCCCGCGTCGGGGCGATCGAAGCTTCTGCGGCTTGGAGCTCCTGAAAATTGGTCTCTAACCAGAGACCGCGAGCGCCGTGATGTTGAAGTCCACAGGCCCCACGGTGGAGCTCTCAAAATCGGTCTCCAGCAAAGGCCGTCAACTCCTCGATGTTAGGCCGCAGTGCGGACGGAGATACAATACGAGGTAAGAGATTAGAAAAATTTCCCCCAACTCCCCCACCCCCCCACAAAAAATAAGCTAAAGAACACTAAAAACATACATTTAACACATACAAACAAACAAACAAACAAACATAAGAAGGAAGGGACAGACAGACTGTTGGCGAGGCAGCCATTGCCGGCGCCACCCGGTGGATAGTGTTATATAACCTATAACCTGATATTATATGATATGTAAAATTTTGTCATATGATAAATAACATTTTGATATACCACTTTGAAAAAACGACACAAAGTGCTGGAGTAACTCAGCAGGTCAGGCAGCGTCTCTGGAGAACATGGATAGCTGATGTTTGGGTCGAGACCCTTCTTCAGACTGAAAGTCGAGGGTGGGGGAAGAAGTGAAGAGTTGGAGGCTCTTTTGTCTTTTCTTATTTTCCTCGCCTCCCGATCTTCATCTCCCCCTCACTCACTACTTTCAGTCTGAAGAAGGGTCCCCGAACCGAAACATCACCAATCCTTCTTCTCCAGAGATACAGCCTAACCCGCTGAGTTACTCCAGCACTTTGTGTCGGTCTTTGGTACAAACCCAGCATCGGCAGTTCGTTGTTTCTCTAATACTTCCAAGTTTGTTGATGACACAAAGCAAAGTGGGACCGTGAAGATAAAAGTCATCCTTATATATAACATTTATTTTAAATTATAACTAGACCAAGCGCCGACCCATTGGGCCTGTTCCCCCAACGCGTGTTTACGGGGGAGGGGAGGGGGGGGGTAGAGGCGGGGTGGCATGCGGCGTCACACACACTAACTACCCCCCTTGATATTAACTTAATATTATTAATTTGCTCCTTTTACCCCATAACCGCCCTATCCACTGACGCATAGCCCCCAACTCGCAGGCGCGTCTAGAGATGGAGGGGGGTGGGGGAGGGTGGGGGGGTAGAGAGTGAGGGCAGAGAGAATGGGGAGAGACAGAGAGAGAGGCAGACACAGAAGGGCAAGAGACAGAGGAAGAGGGGGTGTGGCGGGGAGGTGGAGAGGGAGGATGGGTGAGGGGGGGGAGGAGGGGAGAGAGAGATGAGAAGAGAGCGAGGGGGGCTGAGAGGGGGGGAGGGAAGGGGGCAGAGGGGGTGGGGAGGGGGAGAGGTGGGGGGAAGGGAGGGGTTAGGGGAGGGGGTGGAGGGGAGGGTGTGAGGGAGGGTCTAGCAGCACCCCTGGAGAACATTGATAGGTGAAGTTTTGTGTTCTTCAGAACCTAGCCCTATTTCTTTCAAAATTGTGAATAAGCACCAACTATATTTGTTTACAATAAAGTTCCTGTGAATTCACATTGCTACCCTTGTTAGATTGTCTTTATGACATATCAATGATATAATACCATAAACATAATTTAACCATGTCACAAGGGTCCCGACATGAAACGTCACACATCCATGTTTTTCAGAGATAGAAACATAGAAAATATAGACAATAGGTGCAGGAGTAGGCCATTCGGCCCTTCCAACCAGCACCGCCATTCAATATGATCATGGCTGATCATCCACAATCAGTAACCAGTTCCTGCTTTCTCCCCATATCCCTTGATTCAATTAGCGCTAAGAGCTACTGTGTATCTAACTCTCTTTTGAAGACATCCAGTGAATTGGCCTCCACTGCCTTCTGTGGCAGAGAATTCCACAGATTCACAACTCTCTGGGTGAAAAGGTTTTTCCTCATCTCAGTCCTAAATGGCCTACCCCTTATTCTTAAACTGTGACCCTTGGTTCAGGGCTACCCCAATGCTGCCTGACCCGCTGAGTTACTCCAAGATACTCCAAGTTCACAAAGATACTTTGTGTCTTTTTTTTTGTAAACATGCATCTGCAGTTCCTTGTGTCGCCATCGAACATCCTGAGACTTCTAAGAGGTAAATTTGAACACGCATTGAGGAAGCTTATTTCATATAATGTAAACCAAGAGCAATGGGAACGGCGTGCTGTGAATTTGTGTTGTTGCCGGTTTTTTCCCAGGAATCCGGAGACATTTGGAATCTTGGGACTTCTACTGAATGGTAATCAGGGCCCTCTATGGATTTCAACATACCCGTTAGCAGCAAACATTGTGAAATGGTTACTGAGAGCTTCAAAGTGCATTTCGCATGCGGTCACTTCTGAAGTATAGGCACTGGACCTGAGAGTGGAGAAACACTGTTCCAATGTTTTCAAAGATTGCCCCAAGGCTTTCCTAACCAGCTTCCCCTTGTGTCACTTAAGTAGCAGAGCTTTTCAAAGAGTTACTGATAATGTCATAAAGCGATACAGCGTGGAAACTGGCTCTTCACCCCAACTTGCCTACACCGACCAACATGTCCCATCTCCACTAGTCCCATCTTCCTGCATTTGGCCCATGTCCCTCTAACCCTGTCCTATCCATAAACCTGTCTGAATGTTTCTTAAACGTTGCGATAGTCCCTGCCTCAACCACCTGATCCTACTTGACAAAAAAGGCAGTGAAATCCTAACTGATGTTGTTCAGTAGTTGTTAGTGTTATATTGTTCTCACCTCAGTCCCAAACAACTCAGGAAGTCAGTGCGTGTTGAGCTGAAGGTGCTTGTTATAAAAATAGCTACAGGCGGATTGAAAATTGGCAACCGTTGATTTCTCAGCACGTTGCTCAAAAGCAACCTGAAGCCCCTATCCCACTTTCCTCAGTTACTCACGAAATCTCCCGAGTTTTCCCCTTGATGCCAGCCATAGGTACTCTGGGCTATTTTTTTTACTTGTGGACATTTTTCAACATGCTGAAAAAAACCGTCCCGACTTACCTGATGCCCTGAGTACCTACGCCTGGCATTACGAGCAGCTACGAAATATCTACGGACTCCTACGGACTCACTACGGACATTCTCCGAGGTCGAATCAAGGGGAAAACTCGGGAGAATTCGTCAGTAACTCGGGAAAGTGGGACAGGGGGTTGACTTATTTGAGTTTAAAAGTGTAAGCCAATGGGTCTAAAAGAGCCTTGTGACACGATGCCTCAATCCAAGGGGATTTGAACCAGTGACCGGGTGAGGCAGCATCACTGGAGAAAAGGAATGGGTAAAACCTAACTAAGTTAGGTTAATGTGTTTGCCACCATTACAATGAAAGGGTCTACAGCCTGAAAAGTCCACTCTGGCAGCTCAGGAGAACTGGCGACCAGCCAGCTCATTCCTGCGAATGGTGCACTTGGACCATTGATCACGTTTTTGGGACAAATGCCAAGCCCAGGAGAAGGAAACAGCTTTGCAGTGCATTTCACAGCTTGAAAGTTGCCCCAAAGCACATTATGGCTGTCGAACTGCATGATGTTATGATGTCGGACATTTAACAGCCGATTTGCATGTAGCAAGTGGTAGCTTGCAGTGTTGGAGACCAGGGTTCAATCCCGACTATGGGTGCTGTCTGTACGGAGTTTGTACGTTCTCCCAGTGACCCAGTTTCCTCCCACACTCCAAGGATGTACAGGTTTGTAGGTTAATTGGTTTGTTATAAGTGCAAATTGTCCATAGTGTGTGGAAGATAGTGTTAGCGTGTGGGGTTCGCTGGTCGGTGCGGACACGGTGGGCCAAAGGGCCTGTTTCCGCGCAGTATCTCTAAACTAAGCTCCCTCAACAACATCATGATAAACGAACAGTTTAGTTTAGAGATACAGCGTGGAAACAGGCCCTTCAGCCCACCGAGTCCATGCCGACCAGCGACCACCCCGTACACTAGTTCTATCCTGCACACTAGCAACAATTTACAGATGCCATTTAACCTACAGACCTTTTGGGATGTGAAAGAAAACCAGAGCACCCAGAGAAAACCCACGCAGTCACAGGAAGAACATACAAACTCCACACAGACTCCACCCATAGTTGAGTTTGAGCCAGGGTCCCTGGCACTGTAAGGCAGAAACTCTACCACCACACACTGTGCATCCCCAAAATTCCCGTTAAAAAGCCTCTGTCTGGGTGTTTGGATCTACAGCTGAGAAAAGCATCCATGGTTTGTAGAAGTAAATACACTGGCGAATAACAGCTGCTCACTGCAGCCTGCTTTTGGAATTCACTTCCATTGAAGTCAAAGGAAGCAATTATCAACAGTAAGGAATAGCACACGGTTTCTTCCTTCGTGTCCATCTTCCACGTTTCAAGTGTTGATATCGCTGTCATCGTCCATCCTGGAAAGGACGCAAGCTTCCGGCGACAATCAGTGGCAGTTATCACTTATTGCAATAGATGATGGTGGCAGCAGAATTAGCTCGGGATACTTCCAGTTTCCAGCCCCACGACGTGGACGCTTCTGCTATGGGGCCATCACACACAGCTGGTACAACGTGACTTGTTCAACACAACTGCATGGGGGTAATATCCAGATACTGGACTGCATTTTCCCCAACCCATGAATAACTAATCCATATTAATGGAACTGAGATATTTCCAAAGTATTTTTAAACATGCTTAGAGATGCAACGCGGAAACAGGCCCTTCGGCCCACCGAGTCTGCACCGACCAGCGATCCCCGCACTTTAACACTATCCTACACACACTGGGGACAATTTTACATTTTCATACCAAGCCAATCACCCCACAAACTTGTAGTGTGGGAGGAAACCGAAGATCTCAGAGAAAACCCAGGCAGGTCTTTGGGAGAACATACAAACTCCGTACAGACAGCACCTGCAGTCAGGATCGAACCCGGGTCTCTGGCGCTGTAAGGCAGCAACTCTACTGATGCGCCAATGCACCCATAGGGAACAGTTCAAATCAATCCATTCGAATCAATGAAGCTCTTTGAAATAACCTGATAAGTGATGTAAAGTACAATAAAAATGTAGACTCTCGTTACAAAAATTGGAACCGATCTTCACTTGACCTTGACCAGTAGCTATTTAGGAAGTGAGATTTCGAGAATACTTTCATCTGCCTCCACGATTTTCATGCTTTCATTTTTGTTGCTTAACTGGCAAGCTATTTCACTGATCCCCCTAATTATGCATGTAACATTAATGAGCAAGATATTGAGCCTGAATAATTAAAGTTCTCTACTCATTTGCTCTCGTTATATTCCTGTAAATTTTTTACAGCACATAACTTACAGAGCTGAATTATCTTTAGATGTGCAAATATGCGCTGAAGTCAAACATCATTATCAGAAACCACTTTTATTATGAACCTCGCATGGTAAGAAACTTCTGCTTCTAGCCAAAGTCAACTTACATTTATGAAATTCCACCTTTAATTGGATGGGTTTTTTTAATTGCAAATAGCAAGCTTAAAATCGGGTTAACACTTCTGATCGCGTTGTTCGTGATGTCTATAAATGTATAGCTTGTACTGTCATTAGCATGTACCATGCATTTATCTCTAAACTAAAGATTTATCTCCAAACTAAACCAAAACTAAAATGGCCATACATTGGATTAGTGACTCATTTTATAAAGTTTTGTTGTTGAGGTTAATTGTAAGAATAATCCAGTGGAAGAAATGATGTCTCTGATCCCAGGTACATGGATAGGACAGGTTTAGAGGGATATGGGCTAAATGCAGGCAGGTGGGACTAATGTAGATGTTGGTAGGTGTGGACATGGTGGTAGGTGTGGGCAAGTTGGGCCGAAGGGCCTGTTTCCATGTTGAATGACTCCATGACATGTAAATGGTGATTACACACGACGGTCCTGGGGAAATCTCGGCTAGATGGGCCTTGATGTCGTGGAAATGTTTATGTTTAGATTTATTATAGTCATGTGCACCCAGGTACAGTGGCAATCTTTGTTTTGCATGCTGTCCAAATAGATCGGACAAACCATCCATGAATACGAGCAAGTACAATTACTCAAGTATAATAGATAGAGCAAAGGGGAAGATACAGAGTGCAGAATATAGTACAATGCTGCTGTACATACAGGTTGCAAAGAGACTTAAAAGAGGAGAGCAATGGTATCAGATGATAGTGGATCCTTCTCTGGGAATGCCTATGCAAAGAGTTACCACACTCTGGTGTATCATTTATCTTTAGTGGTGAATCTGTGGAATTCTTTGCCACAGAAGGCTGTGGAGGCCAAGTCAATGGATATTTATTAAGGCAGAGATAGGTAGATTCTTGATTAGTATGGATGTCAGGGATTATGGGAGAAGGCAGGAGCATGGGGTTAGGAAGGAGAGATAGATCAGCCATGATTGAATCGTAGAGTAGACTCGATGGGCCGAATGGCCTCATTCTATTCCTATCCCTTATGACCGTATGATCATCCGTCACCTGAAACTCTTGGCTTGCTGTCGATCTTTGTTTATAGATCAGGTAAACGCACTGAATCTTTTGCCCAGAGTAGGGGAATCGAGAACCAGAGGACATAGGTTTAAGGTGAGGGGGGAAAGATTTAATAGGAACCTGAGGGGTGATTTTTTTTTGCCCACAAAGGGTGGTGGGAAATTGGATCGAGCTGGCGGAGGAGGTAGTTGAGGCAGGTGCGTTCGCAATGTTTAAAAAAAACATTTTGACAGGTACATAGATAGGACAGGCTTAGAAGGACATGGGCCAAACGCAGGAAGATGGGACTAGTGTAGATGGGGCGTGCTGGTCAGTGTGGACAAGTTGGGCCCAAGTGCCTGTTTCTATGCGCTATGGGTCTAATGTAATACTAGCTTCCATCAGAACTTAATAAATGTGCTATTGTTAGTTGGTATTGTTAGTTGAAAGCTAAGTTAAGAAGCAGGGAACTTTGTCACATAGCAGGCCATTCTGCCCATCATGCCTATGACGGTTCTTTGAAGGAGATGTCCAATTAGTCCTATTGCCTGTTCCCCTTTCCATAGATCCTTCACTCTCGCTGTTTTGTTTTATTGTCCCTTCAAGACTGGGTACAATTTATTTCTGCAATTCATTCCTGAATGGTATTACTCCTCCCTTTCTGACAGCCAAATGTCAGACCGTAACAACCGCTGTGCAAAGACTGTCACTTCATCAAGAGTAGAGTGACCAAAAATTGCATAAGTGAGCAGGTATTGGCTTGCATTTATGTCTGTTGCAGTTTCCTGAGAATCTCATTAATATATCCTGGAAAACTAGAGGACAAAGGAAATGCAGCATAAACTCTCAGGAAAGACCAAAATGAACATCATAATCCCCTTTCAAATCCCTTCTCATGCATGCAAATTAAAGTATGAAGCAAACATCCATTTTTTCAGCACTAAAGGTTTAAAATTGTAATTACAGAAATTTGCCAACTTTAATCCAGGCATTTCTAGATCCCTAAAGAAGCGTTCAAAGATAAAAATATATATAAAGCATAACACAGCAGTTCTTCGTGAAGGATCGTGAGAAAACATAAAGCTTCAGGAAATTGATCTTGGATTGGATTAGTATTATTTCCAAAATATTGGGCGTACATTTTTTTTCACAGCCGATTCAAAATGGGGTCAAGTTCAGGAAGTGTTTGATGGGACGAGTCATTTTTCAAGGAGCAGCAGAGATCTGTGAGGAAAGGAATCAAGAAAAAGCAATCACGTTCCTTTGGGCGTGACAAAAGGGTGAAGATTGGAGAAGGCTTCACGGTAAGATCAGAAGTGTGACAAACTTACGAGGTTAGGAGGAACATGGGCCAAACGCAGGCAGGTGGGACTAGCGTAGATGGGGCATGTTGGACGGTGTGGGCACGTTGGGCCGAAGTTTCGGCGCTGTTTGTGTGACTCTGTGAATGTTTCCACACTTTACGATGTAGATAAAGATGTGGGCGAAGATGCAGGGAAACATGCGTAGAGTTACGTCCAGCTCTTTATTTCTGCGTTAATTTGAGTCTGATGATTATTTTCAAAGTTCCAGATGCCGGCAATCATAGAACCGAACTTCAAAGCGTCTCTTGATGTTTTGCCACGAAATGGTTTCTGTACAATTTCATGCTGTTGGGCCCAGAATACGGGCTTTCCCCAGGGACATTCCAAAGATCGCTGATTATCGGAACAACAGCAGTGGATGCAACTCTCTGCTGCAGTCTCGTTCCAGTTTCATTTATTCTGAAATCATCGAATGAGACAATATAAATTTTAGCTGTCACTTTAAGGTGCAGTTAAAAGCCTATCATCTGCCCTTTGAAATGCGATTTATTCAGCATCAGTGCCAGCAAAGTCAAGTTACAGATTTGTACGAAGGAACTGCAGATGCTGCTTTAAACCCAAGATAGAAACAAAAGGCTGGAGTAACTCAGCGGGCCAGACAGCATCTTTGGAGAAAAGGAATAGGTGACGTTTCGGATCGAGACCCTTCTTCAGACCAAGAGTCAGGGGAAAGCGAAATGAGAGATATGGACGGTGATATGGAGAGATATAGAAACATAGAAACATAGAAAATAGGTGCAGGAGTAGGCCATTCGGCCCTTCGAACCTGCACCGCCATTCGATATGATCATTGCTGATCATCCAACTCAGTATCCCAACCCTGCCTTCTCTCCATACCCCCTGATCCCTTTAGCCACAAGGGCCACATCTAACTCCCTCTTAAATATAGCCAATGAACTGGCCTCAACTACCTTCTGTGGCAGAGAATTCCACAGATTCACCACTCTCTGTGTAAAAAATGTTTTCCTCATCTCGGTCCTAAAAGATTTCCCCCTTATCCTTAAACTGTGACCCCTTGTTCTGGACTTCCCCAACATCGGGAACAATCTTCCTGCATCTAGCCTGTCCAACCCCTTAAGAATTTTGTAAGTTTCTATAAGATCCCCCCTCAATCTTCTAAATTCTAGCGTGTACAAACCGAATAGAACAAATGCATGAAAGATATGCAAACAATTAACGATATTTGCAGCTTGATTGGATGGATGCGGTGTCAGTAAATCAACGCTTGCTCTAAAACACTTAAAATAAATTGTGAATGGGGTTATGTATAGAGCTCAGAGTGCTGGAGTAACAATGAGTCAGGCAGCATCTCTGGAGGACATGGATAGGTGACGTTTCAGGTCTGGGCCCTTCATCAGACTGCATGGATAGTCAGCGTTTTGGGACAGGACCCTTCTTCAGACTTCTTCTTTATGTATTGAGTATTGGCACGTATACCAAGGTACAGTGAGAAGCTTTGTTTTGCATGTTATCCAAACAGCCCAGAAATACTGTACGTGAATACAATCAAGTCAAACTTAAGTACAACACATAGAGCATTGCAAGATATAGTTCTCAGTACTGCAGCACAACAGTCCCAGAGATAAAATCCAATGTCCACTATGGGGTAGAGGTGAGTATGGGCAGTACCCTAGCTTATGGAAAGACCATTCAGATAACAGATGGGGCGGCATGGTGGTGCAGCAGTAGATTTGCTGCCTTAGAGTCCCAGAGACCCAGTCTCTGTTGTCTATTGTCTATTTGAGCTTGACTAAGGGTGCTGTCTGGCGGAGTTTGTACGTTCTCCCCATGACCTGCCTGGGCATTCTCTGGGGTTCTCTGGTTTCATCCCGCAGCCCAAAGTCATAGCGGTTTGTAGGTTGTTGGCTTTGGTAAAAATTGTACATTTTCCCTAGTGCGTGGGATGGTACGAGTGTACGGGGTGATCGCTGGTCAGAGCTGACTCGGTGGGACGACGGGCATATTTCCGCGCTGTATAACTAAACTAAACTAACGCTAAAGCTAAACTGAGGGGAAGAAGCTGCTTCTACGGTGGTGGTGCATACTTTGAAGCTTCTGTACCTTCTGCCAGACAGGACCAGGGAGAAGGAATAACCGGAATGGAACGGTCTTTGATTATTTCGGCTCTACTTATTAACCAAAAGTCTGTAGCCTCCTTTTGCTCTGGTATTTTATTTCATTCACATGTTTAAATAATAATGTTTTATTATTTATGTTTAATGTTTTGTGTGCCATTCTTAATTGGTACTGTATGTCGTGTTGTTACTTGTGAGCGGAGCACCAAGGCAAGTTCCTTGTATGTGTACATAATTGGTCAATAAACGTATTCATTAATTCGTTACTGAAGAGACTTGAAGAAGGATCATGACCTGAAATGTTACCCGTGTCCATTCCCTCCACAGATGCTGCCTGACCCGCTAGGTCCCTCCAGCGGGTCAGAGAATCTTGTTTCTTGTTCAAGATTCCAGCACCGACAGTGGGGGAGGCCACAGAGAGAAAAGGTGCCAAGAAGGGTCTCGACCCGAAACCTCACCCATTCCTTCTCTCCAGAGAAGCTGCTTGCCCCGCTGAGTCACTCCAGCTTTTTGGTGTCTATCTTCGAGGGAAGGGTCAGAGTGGGAGTCAGATGGAGAATTAAAATAATAGGCATCTGAGTACCAACCCCAACCCTCTGCATGGTGAATTGGGTTCTCAAACCTTTTACCTGCATTGAACAAGTTGCTCTTTACTTCATTTACTTTTACCAGATCACAGAACGGGCACTCACGTTATTTTTTTATATCATTATGGCTCGATGGTAATCATGTATTAACTTTTCTTAACTCCCCTTCCCCCTCCCACACTGACCTTTCCGGCCTGGGCCTCCTCCATTGTCAGAGTGAGGCCAAACGTAACTTAGACGATCAGCATCTCATATTTCGCTTGGGCAGCTTACAACCCAGCGGTATGAACATTAATTTCTTGAACATCAAGTAAACCTTGCATCTCTCTCTCCTTCCCCTCCCCACCCTAGTTGTTGCACTAGTTTGACTAGTGTCCTGTTGAGTTTGGGCGATCGTTTCGCCGAACACCTCCGCTCAGTCCGCATAAACCTACCTGAACTCCCGGTGGCTCAGCACTTCAACTCCCCCTCCCATTCCCAATCCGACCTCTCTGTCCTGGGTCTCCTCCATTGCCAGAGTGAGCAACAGCGGAAATTGGAGGAACAGCACCTCATATTCCGTCTGGGGACCTTGCGTCCTTATGGCATTAACATTGAATTCTCCCAATTTGGATAGCCCTTGCTGTCTCCTCCCCTTCCTTAACCCTCTAGCTGTCTCCTCCCACCCTCCCATCCGCCCGCCCTCGGGCTCCTCCTCCTCCTCCCCTTTTCCTTCTTTCTTTCCCCCCCCCCCCCATCAGTCTGAAGAAGGGTTTCGGCCCGAAACGTCGCCTATTTCCTTCGCTCCATAGATGCTGCTGCACCCGCTGAGTTTTCCCAGAAATTTTGTGTACCAACAGCCAACAATGGTCTATTGTGTGCTCCACACTTCCTTGATTAGAGTCAAGAGAGTTTATTGTCATGTGTCCCAGATAAGACAATGAAATTCTTGCTTTGCATCAGCATAACGGAATATAGTAGGCACGAATACAGAACAGATCATATCAGTGTGTCCATATACCATTATATAAATATATACACACATCAATAAATAAGCAGATAAAGTGCAAATAAACAGATAATGGTCTATTAATGTTCAGAGATTTGTTTCAGTTGAGTTTAATAGCCTGATGGCTGTGGGGAAGTAGCTATTTCTGAACCTGGACGTTGCAGTCTTCAGGCTCCTGTACCTTCTACCTGAAGGTAGTGGGGAGATGAGTGTGTGGCCAGGATGGTGTGGGTCCTTGATGATGCTGCCAGCCTTTTTGAGCCAGCGACTCAAAGTTGCTTTTATCGTTGCTTTTTGCATATCTTCCATTCGTTTCTCCCAAATACCGTCCATATCTCTCCTTCCCCTCTCCTCTGACTCTCAGTCTGAAGAAGGGTCTCGACCCGAAACCTTCACCTATTCCTTTTCTCCAGAGATGCTGCCTGACCCGCTTAGTAACTCCAGCTCTCCGGTTTAAACCAGCATCGGCAGTTCCTTCCTACACATTAACACCATTTTGCGTTGTTTTACATCTTTTAACATTGAACCCTTTTTTGCGTCTCATCTTCCCGCAGGCTGGTTAGGCACGCAACAAAAGCTTTTCACTGTACCTCGGTACACGTGACATGAAGCTAAACACAAACTCATCGGCCAAGGCTACATCTGCCTTTTTATGGGATACAGGAACAGAGTTTCTTTTTTTTCTGCTGTGGCTTTTGGTGGAATTGAATAGCTCTTCAATGAATGGTTTCAACTTAGAAGCGACACTTTATTTCAGACATTGCTCTCACCCTTCTCATTATAAATAATACTGCTCGTGAAAATATAGCTCTCTGAAACAATTGACAGCATTACTTATGCTCGGAGTGTAATCTTATGATAATTCAGTGAGTATTTCAGCTTTGTAATTGAGCTTGATGGAGTATTGGCTGCTGGCAACGATATCCCTCTTCTGAATTCTCCTGCCAGCCATAAACTGGAACAGTGACAATGTCACTGTTGTGGAAAAAGCAGAGTTTATACATAAGGTTCCCAGCTGTATTTTTGGATCTGGTGTTTTCGCATGAATCAATGCAATGTTATAAAGGGACTTAAATAAATGGCCAGGAAAGAACTGCAGATGCTGGTTTAAGTCGAAGGTAGACACCAAATGCTGGAGAAACTCAGCGGGACAGGCGGCATCTCTGGAGAGAAGGAATGAAGGAGGGTCTCGACCTGAAATGTCACGCATTCCTTCTCTCCATGCTGCTAGTCCCGCTGAGTTACTCCAGCATTTTGCGTCTACCTTAAATAAATGGCTAACAGGTTGTTCACATTCAGTTCACTTCCAAAGTAACGCGATGTGGAAATTCATATCAGCAATCAC
Source organism: Amblyraja radiata (assembly GCF_010909765.2). Classification (NCBI taxonomy): domain Eukaryota; kingdom Metazoa; phylum Chordata; class Chondrichthyes; order Rajiformes; family Rajidae; genus Amblyraja; species Amblyraja radiata. The sequence continues at coordinate 10,594,209 of NC_045968.1, read as the reverse complement.
CGCAAATAGACAATGTTCATGTATCTATCCACTTCTTATCCTTGATCAGACTTTACGGGCTTTACCTTGCACTAAACGTTATTCCCTTTATCATGTATGGGCTCTATGATAATCATGTAACAGGCTCTTATGATAATGATGTAGTGTCTTTCTGCTGACTGGTTAGCACACAACAAAAGCTTTTCACTGTACCTCGGTACACGTGACAATAAACTAAACTAAACTAAACTAAACTAAACATCCTACCACAACTAGAGAACAGTAATCAAGGATGAGTCGCACCCCGGCCACTCCCTCTTCTCCCCTCTCCCATCAGGCAAAAGGTATAGAAGTGTTAAAACACACACCAACAGATTCAGGGACAGTTTCTTCCCAGCTGTTATCAGGCAACTGAATCATCCTACCACAACCAGAGAGTGGTCCTGAACTACTATCTACCTCATTGGTGACCCTCGGACTATCTTTGATCGGACTTTACCTTGCACTAAACGTTATTCCCTCATCATGTATCTGTACACAGCGAATGGCCATGATTGTAATCAAGTATTGGCTTTCCGCTGACTGGTTAGCACGCGCTAAAGCATTTTCACCGTACCTCGGTACACGTGACAATAAACTGAACTGAAACAGAGCTGACGTTGGAAACTACTCTTCCAACAAGTGTTCTTAATGCTGTCCAACACAGGCCGACATGGACTGAGTGTCAGCACGGAAGCACCGATGTGAAATGTGAATCCAATCTGCCCCAGGAGCAGTTTGATTTCACCCAGCTGTGTTATGACAAAAGTATTCGACCATGAAGCACAATGTTTTCTTGTTATTTTCTGTGTAAGTTAAGGCAATGACCAGGTCTCGATAACCTTCTCCGAAAAGATGCAAGGAGACTTGTGTGAAGAAACCAGTCTACAGCTCGGGTGAAGAGGTGTCCAATCTGCCCTTTTCCTGTAAGAGCACCCGGAGTAATTGGACTGCTAGAGAAATCCAATCTTGTAGTTGTTTTCCGTGGAGAATTGCTGTAAATAGGCAACCCTTCTTGTGAATAATGGCTGCAGGCTGCCTCAGAGCTCATTTCATTTGCGGCAACAACAGTAAGCTCATTTAAAGTAAAGGAGAAAAAAAATATTATTACGTCAAGTCAAACACAAACCGTTCAGAAGCAGACATTCCGCACTCCCCGAGTGCTTTGTGTGACGTGGGACTTTATATCATAAGTTCATAAGTCACTGTAACAGAATTAGGCCATTTAGCCCATCGAGTCTTCTCCGCCATTCAATCATGGCTGATCTATCCTTTCCTCTCAAACCCATTCTCCTGCCTTCTCCCCATAACCCCTGACACTCTTACTAATCAAGAATCTGACAATCTCTGCCTTAAAAATATCCATTGAGTTGGCCTCCACAGCCTTCAGTGGCAATGAATTCCAGAGATTCACCACCCTCTGACTAAAAAAATTCTACCTCGTCCCTTTTCTAGAGTTACGTCCTTTTACTCTGAGGCTGTGGCCTCTGGTCCTAGACTCTCCCACTAGTGTGACTGACTTGGCAAATGAAATTCTTCATCTGTTGCAAAACATACTTGACGAAAAAAGTATTATTGTGATTGTGATTGTGAAGCACCAGGAACTGGCGCTGTGAGGCAGCAACTCTACCGCTGCGCCACTGTGCCTCCTGCGTATCTCTACCTTAAACAACACATCTGCCCGTGTATTTTGCCATACCCGACAATGTTATATGCTCTCATATTTACCAATATTATTTAAGTTACTGGTATTGAAACATAGTAGGGAATTCATAAACATTCCAGTAATTGCACAGGTTATTGGAGCTCCTTCTAATTTTATTTTTGAAACACTTTTATTTGCTACTTCATGACTTGCCTGCAAAGCCCTAGTCATCATTTTATATGGAATCATAGAATCTCACAACACAAAGTAAGACCATTCAGCCCATCAAATATCTGCTAGCTCCTTTAAAGAGCTCAAAGTCAAAAGCAAAGTCAAAGTCAAATGTATTCGTCACATGCACCAACGAAGATGCAGTGACATGAATTTGCCAGCAGCGAAACACTTAAAAAAAGAACACACAATACACAATAGAATTTAACACTAACATCCACCACAGAATTCTTCACTGTGGTGGAAGGCAACAAAGTTCAGCCAGTCCTTCTCCTTTGTTCATCCGTGGTCGAGGCCATAAACCCTCAGTAGTCGCCACTGCGGAGTGCCGGATGTACAGGCCCTCTCGTCGGGATGATCCAAACTCCGATGTCGTGATGGTCGAACACACTCCGCAGCTTGGAGTACCCAAATCGGCCACTTTCCTACCGGAGACCGCGGCTTCAGGATGTTATAGGCCGCAGGCCGTCGGTCGGAGCGCTTCTCCGGCGATCCCCGGCAAGGGATCCCAGACTCCGGAGGGTAAGTCCACGCCACACCCATGGCTAGAAGCTTCGCAGACCATATCTCCATGATGTCAAAGTCACCAGGCCAGAGATCAGAGCGCTCCTCTCTGGTGACCCCCGGCAAGGGTTCGCCCACTCCGCGATGGAAAAGTCCACGCTGCGCCCTCTACTGAAGCTCCGGGCCCGACTCCGGGAAAGGCCGCTCCAATCCAAGCTGTTAGGCCGCGAGGGAGGCGACATGGAAAAAGTCGCCTCTCCGTCGAGGAGGCGACCAAAACACGGTTTCCCCCTTCCTCCCCCCCCCCAACAAGTCATACTGAAAGACATCTAAACTAACATTTGGACACAAAAAAAAAAAAAAAAAGCCAAAATAACGAACGCACTGCTGGCAGGGCAACCGACTCGCAATGCCCCCAACCGACCGAGCTATCCAATTGGTTTCATTCTTTTACTATTTCTTTGCAGAGCAGCAGTCTCTCCTTTATTCATCTTGGCTGCTAAGAAAGTTATTCTTTTTTTCCCTGACCAATGGTTTCTTGATTATTGCACTTCAGAAATAATTTATTCCGTGATATAATTTATTCCGTGATATAATAAGAGAGCCTGCAGCCTAACTTGTCCATATCAACCAAGGTGCCCCATCTACACTAGTCCCACCTGCCCACATTTGACCCATATCCCACTAAACGTTTCCAACTTTTGCCTGTCCAAATGTCTTTCAAATGTCATTGTGCCTGCCTCAACGACCTCCTCAGGCAGCTCGTTCCATATACCCACCACAAAGTTGCCCCTCAGGTTCCTATTACATTTTCAAGATCTGACAGATTATAAAACTATCCAAATTATGTTCAAAGCAGCTAATCAGCAATTGCCTTGTAATAACCAGGGGTTGTTCCAACGGAGAGAAAGCAAACACAACCTGAGAGGAACCTATATATTCGAAAAACCGGCAATAAGAACTAATGCAAAACTCCATTGTGTTTCAGCAAAGGGTGTTAGTCTATGGAATAACTACCATGATGAGCTGAAAAAATGTAAGACTCTATTCAAACTAAAAACACTCTTCAGAAACAAAAGATTGAATGGTTATGAGCTGGACCAGTGATTTTCATTTCTGTTTGGTTATTTCTTGTTTGTGGACTGTTCAACAGATTTTGGGTCCATTTGTTCCCATTATTCTGTTTTTCCATGAAAATGTATAGAAAATAAGAGGGGGTAGGACCAGAAAAGTTTTCGAACTTCTTCTTACCCCTTTTGAACATGAACGATATTATTTGTATTATTTGAGTTACTTATTTGTTTGATTTCCTTTGTGTTTTCTTTTCTTTTTTTTATTGCTTACAAGTTTATTTGTGTTTGTATTTTTTAACATGTTCAATAAATTAATAAAGAAAAAAAAGAAAAAAATCTTTCCCCTTCCACTTAAACCGATGTCCTCTGGTTCTTGATTCCCCTACTCTGGGTAAAAGACTCTAATAAAAGTGCATTCTCCCTATCTATTCCCTTCATGGTTTTACACACCTCTGCAAGATCACCCCTTAACCTCGTGCCATCTAAGGAAACATTTCCAAGCCTGCCCAATCTCTCCCTATAACTCAGGCCCTCATTTATTTTCCTCGAGATATTATACGCCTCAATATATATATATATATATATTCCGGAAGTGGCGGCGCTGTGATACAGCTGCGGCTCGCCTGCAGTCTGTCTGTTTTTACTTTTTATGTTGTTTTTTTTTGTCTAGTTTAGTAATTTTTTTGGTTATTAGGTGGTGTTATGTATGTGGGGGGAGGGTGAAACAGAGCTTTCTGTCTCTCCCTTCGGGGGAATGCGACTTTTTGTCGTATCCCCCTTCTCTTCCCCCGTCTGCGCTGAGGCCTAATGGCGGAGCTGGCGGCCTCCAACCTGCGACCGACCTCGAGGGTCTGGAGGTAGAGCCAGCCAGGACTCACCAACGCGAGGCTGGCCGTCTTCGAGCTGTGGCGACGTCCGGGTAGCGACACGACTCGGCGCTCCGGTGAGGGTGGACGGTGCGGAGCTGAGACACTCCTGTGCGGCCGGCACGGCTACCGGCTGGAAGGCGCTCCCGTGTGAGCAGCCCGGTGCGAGGCTGAGACGCTGCCTTGTGGGCGGCCCGGTGCGGAGCGGAGACGGTGCTACGGCGGCTGAGGCGGCGTTCTGGCGGCGGCGACCTGGATCCGGGGCTCGGCCGCGGGCCAATGGAGGACAATGTCGGGAGCTCGCAGGTCACAGGCTGGTGCCTGTTTTCCGGAGCACCCGTTGCAACAGCTGCGGGCAGCTTCGACCACCCCCCGGGCCGCGGAGCTTGAACCGCGGGACTGATGCCATCGCCCGGTGGGGTATCGCCTCGGCGCAGAGGGAGAAGAGGAGGGAAGAGACAGTAACTCTAAGACTTTTGCCTCCATCACAGTGAGGAGGTGTTTGGTGAACTCACTGTGGTGGATGTTAATTTGTGTTTATTGTGTTTTGTTATTATTACATGTATGGCTGCAGGCAACAGCATTTCGTTCAGACCGAAAGGTCTGAATGACAAATAAAGGATTCAATAAGATCACCCCTCATCCCTCTTGTTCTCCAGGGAATAGTCCTAGCCTGTCCAACCTCTCCCTATGGCTCAGGTCCTCGAGCCCCGACAACATCCTCATAAATCTTCTCTGCATTCTCATTTTGTATCTCTGATTATCAAACCCTGAGGCTTTGAAAAGTTCTTTTTTTTTTGTTTTTACAAAACATTCATGATTCAGACTACTTCTAAGACACATCTTCTGCCTCTTCTTTGCTCCAAAGCTGACAGCCTCAGGTTATCTTCTCTCTCCACTCAACTGAAGTATTTCATCCTTGTCTCCAGTCTAGTAATTCACCTTTGCATATCTCCAAGGCCTCAAGATCCTTTCTAAACGTGTGTGACAGATTGGTCACAGTTACCCAGCAGTAGGTGAGACAGGCCTTTGCAAAGACTTAAATGCAACTTATTTGCTTCTGCGCTCCATGCCTCTATTTAAGAAAAAATACAAAGAATACCACGTACTCTTAAGAAAAAGGCACAAGGAACTGCAAATGCTGGAATCTTGGGCAAACCTGCTGTAGGATGTAGAGTGGATCAGGCAACATCTGTGGAGATAGACACAAAATGCTGGAATAACTCAGCAGGTCAGGCAGCATCTCTGGAGTAAAGGAGTAGGTGAAGTTTGGGGTCAAGACCCTTCTTCAGACTGAGCGACACTACCAGAGACACCTGTTTTTTTAAATCGAGGGATGCTGCCTGAACCGCTGAGTTACTCCAGCATTTCTGCCTAACTTTGGGTAAACCAGCATCTTGCAGTTCCCTGTGTAAGAAAGAACTGTGGATGCTGGGTTAAATCAAAGGTCGACACAAGATGCTGGTGTAACTCAGCGGGTGAGGCAGCATCTCTGGAGAGAAGGAGTGGACAACATTTCGGGTCGAGACACTTCTTCAGTCAGTCAGTCTGAAGAAAGGTCTCGACCCGAAACGTCGCCCACTCCTTCTCTCCGGAGATGCTGCCTGACCCGCTGAGTTACTCCAGCATCTTGTGTCCATCTTGCAGTTCCTTCCTTACAACATCTGTGGAGAAATGGGCAGCTGAGTTTCCTTCAGCATCCTGAGTCTGAAGAAGGGTCCCGACCTGAAACATCGCCGGTCTGTTCCACTTCACAGATGTTGCCTGGCCCGCTGAGTTCCTCCAGCACTTTATGTATTTTTAACAACCTTCTCAACATCTACAGACACTTTCAATGATTTCTGTGTGTACATCTTAAAACTTTCCGATCCTGTGGCTTCATGAAAATTGTACCACATAGTTTAAGTTAGTCATTGTACAACAGCACAGAAACAGGCCCTTCAATTGCATTATTATTATTATTATTATTATTATTATTATTATTATTATTATTATTATTATTATTATTATTATTATTATTATTATTATTATTATTATTGCACTATTATTGGGTTATTTTGTGGGTATGTATGTATGTGTATGTGTACATGTGAACATATATATATATATGTGTGTGTATATTTGCGAGTATGTGTGAGTATACTGACCAAATTAAATACACCATAAAATGGAGGATCCCTGCACTTGTCAGAATTGCTTAACCCATGTCAGCTGAAATATACAGGCTTTGGATGGCGCCAGCCAGTCTAGGCTCAAATTGATAGGCAGGATGGTGAAGGATCCAGGTGTTCTCCTTGTTTCTCCTAAATTGATAAAATGTATAGCAGTTTTGCAAACGAACCTTAAATGCATCATTTCAATCAGATCACTGTAAGGGCATTGTAAATAGTATAAATAATGTTGCGAGATGGTTTTCCTGCTAATTGATGATTGGCTGAGATGTTGAGCCTTGGAGGAACTGTTTGAATCCCAGGGCATATGTTGCACTATTAATTTGTGTTTGATTCCTTCTAGAAGCTTCTTTCAAAAACAATGTATTCAAGCTTGTCTTATTGGGTTGGAGAATTGTCAATTATGAACTGTTATAATTACTGTGTTTAATGGGATTATGAAGAGACCACCCCCATGTGGTTCGGCCCCTCAATGTTCAAGGACCTATAAAAGGCAGCCCCCACAAGGTCCTTTGTCAATCTTCTGGAAGAACGCTTTGGACTATGTGACCTCTTGGAGCTGTTTACATGTGTATATATACCCGTAAAATAATATGGTCTCTACAGTTGTACAGGTGTGAGGCATGGACTCTCTCACGAGCACTGTCCAAGTCTCTCGATGGTACCTACACCCAAATGCTCAGAAAAGTTCAAAATGTCAGATGGAGGGACCACATCACCAACGCCCAGCTCTATGGGGAGATTCCACCTCTGACCGAGAAGATCAGGTGGAGAAGGGTGAGGCTCGCTGGTCACTGCCACCGCCACCCAGAAATGACCAGCAAACAAGGTCGTGCTGTGGGAACCCACCAATGAAAGACGTGACCCGGGACGGCCGATCAAGACTATGCTGAAGACGTTGATGGAAGGTGCACGTGTAGAGACAAAAGGAGCTTGCCAGCTGCGCGGAGGACAGGGATGTGTGGTGCGTCCGTCACCGTGCCCGAGGGAAACCAGCACCACTGCGTCGCTAATGTTTTCAACGATTTAATAATAATAATAATAATAAATATATATACACACACAGAAACAGGAACAGTTTCCACACTTCCTGTATGGAGTTTGTACGTTCTCCCTGCGACCACGTGGGTTTTCCCCAGGTGCTCCAGTTTCCACACTCCAAAGTTGTACGTTAATTTGGCGTTGGTAAACAAAAATTGTAAATTGTCCCAAGTATGTAAGATTGTGCTAGGGCACGTGGATTGCTGGTCGGCACTGACTCGGTGGGCCGAACTGCCTTTTTCTGTGCTGTATCTCTAAACTAAACTAAGCTTCGACAGTTCATTGTTTCTCCATTTTACCGCATGTCATTGAATTACTTTCAGCTGTTTGTTGCAATATCTTAAATTGTCTTTGATGCTGGTGTCCTCCTGGCTTCTGCAGCTGGGATTCTGCATAGAATGCACAGAATTGTACCTTCTCCGCAGAATTAGCCTACGGGATGTTTTTGCCATTTGTTTCGATGGAAGCCACTCATATCGGTTATCAAACAACAGAACCGTCCTCTCACCAGCTCGAGAGTGGTCGTGACCTCCCATCTACCTCACTGGAGACCTTCAAACTATCTTGACAATAATAAGCTAAACTAAACAACCACTCTCCTCTGCAATATAGAATTATAATATTTTCAAAAAATGCATTAAATGTCCAAATAACATGCAAGCTTTTATTTAAAAAAAAATAAAATATAAGATTGATTTTGAATGTATCTGGATGTTTGAAAGTTTTTGAAATTTCTGGTGAACCCTGGAGATAACAGAAAGCCACCTGTCAAATACATTTCTCATTTTGAGATGGGCGCTTGGTCTGACAGCCCTGACCTAGCACCAAACTCATCTCAGCTCATCTCCTCCTGATCAGACTGCATCAGTGCAGGAGGTGATTCTATTTGCAGCGTCTTGCCTTGAGGAATGTTACTGCAAAGCGCAGTTGTCTGCATCGGACCGGCAACGTTCAGGGTTTTGCTTTTCAAAGAAATCAACATTGAGTTCAGGTTTCACACTGTAGTCAGACGCAAAATGCTGGAGTAACTCAGCAGGTCAGGCAGCATCTCTAGAGAAAAAGGATGGGAGACATTTTGGGTCGGGACCCTACTTCAGACATGGATCATAGGTAGACACAAAATGCTGGAGTAACTCGGCGGATCAGATGGCATCTCTGGAGAGAAGTAATGGGTGACATAGAACATAGTAAGTAGGTGCAGGAGTAGGCCATTCAGCCCTTCGAGCCAGCATCGCCTTTCGACATGATCATGGCTGATCATCCAGAATCAGTACCTCGTTCCTGTGTTTTCTCCATATCCCTTGATTCCGTTAGCCCAAAGAGTTAAATCAAACTCTCTCTTGAAAACACCAACTGATACATTAAAGCAGGCGATGATCAAGGAAATTTAGAATGGTTCATTGTAGGCTGGGGGTGTGGTGACAACAAGACAGACAATTAAACAAGAAGACAGTGAAACTAGTCGGAGAACCAGGATGGGAGAGAGAGAGGGAAAGCAAGGGTTACTTGAAGTTAGAGAAATCAATATTCATACTGCTGCCCAAGACCAAGGTTTCACATTGCTGACTGCAAAGTTGTATCTATTACATGTTACTCAAGAGCAAGAAATGAAACAATCTCTTAATATTGTTTGACACAATGAGTGGTGGGCGTATGGAACGAGCTGCCGGAGGAGGTAGCTGAGGCCAATACTATCACAACGTTTCAGAAACAGTTGGACAGGTACATGGATCAGGTAGGTTTCAAAGGATACGGGCCAAATGCAGGCAGGTGGGACTAGTGTAGACGAGACATGTTGGTCGGTGTGGGCAGGTTGACAACTTTCAGTGAATTTAGGCACACATATTTACCTTTTTTACCCCTCCAAAGAGTTATTACAAATAATTATTTATGAAGTAAACCAAAGTGGATAGAATTACTTTTCCAATACATTGCAGTATCAGTAGATTCCATTATATTAGGGTGACACAGTGGCACAGCAGTGGAGTTGCTGCCTTACTATGCCAGAGATCCGTGTTCGATCCATACTACGGGTGCTGTCTGTTCGGAGTTTACATGTTCTCCCTGGGACCGTGTCGGTTTCCTCCAGGAGCTCTGGTTTCCTCCCACACTCCAAAGACGTGCATTAGTTGGCCCTCTGGAAATTGTCCCCATTGTGTAGAATAGAACTAATGTCAAGGTGATCACTGGTCGGCATGGAGTCGGTGAGCCTATTTCTGCACTGTATCTCTAAACTAAACTAAATGGTGTTCTGATGACTAGTAATGGCGAGCTGAAAGAATCAAAATTCAGAATAATTGTAATATTTTGAACAGCTATTCTTAATCCAAACAACCTACCATCGAGAAATACTACATTGCCAGATTATTTCTTCGAGCACTATACTAGCATAAGGCTAGGTGGGCTGGGGACTTTATCCATTGGAGTACAGGAGGATGAGGGGTGATCTTATAGAGGTGCATAAAATCATGAGGGGAATAGATCGGGACAATACACAGTCTTTTACCCAGAGTAGGGGAATCAAGAACTAGAGGGCATAAGTTTAAGGTGAGAGGGAAATATGTAATAGGAACATGAGGGCCAACATTTTCCATATAGAAGGTGGTGTACGGAACGATCCACCAGAGACTGGTTCTCTGGATACTTTCAAGAGAGAGCTAGATAAGGCTCTTAAAGATAGCGGAGTCAGAGGATATGGGGAGAAGGCAGGAACAGGGTACTGATTAGGGATAATCAGCCATGGTCACATTGAATAGCGGTGCAGGCTCGAATGGCCTACTCCTACACCTATTGTCTATTGAAGTACTTGAGGCAGACACTGTAACAACATTTAAAAGATTTAAAACATTTAAAACAGTCTGAAGAAAGGTCCCGACCTGAAACATCATATTTCCATTTTCCATAGAGATGGTGCCTGACCTGCTGAGTTACTCCAGCATCTTGTGTCTAACATTTAAAAGACACTTGGGCAGGTACATGAGTAGGAATGGTTTAGCATGACAAATAGGACTAGCTTAGAGGGGGGGCATGTTGGTCGGCATGGATGAGTCGGGCCAAAGGGCCTGTTTCCACACTCTATGAATAGGAAGGAACTGCAGATGCTGGTTTAAACCAAAGATGAACACAAAAACCTGGAGTACCTCAACGGGTCAGACAGCATCGCTGGAGAAAAGGAATACGTGACGTTTTGGGTCGAGATGATCTATTTGGGTCGAGATGATCGAGATGCTGCCTGTCCCGCTGAGTTACTCCAGCATTTTGTGTCCATGCTCTGCGACTCTCTAAGGATTTAATATGAAGACAACTATCGAACATTTAAGTGAAGCCGCTGCTCTATTGAAGGGAAGAAAAGTAAAGAAGAATAACTGCTCAAGGATCTTCTACGTATTTTACTACTAAAAAATATTGATCCACTTTCCCATCCGTAAGAAACCAATGACCTCTTTGATATTTATCGATTCGCTTTTAAAGCTGGAGAAGAGATATCTTCCATGACTTTGGCCTGTTTCTGCACTGTATCTCTAAACTAAGCTAAACTATATATGTTTTATTTTAAGAAAGTTTGACTATTAGAAACAGAGATTAGTCAAGTAAATGTCAACTTAAGTTTTCCTCTTGAAAAAATGCGCAGCGGTAGAATTGCTGCCTTATAACGCCAGAGACCCGGGTTCGACCCTCACTACGGGTGCTGTCTGTATGGAGTTAGCATGTTCTCACTGTGAGCTGTGTGGTTTTCTCCGGGTACTCCGGTTTCCTTCCATTCTCCTAAGATGCGCAGGTTTGTAGGTAAATTATCCCTAGTGTGTGTCGGGTAGTGCTAGTTTGCGGCGATTGCTGGTCAGCGCGGAATCAGTGGGGTGAAGGGCCTGTTTCCGTGCTATATCTCTAAACTAAAATTTAAAAAAAGAAATAGCTATTACACTCTGTTCACTTTATCTTATCATCTTTGCCAATACAGAAATTCAATCATTTGCTTTCATGTTTACCCTCTGTGTTAAATCCTCCACCTTCCTCCTCGTCCCTAGCCCCATAGTATCTGTCTTGCTCCAAGTTGCAGCTCCAGTTAAAAGAGATTGATGCTGCAATTTAACATGGGTCAGCTTACTACAACTTTGTTATCAAGAAGAGAAACTGAACCTGTACGGACTCAAGTCCAAGTGCATCGCAGTTTAAAAAGAATTATTACTTTGAATGAACTGGTCTATCAATAACTTTTATGTGTCAAACCGTTGACCAAAATCCAATACAATAACTTCTTAAATTTAGGAGCTATTTTGAAAATTCCATACTTAATGTTGGAGAAAGAATCAGGAGAGTGTTTTATCGTCTATGGGCCAAACTGAACAGTGAAATTCTTACATGCAGCAACATAACAGAATATGCATTGACTCTCAGTCTGAAGATGGGTCTCGACCCGAAACACCACCCATTCCTTCTATCCAGAGGTGCTGCCTGTCCCGCTGAGTTTCTCCAGCACTTTGTGTCTATTGAAACCGTGTACTTGGGAAGGGTTGAGGTTGCAATGATGAGTGGGTCATGGATCAGCTTTCTAGAACTTTGTTATCTGGGAAGGAAACTTAAATTGTTTCGACTTCACTTCCAGTTCTGTCAGTTTCTGTGTTAGAGTAGTCTGATCGAAACTAATGAGTTTATGGCCATTGTTTTCAATAGTGACAGGAGCACTACAGACAATGCTTTAAGCTGATATGTTAGAGTGGAAAAATAAATCTAACGTGAAAGTGGCACAGCAGAAAAAATACAGTAGGAATGAAAAACTGGGAAAGGAGCTTAAAACAAAGAAGAGATAGGAGGGATTGAGAAAGCAAGATGTTCAAATAGATAATGGCAGATTTACTTTGTATGTGAAAAATGCAAAGGATTTATAATGCCCTATTTAATCCTTTGGATTCAAACCAAGTTACATGTAGTAATGACATTTGCTCAAAGGACTAACATAACACAGAAACCATTTGCCACAATGCTTCATCATCTCCTGCTGTTCTTAACTCAACACATTGGAATGCGTGCGACAAAGGCAAAACCGTTATAATGGGTGACTTCAATCTACATATAGATTGGGTGAATCAAATTGGCAGGGGTGCTGAGGAAGAGGATTTTTTGGAATGTATGCGGGATAGTTATCTAAATCAACATGTAGAGGAACCAACGAGAGAGCAGGCTATTTTAGACTGGGTATTGAGTAATGAGGAAGGGTTAGTTAGCAGTCTTGTTGTACGTGCCCCCTTGGGCAAGAGTGACCATAATATGGTTGAGTTCTTCATTAGGATGGAGAGTGACATTGTTAATTCAGAAACAATGGTTCTGAACTTAAAAAAAGGTAACTTTGAGGGTATGAGACGTGAATTGGCCAAGATTGACTGGCAATTAATTCTAAAAGGGTTGACGGTGGATATGCAATGGAAGACATTTAAAGACTGCATGGATGAACTACAACAATTGTTCATCCCAGTTTGGCAAAAGAATAAATCAGGGAAGGTAGTGCATCCGTGGATAACAAGGGAAATCAGGGATAGTATCAAAGCGAAGGATGATGCGTACAAATTAGCCGGAAAAAGCAGCATACCGGAGGACTGGGAGAAATTCAGAGACCAGCAGAGGAGGACAAAGGGCTTAATTAGGAAAGGAAAAATAGATTATGAAAGAAAACTGGCAGGGAACATAAAAACTGACTGCAAAAGTTTTTATAGATATGTGAAAAGAAAGAGATTAGTTAAAACAAATGTAGGTCCCTTGCAGTCAGAAACAGGTGAGTTGATCATGGGGAACAAGGATATGGCGGACCAATTGAATAACTACTTTGGTTCCGGAAATAGCAAGGGACCGCGGGTCAAAGGAGTTGGAGGAATTGAGTGAAATCCAGGTTAGCCGGGAAGTGGTGTTGGGTAAATTAAATGGATTAAAGGCCGATAAATCCCCAGGGCCAGATAGGCTGCATCCCAGAGTACTTAAGGAAGTAGCTCCAGAAATAGTGGATGCATTAGTAATAATCTTTCAAAACTCTTTAGATTCTGGAGTAGTTCCTGAGGATTGGCGGGTAGCAAACGTAACCCCACTTTTTAAGAAGGGAGGGAGAGAGAAAACGGGGAATTACAGACCAGTTAGTCTAACATCGGTAGTGGGGAAACTGCTAGAGTCAGTTATTAAAGATGGGATAGCAGCACATTTGGAAAGTGGTGAAATCATTGGACAAAGTCAGCATGGATTTACAAAAGGTAAATCATGTCTGACGAATCTTATAGAATTTTTCGAGGATGTAACTAGTAGCGTGGATAGGGGAGAACCAGTGGATGTGGTGTATCTGGACTTCCAGAAGGCTTTCGACAAGGTCCCACATAAGAGATTAGTTTACAAACTTAAAGCACACGGCATTGGGGGTTCAGTATTGATGTGGATAGAGAACTGGCTGGCAAACAGGAAGCAAAGAGTAGGAGTAAACGGGTCCTTTTCACAATGGCAGGCAGTGACTAGTGGGGTACCGCAAGGCTCAGTGCTGGGACCCCAGCTATTTACAATATATATTAATGATCTGGATGAGGGAATTGAAGGCAATATCTCCAAGTTTGCGGATGACACTAAGCTGGGGGGCAGTGTTAGCTGTGAGGAGGATGCTAGGAGACTACAAGGTGACTTGGATAGGCTGGGTGAGTGGGCAAATGTTTGGCAGATGCAGTATAATGTGGATAAATGTGAGGTTATCCATTTTGGTGGCAAAAACAGGAAAGCAGACTATTATCTAAATGGTGGCCGACTAGGAAAAGGGGAGATGCAGCGAGACCTGTGTGTCATGGTACACCAGTCATTGAAAGTGGGCATGCAGGTGCAGCAGGCAGTGAAGAAAGCGAATGGTATGTTAGCTTTCATAGCAAAAGGATTTGAGTACAGGAGCAGGGAGGTTCTACTGCAGTTGTACAGGGTCTTGGTGAGACCACACCTGGAGTATTGCGTACAGTTTTGGTCTCCAAATCTGAGGAAGGACATTATTGCCATAGAGGGAGTGCAGAGAAGGTTCACCAGACTGATTCCTGGGATGTCAGGACTGTCTTATGAAGAAAGACTGGATAGACTTGGTTTATACTCTCTAGAATTTAGGAGATTGAGAGGGGATCTTATAGAAACTTACAAAATTCTTAAGGGGTTGGACAGGCTAGATGCAGGAAGATTGCTCCCGATGTTGGGGAAGTCCAGGACAAGGGGTCACAGCTTAAGGATAAGGGGGAAATCCTTTAAAACCGAGATGAGAAGAACTTTTTTCACACAGAGAGTGGTGAATCTCTGGAACTCCCTGCCACAGAGGGTAGTCGAGGCCAGTTCATTGGCTATATTTAAGAGGGAGTTAGATGTGGCCCTTGTGGCTAAGGGGATCAGAGGGTATGGAGAGAAGGCAGGTACGGGATACTGAGTTGGATGATCAGCCATGATCATATTGAATGGCGGTGCAGGCTCGAAGGGCCGAATGGCCTACTCCTGCACCTAATTTCTATGTTTCTATGTTTCTATGTTTGGTTTGGAGATTTGCCTCCAAAGTGGACAATGTAACCCTGTAAATATATCTACAACATTAAAGATGTAACCTAACAGTCAATGTCTAGAAAGGAACTGCAGATGCTGGTTTATACCGAAGTTAGACACAACGTGATGGAGTGACTCAGCGGATCAGGCAGCGACTGTGGAGAAATAGGAAGGGTGACGTTTTGGGTCAGGACCCTTCTTCAGACTGAGTAATGATTCTACAGTGTCTTGTCCTTCCCCCTTTACTATGTTACGGACTGAAGAAGAGTCCTGACCCGAAACATCAGCCATCCTTTTACTCCAGGGATGCTGCCTGACCTGCTGAGTTACTCCATCACTCCATCACTCTGTGTCCACCTTCTAATATTTAATATGCTAGATAGACTGGGGGAAAGGTGTTAAACTGTAGAAAATCTGGTGTGGAGTTTAGAACATCAAGTGTATATGTTTCCATAATATAAAGGGACCATCAAGGCCAAAATGACGAGGTAACAGCTGGGAAGAAACTATCCTTGAATCTGGAGGTGTGCGTTTTCACACTTCTATACCTTTTGCCTGATGGGAGAGGGGAGAAAAGGGAGTGGCCAGGGTGCGACTGATCCTTGATTATACTGCTGGCCTTGCCGAGGCAGCATGAGGTATAAATGTAGTCAACAGAAGAGGGGTTGGTTTGTGTGATGGTCTGGGCTGCGTCTACAATTCGCTCCAATTTCTTACCGTCTTGGATGGAGCAGTTCCCCAAAACATGCTGCGATGCATCCTGGTAAAATGCTTTCTATGGCGCATCTGTCGAAGTTGGTGAGAGTTGTAGGAGACACGTAACTAATGCACCACACATTAGTCCACCACTTAAAGGGGCTGTCCCACTGCGGCGACACAATTTGCGAGTTTTGACGAGTTTGCCCTTGACTCAAACTCGCAGCATGGTCGACACGTGGTCCTAGGAGGTCCTATGAGGTCACTGGAACTGTCCTTCATGCTCGAGGGAAGTTCCCGAATACTCGTGGCCTCAGCTAGGTCGCGGAAAATTTTTCAGCATGTTGAAAAAATTTCCGTGAGTAAAAATTGGTTGGCATTGTTCTTTTGAATTCGTAGTGCAGTGGAGTGGGGTCGCTATGTAGTTACAGGCAGTCGAGGGCAGCCGTTGGCAATCTCCTTCGCTGACCGGGCATTTTGATTGGCTCATTGGAGTTTTCAGGACCAAGGGAAACCAGGTAAAATGCCTGCTAACTTTATTATAAGTTGTCTTACTTCTTAAAATTTTCCCCACTCCTTCTCCCTCTCTTCTTCCCCGCTTCTCCCTCCCTTCTCTCCCCTGCTCTCCCCTTCTCTCATCTTCTCTCCCCTTCTCTCCCCTTCTCTCCCCTTCTCTCCCCTTCTCTCCCCTTCTCCCCCCCCCCCACCCTGTCACACTCTATAAAGGACTTACCGTACACTGTGCAGCCGTTTTTCCTTCCTCTTCATCGCGGTCTGAATTTCAGCCAGCGCTCCCCCACTTTCCCTGGCCCCTGCCTTTGCGATGTGTGTGTGTGTGTGTGTGTGTGTGTGTGTGTGTGTGTGTGTGTGTGTGTGTGTGTGTGTGTGTGTGTGTGTGTGTGTGTGTGCGCAGTCGGTCGATTCAGCTCGCGGTTTCAACGTGGACGGTCGATCCAGCTCGAGGTTTTCCAGGCGAGTGCCCTCGAGCTTGATGGTCGAATACACTCGCTAATTAGGTCGCCGCAGTGGAACAGCCCCTTAAAGCCACGATAGAGGCTAGGTTTCTCTCCCATTGTGAACTGCCAGGGATCAAATGATCTCATCATATTCCTTGCTGTATCAACTTTGCTGCACTCTACTTTTTGCTCACAATGCTTGAAGAATATTGACCGACTGTTCCCTCTGTTATCATTTTGCAAGTGTGCATTTCCACATAACTGCTAATATTTCCTTTCGAAGGTCATAACCAAGTAAATAGACTGTTTGTTTGATCAATAATCATTGATCAGGTCTGATAATAGCTCCAGTCACATTGTTATCCATCTTAGTGCTTTATTCCTGACCATAGTCTCGTTGTCGGAACTGATATTCACAAACATCAGCACTAATTTTTAATTCCTTCTTATCGGAAGTCAGTTAATTGCATTAATTATTTACAAAGAATCGAGTTCAATCTTTAGCAGCTCAGGATTGGTCTCTAGTTGTTGGTAGGATGGTTCAGTTGCCTGATAACAGCTGGGACGAAACTGTCCCTAAATTACTGTCCCAAGGACTAGAGGTCAGAGCCTCCGAATTAAAGGACGTTCTTTTAGGAAGGAGATGAGGAGACATTTCTTTAGTCAGGGGGAGGTGAATCTGTGGAATTATTTGCCACAGAAGGCTGTGGAGGCAACGTCAGTGGATATTTTGAAGGTAGAGATAGATTCAGGATTAGTATGGGTGTCAGAAGTCATGGGGAGAAGGTGGGAGAAAGGGGTTGGGAGAGAGAGATAGATCAGCCATGATTGAATGGCGGAGTAGACTTGATGGACCAAATGGCCCATCAGGCAACTGAACCATCCTACCACAACCAGGGAACAGTGCCGAACTACTATCTACCTCATTGATGACCTTCAGGCTATCTTTGACTGGACTTTGCTGGCATTACCTTGCACTAAATGTTATTCCATTATCATGTATCTATACACTTAAGGGGTTGGACAGGCTAGATGCAGGAAGATTGTTCCCGATGTTGGGGAAGTCCAGAACAAGGGGTCACAGTTTAAGGATAAGGGGGAAGTCTTTTAGGACCGAGATGAGAAAATCATTTTTCACACGGAAAGTGGTGAATTTGTGGAATTCTCTGCCACAGAAGGTAGTTGAGGCCAGTTCATTGGCTATATTTAAGAGGGAGTTAGATGTGGCCCTTGTGGCTAAAGGGATCAGGGGGTATGGAGAGAAGGCAGGTACAGGATACTGAGTTGGATAATCAGCCATGATCATATTGAATGGCGGTGCAGGCTCGAAGGGCTGAATGGCCTACTCCTGCACCTATTTTCTATGTTTTTATGTATATGGACTTATTGTAATCAAGTATTGTCCTTCTGTTGACTGGATAGCACGTAACAAAACGCTTTCACTATCACACCCGACAATAAACTAAACTGAACTGAAAAAGGTTCAGCATGCAAACAGGTAAACCTGGCAACTAAATCATTACCTCTTTTGACATATGCATGTGCATACACATGCAGCGATAATGCATTAAAAAAAATCAGTTATCTAATTTTCAGATCATGCGAGACTGCTGGCTGCAGAGTTATTAAATTAAAATGTACTTAGCGTTGAGTAAAATGCAATAACAACCATTTTAGAGTCATTTTGTCTTCACCACTGGGACCAGCTCAGCTTGAGTCACGAGTGTGTCTGACTTGATTTGTAATGAGCTTCGTAATGGTGATCTCCAGGCAGCACCTCCTCTGGGGTATTACAGGCGGTGGAATTAAAGTGGAGTTCTGGGAGTGACCTTTGAGGTTTTTTCCAAGGCTATGAGATGGATCCCAGGGATGATTGGGTTAGGTGTGATGAGCGTTAGATGGCAGTGGGCCTGTGGTTTAGTTTCGTTTGGAGATACAGCACGGAAACAGGCCCTTCGGATGAGACTGTAAGCTCCTATCTCACCAGGGACTAACTTATGCCCCTGTCCCACTTAGGAAATCTGAACGGAAACCTCTGGAGACTTTGTGCCCCACCCAAGGTTTCCGTGCGGTTCCCGGAGGTTGCAGGTGGTTGCCGGAGGTTGCAGGTAGTGGAAGCAGGTAGGGAGACTGACAAAAACCTCTGGTACCGCACGAAAACCTTGGGTGGGGCGCAAAGTCTCCAGAGGTTTCTGTTCAGGTTTCCTTACCAATTTATTGTTGTGTGGTGTCTTTTTTTAATTGATGTTTCTTCTTCTTTCCTCCCTCCCACAAATATGTAATTACTGATTCTGTTCCATTCTGTTTTGTGGGTTTTTTGCACAATACGCAAGCATTGCAACTTTTCATTTCACTGCACATCTCGTATGCGTATGTGACGAATAAACTAAACTTGAACCGAGTCCGCGCTGACTAGCAATCCCCGCACACTAGCACTATCCTACACACACTGGGAATAATTTACAATTTTACCTAGCCAATCAACCTACAAACCTGCACGTCTTTGAAGCGCGGGAGGAAACCGGAGCTCCCGGAGAAAACCTACGCACGTCACGGGGAGAAGGCACAAACTTAACAGAAAACGTTCAACAAACTGCTGCTCCAGTTTTCCCTGTTTTTTATTAAATCCTTATTGAAAATGTGCTCTTTAAATTCCCATTCCTCCTTCTCTCTACCAAATAAACAGGTCATTTCTCAACATTTAGTTTCACCTGCCTGCTGTCTGTACATTGCATTAGCCTATCTGCATTTCACCCTCAAACAAATTACTATTCTCCTCAGTGTTCAATACTTCTTAGTCTTGTGTCATCTGTTCATTTGACAATTGTTCCTTCTACATCCAAGTCTAAAGTCAGTAATAGTATACGCCAAGAGAAAAGCACCAAGTGTCCAGTTCCAATCTGCAGGGAACGCCACTGCACACTTTTCTCTGATCTGTAATCATAAAACCTTTCCTACACCTTTTCCCATTATTTAACTGATTTTCTGAACCTCTATAAGATGGGGTGGAACAGTGGCACAATGGTAGAGTTGCTGCTTTACAGCGCCAGAGAAACAGGTTCGATCTGTATGGAGTTTGTATGTTCTCCCTGTGACCACGTGGGTTTCCTCCGGGAACTCCAGTCTCCTCCCACACTCCATAGATGTCCAGGTTTGTAGATTAATTGGCATTGGCAAAATAGTAAATTGTCCCTAGTCAGTAGGATAACGCTGCTGTATGGGGTGATTGCTGGTCGGCGTGGACACGGTAGGCCGAAGAGCCTGTTTCCGCTCTATATTTCTAGAATTTCAAGTCTAAAGATCACCTCTCAGCATCCTGAGCTCCAAGGAATACAGTCCTAGCCTGCCTAACGTCTCCCGACAGCTCAGTAACTCAATTCCTGGCTGCACCCTCGTAAATCTTCCCTGCACTCTTTTCAGCTTAATGATACAATACAATACAATACAATTTATTTGTTGTCATTTGAACCCAGAGGTTCAAACGAAATTTGGTTTCTGCAGTCATACAAACAAGAACATCCTTCCTGTAGTAGAGTGACCAAAGCTCAACACAATATTCCAAATGCGGCTTCACCACATTTTGTACAACTGTAACATAGAAACATAGAAACATAGTAAATAGGTGCAGGAGTAGGCCATTCGGCCCTTCGAGCCTGCACCGCCATTCAATATGATCATGGGTGATCATCCAACTCAGTATCCTGTACCTGCCTTCTCTCCATACCTCCTGATCCCTTTAGCCACAAGGGCCACATCTAACTCCCTCTTAAATGTAGCCAACGAACTGGCCTCAACTACCTTCCGTGGCAGAGAATTCCAGAGATTCACCACTCTCTGTGTGAAAATTTTTTTCCTCATCTCGGTCCTAAAAGATTTCCCCCTTATCCTTAAACTGTGACCCCTTGTTCTGGACTTCCCCAACATCGGAACCAAACTTCCTGCATCTAGCCTGTCCAACCCCTTAAGAATTTTGTAAGTTTCTATAAGATCCCCCCTCAATCTTCTAAATTCTAGCGAGTACAAACCGAGTCTATCCAGTCTTTCTTCATACGAAAGTCTTCACATCCCAGGAATCAGTCTGGTGAACCTTCTCTGTACTCCCTCTATGGCAAGAATGTCTTTCCTCAGATTAGGAGACCAAAACTGTACGCTATACTCTAGGTGTGGTCTCTCCAAGACCCTGTATTACTGCAGTAGAACCTCCCTGCTCCTATACTCAAATCCTTTTGCTATGAATGCTAACATACCATTCGCCTTTTTCACTGCCTGCTGCACCTGCATGCCTACTTTCAGTGACTGGTGTACCATGACACCCAGGTCTCGTTGCATCTCCCCCTTTCCTAATCGGCCACCATTCAGATAATATTCTACTTTCCTGTTTTTGCCACCAAAGTGGATAACCTCACATTTATCCACATTATACTGCATCTGCCATGCATTTGCCCACTCACCCAGCCTATCCAAGTCACCTTGCAGCCTCCTAGCATCCTCCTCACAGCTAACACTGCCCCCCAGCTTAGTGTCATCCGCAAACTTGGAGATATTGCCTTCAATTCCCTCGTCCAAATCATTAATATATATCGTAAATAGCTGGGGTCCCAGCACTGAGCCTTGCGGTACCCCACTAGTCACTGCCTGCCATTGTGAAAAGGACCCGTTTACTCCTACTCTTTGCTTCCTGTCTGCCAGCCAGTTCTCTATCCACATCAATACTGAACCCCCAATACCGTGTGCTTTAAGTTTGTAAAGTAATCTCTTATGTGGGACCTTGTCGAAAGCCTTCTGAAAGTCCAGATATAACACATCCACTGGTTCTCCCTTATCCACTCTACTAGTTACATCCTCGAAAAATTCTATAAGATTCGTCAGACATGATTTACCTTTCATAAATCCATGCTAACGTTGTCCAATGATTTCAACACTTTCCAAATGTGCTGCTATCCCATCTTTAATAACTGATTCTAGCAGTTTCCCCACTACCGACGTTAGACTAACTGGTCTGTAATTCCCCGTATTCTCTCTCCCTCCCTTTTTAAAAAGTGGGGTTACATTAGCTACCCTCCAATCCTCAGGAACTACTCCAGAATCTAAAGAGTTTTGAAACATTATCACTAATGCATCCACTATTTCTGGGGCTACTTCCTTAAGTACTCTGGGATGCAGCCTATCTGGCCCTGGGGATTTATCGGCCTTTAATCCATTCAATTTACCTAACACCACTTCCCGGCTAACCTGGATTTCACTCAGTTCCTCCATCTCATTTGACCCCCAGTCCCCTGCTATTTCCGGCAGATTATTTATGTCTTCCTTAGTGAAGACAGAACCAAAGTAGTTATTCAATTGGTCTGCCATGTCCTTGTTCCCCATGATCAATTCACCTGTTTCTGACTGCAAGGGACCTACATTTGTTTTAACTAATCTTTTTCTCTTCACATATCTAAAAAAGCTTTTGCAGTCGGTTTTTATGTTCCCTGCCAGTTTTCTTTCATAATCTATTTTCCCTTTCCTAATTAAGCCCTTTGTCCTCCTCTGCTGGACTGAATTTCTCCCAGTCCTCTGGTAGGCTGCTTTTTCTGGCTAATTTGTACGCTTCATCTTTTGTTTTGATACTATCCCTGATTTCCCTTGTTATCCACGGATGCACTACCTTCCCTGATTTATTTTTTTGCCAAACTGGGATGAACAATTGTTGTAGTTCATCCATGCAGTCTTTAAATGCCTTCCATTGCATATCCACCGTCAACCCATTAAGAATCAATTGCCAGTCTATCTTGGCCAATTCACGTCTCTTACCCTCAAAGTTACCTTTCTTTAAGTTCAGGACCCTTGTTTCTGACTTAACAATGTCACTCTCCATCCTAATGGAGAACTCAACCATATTATGGTCATTCTTGCCCAAGGGGCCACGCACAACAAGACTGCTAACTAACCCTTCCTCATTACTCAATACCCAATCTAGAATAGCCTGCTCTCTCGTTGGTTCCTCTACATGTTGGTTTAGAAACCTATCCCGCATACATTCCAAGAAATTCTCTTCTTCAGCACCTTTGCCAATTTGATTCACCCAATCTATATGTAGATTGAAGTCACCCATTATAACTGTTTTACCTTTGTTGCACGCATTTCTAATTTCCTGTTTGATGCCATCCCGAACTCCACTACTACTGTTAGGTGGCCTGTACACAACTCCCACTAGAGTTTTCTGCCCCTTAGTGTTTCGCAGCTCTACCCATATCGATTCCACATCCTCCAAGCTAATGTCCTTCCTTTCTATTGCGTTAATCTCCTCTCTAACCAGCAACGCTACCCCACCTCCTTTACCTTTCTGTCTATCCCTCCTGAATATTGAATATCCCTGGATGTTCAGCTCCCAGCCTTGGTCACCCTGGAGCCATGTCTCCGTGATCCCAACTATATCATAATCATTAATGGCTATCTGCACATTCAACTCATCCACCTTATTACGAATGCTCCTTGCATTGAGACACAAAGCCTTCAGGCTTGTTTTTACAACAAAACCCCTTATACTATTATGTTGAAAAGTGGCCCTTTTTGATTTTTGCCCTGGATTTGTCTGCCTGCCACATTTCACCTTGCTACCTATTGCTTCTACCCTCATTTTACACCCCTCTGTCTCTACGCTCACACATTTAAGAAACCCTTTCCCTTTAACTCCATCCTCCACTATCCCATTCGACACCCCACCCCCCTTATTCAGTTTAAAACCACCCGTGTAGCAGTGGCAAACCTGCCTGCCAGAATGCTGGTCCCCCACCTGTTAAGATGCAATCCGTCCCTTTTGTACAGTTCCCCCTTACCCCAAAACAGATCCCAGTGATCTAAGAATCTAAATCCCTGCCGCATACACCAGTTCCTCAGCCACACGTTCAGGTCCCATATCTCCCTGTTCCTGCTCTCGCCAGCACAAGGAACTGGAAGCAAACCGGAGATAACAACCCTGGAGGTTCTGCTTTTCAGCATTTTTCCGAGTTCTCTAAAGTCACGCTGCAGAATATTCATCCCTTTCTTTCCGACATCGTTTGTGCCGACATGCACTACCACCTCCGGCTGTTCACCTTCGCCCTTGAGGATTTTCTGCACTCTGTCCGTGACATCCTGGATCCTGGCACCAGGAAGGCAGCACACCTTCCTCGAATCCCGTCTGTTGCCGCAGAAACCCCTGTCCGTACCTCTCACAATGGAGTCTCCCACTAACATTAATATTACATCCCAACGTCTATATGCAATACTCGTGAAAAATCCTTCACAATGACTCCTTAAAATGACAGAGTGGCCATTGTAGAATTCAGTCCTGTGATTCTTTACTACACTTTTTCTAAAGATATTATTTTTGGATCAAGGAACCAAAATCATTCACAATATCCCAAGTGAGGTTTCAACAAATTAAGTCAGTGATCGGAAATTATTAATTATAAATACCACTGCAATTTGATTACTTTTTGTATTATACACCCTAAAATAACTTTTTTGTGGGGGGTTCCTCGATTCCTTCTTTAAACCAAATGCTTGTTTAAACTCGAGACAGACACAAAAAGCTGGATTAACTCAGCGGGCCAGGCAGCGTCTCTGGAGAAAAGGAATCGGTGACGTTTCGGGTCATAGAAACATAGAAACATAGAAAATAGGTGCAGGAAGAGGCCATTCGGCCCTTCGAGCCAGCACCGCCATTCATTGTGATCATGGCTGATCGTCCCCTATCAATAACCCGTGCCTGCCTTCTCCCCATATCCCTTGACTCCATTAGCCCCTAGAGCTCTATCTAACTCTCTCTTAAATCCATCCAGTGACTTGGCCTCCACTGCCCTCTGTGGCAGGGAATTCCATAAATTCACAACTCTCTAGGTGAAAAAGTTTTTTCTCATGTCAGTCTTAAATGACCTCCCCTTTATTCTAAGAGATCCTTCTTCAGACGGAGAGTCTGGGGAAAGGGAAATGAGGGATATAGAGGGTGATGTAGAGAGATGTAGAACAAATGGATGAAAGATATGCAAAAAGTAATGACAATCAAGGAAAGCTGGAGACCGCAAGTTACTCCAGCTTTTCGTGTCCATCTTCGGTTGAAACCAGCATCTGCAGTTCCTTCCTACACAGCTTATTTAAACTCATCAGGTCTCCACACTCTTTTATACCCACTCAGCCATCTAGCCTCATGCTCCTTTTAAATTGCAACTTAATGTTGTCTGAATAATAGCTGAGGAAATAAAATCCGAGAGAACTGTGCATTTGGCAATAAACCCCTATTGAACTATTGAATATCCAGCTGCTGTTTTACTCTCACTGGTGTGTATATGTAATGAAAAATCAGGAAAACAAGACAATAAAAAATCACAGTTTTTGATGATCACCAATCTTCTGGCTGTTTAATTTCTTCTAATTGATGAAGGATATCTTTGCTTGATTTGCTATCAGCGCACATTACTTTATTGCACAAAATCCCAATCTATTTTTAACATAACTGGGTTCGATCCTGACTACGGGTTCTTTGTCTGTACCTTCTCCCCCTGACCAGCGTGGATTTTCTCTGAGATCTTCGGTTTCCTCCCACACTCCAAAGACGTACAGGTTTGTAGGTTAATTGGCTTGGTATAAATGTAAATTGTCCCCAGTGTGTGCAGAGTAGTGTTAGTAAACAGGGATCGCTGGTCGGCGTGGACTAGATGGGCCGATCGGCCTGTTTCTGCGTTGTATCTCTGCAGCCAGACATAAAAACTGTTTTTATCCACGAGTAGTTGCTCTACTCAACAGCAAAAATCTGTAGCCTCCCTTTGATCTGGTATTTTGTTGGTTCACATGCTTGATCAATGGTGTTTTATCATTAATGTCTTATTATTATTAATGTTTAGTGTTTTCTGAGTCATTCGTAACTGTCACTGTATGTCATGTTGTTACTTGTGGGCGGAGCACCAAGGCAAATTCCTTGTATGTGAATACTTGGCCAATAAACTTACTTACTTACTTACTTACTTACTAAACTAAATTGTTTAAAATAATTTATTCTATTTCCATTTAACTTTCCAATTTGATGTTGGCCCTAGTCACTGACTTTTTTAAGAGCTGCCAAGCTGAAGAGAAAAGTAATGTAATTAAATTGCTGGAGTACATATTCAAAATAATGATGATTGTATTTGTTGAGAGAATCTGATTGTCAATTGTACAAGGCACGCCTTTATAAAATGATCAAACTTTAATTGTCACTTTACCTTTTAACAAATATGTTATTATTCACTTAGACTGTAGATGGTTTTCTTGGCAATGAATGGAAAAATATTCAAAGGTGTCTATAGTATTCAACATTATAATATTGCTGGAATTCACCACCGGGAAATGTTGGCAAATTTGTAATAAATGAAAAATATATTTACTGTTTACTTCCTTAAAAATATTGCAAGGTGGAAGGTGGCCTTCAAATTTACTTCGTAAACATAAACCTTTTGCTGGTGGCATTGCTATCAAACAGTAGCAATGATGTTCAACCCAAGGGATAATTATACCACCGTACAATAAATCTGTTACAGCTATTTTGTAAAAATCTATTTTCATGGAAATTACAGAATGAATCTCTCATTGATCATTAGTGAACGAATCCGCAGACGTTTCTGATGGTTGTAATACTAGGAAATTCTGATCTGAAATTCTGATGCGAGTATGTTGCATTTCATGGATATTACTCCACATAAAAGAGCACAGAGATAGTGCTGCAATATTGTTGTAAGAATGTGCAGGGAATTGGGGGGCGGGGAGGGGTGAGGGAGTGCAGGGGGATATGGATCACGTGCGGGCAGAAGGGATTATTTTAATTTGGCATCACATTCAGCACAAACATGATGGGCTGAAGGGCCAGTTCCTGTGCTGTACTGTTTGATATTTTAAAGTCAAAGTCAAATTTATTCGTCACATGCACCTGAAGGTGCAGTGAAATGAATTTGCCAGCAGCGATACACTTAAAAAAAACACACACACAATACACAAAATAATTTAACACAAACATCCACCACAGCATTCCTCACTGTGGTGGAAGGCGACAAAGTTCAGTCAGTCCTCCTCCTTTGTTCATCCGTGGTTGGGGCCATAAACCCTCCGTAGTCACCGCTACGGACGGCCGGATGTACAGACCCTCTCGTCGTGATGATCTAAACTCCGACGTCGGGACAGTCAAACACACTCCGCGGCTTGGAGTGCCTGAATCGGCACTTTCCTACCGGAGACCGCAGCTTCGGGATGTTATAGGCCGCAGGCTGGCAGTCGGAGCTCTTCTCCGGCGATCCCCGGCAAAGGATCCCAGACCCCAGATGGTAAGTCCACGCCACACCCGCGACTAGAAGCTCCGCAGACCACAGCCCCATGATGCCAAAGTCACCAGGCCAGCGATCGGAGCACTCCTCTCTGGCGACCCCCGGCAAGGTTTCGCCCGCTCCGTGATGGAAAAGTCCACGCTGCGCCCGCTGCTGAAGCTCCGGGCCCGACTCCTGGAATGGCCGCTCCAATCCAAGCTGTTAGGCCGCAAGGGAGGCAACTTGGAAAAAGTCGCCTCTCCGTCGAGGAGGCGACCAAAAGCGGTTTCCCCTTTTTTCACCCCCTACACGAGACACACCGAGAGACACCTAAACTAACATTTGGTCGAAATAACGAACACACTGCTGACAAAAACAAGTTTCCGTGAGACGGCATTGAAGTTGCTACAAAGGAAATTGAAATTGTAAACTTTCATATCAGTTTTATGTTCTGGTTTAGCGATATGGCGCTGAAACAGGCCTTTCGGCCCACCGAGTCTGAACCAACCAGCGATCCCCGCACATTAACACGATCCTACACACACCAGGGACAGTTTTACATTTACTCCAAGCCTATTCACCTATAAATCTGTACATCTTTGGAGGTGTGGGAGGAAACCGAAGATATCGGAGAAAACCCAAGCAGGTCACGGGGAGAACGTACAAACTCCGTACAGACAGCACCCGTAGTCAGGATGGAACCCGGGTCTCTGGCGCTGTAAGGCAATAGCTCTACTGCTACGCCACCGTGCCGCCCAGTCTTATCTGTCTGCACATAATCCATATCCATCCATGCGCCAATCCAAAAGTCTCACAAAAGTCATATATACCCTTCTGTATTTGGCTCCACCACCCCCAGCAGCGCGTGCCAGGCTCCCACCACTCTTATTATGAATAATGTACTACTTTAAGAGATTAATGTCACAGCCTAGGTTGATGTTTTTGACTCTGGCTTCCCATAATGTGCTCTTTTGTATTTATTTATTTATGGGATGTGGGAGTTGCTGGGAATACCGACATCTGTCACAGATTTCCTCTCGTAAAAAACATTAGTGAACCAGATAATTTTTCGACAATCCACAGCGGTGGTTACTTACTGATCCCGAGTCTTGTTTTAATTCCACATTTATTTAATCACCCGAATGTAAGTATCTTGAATCCCGGCAGCTGTGCCCGGTTTCAAACTCCAGTTGCCAGGGGCATCAGGGCCAGCAGCATAACCAAGGACCAGTCTCACCCCCGGCCATTCCCTCCCCTCCCCTCTCCCATGGAGCACGAAATGTGAAAACGCCAGATTCAGCGACACTTTCTTCCCAGCTGTTATTCCCAGGCAACTGAACTGTCCTCTCACCAGCTAGAGAGTGGTCCTGACCTCCCATCTACCTCATTGGAGACCCCCGGGCTATTTTTAATCTAACCTTTCTGGACTTTATTCTACACTAAACATTATGTCCTTTATTCATCTACTGACTGTCAGACAGTGGTATTCAAGATAAACAAAACTGACAGGAATTAGGTGTTATTTTGCGAGCCATTGGATATTATAGAATATTTTTGGCCAAACATATGGTTTAATGCCATATTCCTAATAGTTTTCAAACACATAGTTGCTAATGCTGGCAGATGGTGGTGGGGTGAATTGGATTCACTCCATCATCGATTCGACAGTGTTGAGAATTGCACTTTCCAAGTCTCCAACCCCATACAATTCAGTAAGTGTATAAATAAAAATTATATTATTATAAATAGATTTTGTATACTTGGACTGCAAGATCCAATCCATGAACCAGATTAGATGAGGCAAGGCACAAAGTGCTGGATTTAACTCAGCGGGACAGGTAGCATCTCTGCATAGAAGAAATGGGTGACGTTTCGGGTCCAGACCCATCTTCAGACTGAGAGTCAGGGAAGAGGGAGACATTTTGGCATCATGTCTGAAGGGTTCTGATACAAAATGTCACCTATCCACATTCTCTAGAGATGCTGCCTGACCCACTGAATTATATAGTCATAGAGTCATACAGCATGGAAACAGGCCCTTCGGCCCAACTTGCCCACACCCACCGACATGTCCCATCTACACTAGTCCCACCTGCCTGCGTTTGGTCCATAACCCTCGTCCCACATTGTGATAGTCCCTGCCTCAACTACCTCCTCCGGCAACTCGTTCCATGCACTGTTCCAATGCTTTGTGTTTGCAGTGGTTAGTTGCAGGATTTAGATTTTGCTTTGAGTGGAAGTGCTCAGAACAGGCATAATATTGGCTCAATTTGAACCGTTTGCTGATGATGCCCAGAAGGAACACTCCATCCTTGACTGTGTGCATGTACTGCTATAGGGCCTGTCCCACTTTCCCGAGTTATTCACAAATTCTCCCGAGTTTTCCCCTTGATTCATTCTCGCAGAATGTTCGTAATGGGTCCGTAGGAGTCCGTAGCTATATCATAGCAGCTCGTTAAGTCAGCCGTAGGTACTTAATACAATACAATACAATACGGTTTATTTGTCACATTGCACAAAAAGTGCAAGTGAAATGGATATGTCAGCAGCGATACAATGATAAAGAGCACACACAAAAACACAATAAAAATTTAACATAAACATCCACCACAGCATTCATCACTGTGGTGGAAGGCACACAATTTGGCCAGTCCTCCTCCATTTTCCCCCGTGGTCGGGACCTCAAACCTCCGCAGCCGTCGCCGCGGGCGTCCAGATGGTAAGGACAAGGTACGAGTCCAGGTACGTCCAAAGTCGGCTCTTCCCCACCGGAGACGCGGCTTTAAGTTGGTGTAGGCCGCAGGCCGGCGGTCGAAGATTTAAAGTTCCCTCCACGCTGCAGACAGAAGCACCGCAGACTGCAGGGCCGGCGGTCGAAGCTCCCCTCCAGGGGTGATGGTAAGTCGCCACCGCGCCCGCGGTAGAAGTTGGCCGCGGGCCGGCAGTGATGGCTTCTTCTTACCCCGGGTCCCCCACGAGGGATCCCGGGCTGTGGACGCCGCGCCAGCTGGAGCTGTGCAGACCGCGGCTTCAGGCTGCCGGCTGTCGCGGGCCAGCAAAACGGAGCGCTCCCCTCCAGCGAGCCCCAGCTCCACGTTGACAGTCCACGCTGCGCCCGCCGCCGGAGCCCCGAGCCCCGGGCGCGTCTCCGGGAAAGGCCGCGCCGATCCTCGCTGTTAGGCCACGGGGGAGGCGACCTGGTAAAAGTCGCCTCTCCTTGGAGGAGGCGACCGAAACGGTTTCCCCCTCATCCCCCCACACCACCCCCCACACAAAACACTCAAAGAAACATTAAAAACATACTTTAAAACATACCAAAAAAATTAAAAAAGTTGAAAATAACTAACGCGCTGCTGACAGGGCTGCCGCCATTGCAGCGCCCCACCGCCCCCCCCCACCGCCCCCACCGACTCGGGGCATCAGGTAAATCAGGATGTTTTTTCTAGCCTGATAAAAAAATGTCCACGAGTAAAACAATAGTCAGGGGGATGCCCCGAGTACCTGCGGCTGGCATAACGAGCCGTTACGATATATCTACGAACTCCTACGGCCTCCTACAGACCCGTTACGAACATTCTGCGAGTTTGAATCAAGGGGAAAACTCGGGAGAATTCGTGAATAACTCTGGGAAGTGGGGAAAGTGGGACAGGCCCTTAACTGTAAATAAGGGTTAATAAACAACAGATAATTTGTAACCGCGTCATAGCCTCAGAATTAAAGGACGTTCCTTTAGGAAGGAGATGAGGAGGAATTTCTCTAGTCGGAGGGTGGTGAATCTGTGGAATTCATTGCCACAGATGACTGTGGAGGCCAAGTCAATGGATATTTTTAAGGCAGAGGTCGATAGATTCCTGATTAGTACGGGTGTCAGGGGCTATGGGGAGAAGGCAGGAGAATGGGGTTAGGAGGGGAGAGACTGATCAGCCATGATTGAACGCGGACTCTGCTCCTATCACTTCTGAACCGGCTGAGGAAAGCAAGGAAAGTTTAATTCATTTGCACAATTTTTGTGCAAATCTTGATGCGAGATTGGCACAGTTAGTGTAAATGTCATCTTGCCTGTTTGATGTGCAGCTGCCGGAGAGCAAATAGAGGCATTATTTACGTCTCGGCATAAACTGGGTGATAAATGGCAGATGTTGAGGTTACAGATAAACTTGGAGCCTCTGATAAATATTAATCAGGATGTCGAAATACTGTCAGGACCTTCAGCAAAGTGTTTTTATTTAAACATTATCTTATATTCTATTAACAGTTGAAACAAGCTGAAACAAGGGTGGTGGTGGAGGCAAATACTATGGTGGCATTAAGAGATTTTTGGATAGGTACGTGGATATGCAGGGAATTGAGAGATTAAGGATCACGTGCATGCAGAGGAGATCAGATTAACTTGGGCATCATGTTCAGTAGGGACAATGTGGGCTGAAGGGCCTCTTATAGAGTCAGTACACTGGATGAATGCCAGCAAAAATAGGCCCTTTATGGTAGGGTTGGGCATAATGCATTGAGATGTGGATGTGGAGAGGATGTTTCCACCAGTGGGAGAGTCTAGGACTAGAGGCCATAGCCTGAGAATTAAAGGACGTTCTTTTCAGGAAAGAGACAAGGAGGAATTTCTTTAGTCAGAGGGTGGTGAGTCTGTGGAATTCATTGCCATAGAAGGCTGTGGAGGCCAAGTCAGTGGATGTTTTGAAGGCAGAGATAGATAGATTCTTGATGGGTACGGGTGTCAGAGGTTATGGGGAGAAGGCAGGGGAATGGGGTTAGGAGGGAGAGATAGATCAGCCATGATTGAATGGCGGAGTAGACTTGATGGGCCGAATGGTCTAATTCTACTCCTATCACTTATGATCTTATGAGATAAAGGTCCCCATAGCAAGTTACAGCCAGTAATGACGGGGTCAATGGGACGGAGGAAGCAATGTGGTGCAGAAAGTAAACATGCAAAGACAGCAGCGACCACGGTCTTATAAGAGTAATTATCTGAGTATTGAAGAGAAAAGCCTCTGAATTATCAGCACAAGATTGAATCCAGATTGAATCTTGTGCTTCACGCAATGCTGTTGGTTTTGTGAGTAGCGGGGGCATCTGGCATTATTTTTCTACTATAAAGACCGGCTTCTTCCACGTGCGTGTAGTAAGGAACTGCAGATGCTGGTTTAAACCAAAGATAGACACAAAAAGCTGGAGTAACTCAGCGAGACAGGCAGCGTCTCTGGAGAGAAGGAATGGGTGACGTTTCGGGTCGAGAAGAAGGGTCTCGACCCGAGACGTTACCCATTCTTTCTCTCCAGAGATGCTGCCTGTCCCGCTGAGTTACTCTAGCATTTTGTGTCTATTTTATTCTATTTGCGTTTCAACCCATCCCAAGCATTGTGCACCCTCAGTTCAGTTCAGTTTATTGTCACGTGTACCGAGGTACAGTGAAAAGCTTTTGTTGCCTGCCACCCAGTCAGAGGAAAAACAATTCATGATTACAATTGAGCCGTTTGCACTGATTAGATACATGATATGGGAATGCCGTTTAGTGCAAGATAAAGCCAATAAAGTCCGATCAAGGATAAGAGGTGTTGCTGTTTTTGTTTTTAGGAGTAGAGATTTGTGTGGAGCGATTGTAAGATGTGATTGTAGATCTGCTTCTGTGGCTAGTACACAAATACCTATCTGAAGAAGAGTCTTGACCCAAAATGTCACCCATTCCGTCTCCCCTGAAATGCTGCCTGTCCCGCTGAGTTACTCCAGCTTTTTGCGGCCATATTCGGTTTAAACCAGCATCTGCAGTTCCTTCCTATGCAAATAATCGCCTGGGTTGGGCAATCCGAAAAAATAGACTTCTGTCTGTTGAACCTGCGAATGGAAGGGCTCCTGTACGTTGCTGGAACTGCCAAGATTTCCATTATACTGTAACTGGCTTTCTAGTTTGACAGGTACTTGACTTGTGCTTTGATGTCCAATAAATTTTAACAGGCGATACCTTGTGCTTAAATCCGCACCTCAGACCTGCTGTTATCAATCGAAGACCTTTCGAATCAATTCAAACCAACATAGTATTGTACTCACTCAACATCCTTTGCCATTTAGTTTCAGAGATACAGTGCGGAAATAGGCTCTACGGCCCACTGAATCCGCATTGACCAGTGATCACCCGCACACTAGTTCTATCCTACATCCTAAGGAGAATTTACAGAAGCCAATTAACCAACAAACCTATACGTCTTTGGGATGTGGGAGGAAACCGGAGCATCCGGGGAAACCCACGTTCGCGGTCACAGGGAGAATGTACAAACTCCGTACAGACGGCATCTGTAGTCAGGATCGAACCCGGATCTCTGTTGCTGTAAAGCAGCAACTCTACAGCTGAGCCGTGCCGCCCCTAATAAGCTGTGGAGGCCAAGTAAATGGGTATTTTTGACAGATTCTTGATTAGTACGGGTGTCAGGGGTTTATGGGGAGAAGGCAGGAGAATGGGGTTAGGAGGGAGAGATAGATCAGCCATGATTGAATGGCGGAGTAGACTCGATGGGCCGAATGGCCTAATTCTGCTCCGATGACTGATGAGCCTATAACACTACCCACAAAGGCATAATGTCCTCAATTGTTATTCACAATTATTTGTAGTGGCAATTCTATGGCAGTGGCGAACACCCTTTTATGCCCTCCTAGGAGATTAGATTTTTTATCATCAGCCAAAGACAAAGCTCCTGTGGAAAACCCACGTAAATAAACAAAGATGCTACCACGGATGGTTAACAAAGCTGCACAAAAAAGATGGAGACACAAGGAACTGCAGGTGCTGGAATCTTGACCAAAAAAAATATCAAAGTGCTGGAGGAACTCAAAGGGCCAAGCAAACATCTGTGGATGGAATGAACCAGCAACATTTCGGGTCGGCACCTTTCTACAGACCGATTATAGTGTAGCAATGTTACAACATTTTGAGATTTAAAATATCAAGTCTGCAATTTATCCCATCAGATAGTTTAATGTGACACCTAATTCACTTTCATATCTTCAGTATTAAAGATGTTATGGCCATTTTCATACTCGGAAATTAGCATCTTGTTCCCTATTGATTTTCCATTGACTTAACACAAAAGCTGTGATCGAGGACAGTGAAATGGCCATAACTTTCTTAAAAATTAAGAGAACTGAAAGACATTTTCAGTTATTATAGATTGAAGCATTCTGAAACAAATATGAAACAATCTTACTTGGATGACCTGAAATTAAAGCATATAATTAGTTAGTTACCCAATTGTAGCTAATTCCAAACTTCAATTACTAGATCTAAACATCTATCCATTTCTTAAGAAAAGATTAACATTTTTAAATAGTCTAAGTGTCCAAAGAACATTCACAAAGAATTCACAATAAAACATGATTTTTAAATCTCATTGACATTAATTTATAGGTCAAATGGAAGGAATTTAGTGTTCAATTGCTGTAATATCAGCGGCCATTTAAATCAGCTTTCGAGTGGGATCCTGTGGAACTCAGTGGAACGCACTGGTTTGGAACATTCCCATTGCGGTGAATTTGTACCCCAAATGCCCAGAAAAATACTGCGGGATTTAATGGGGCCCCAAATTAGCTACTCGCAACATAAAACTTTGTATAAAGGGATCTTAAGAAGCCCTTTTTAATGTAAAAATAAACAACCTACCTTCCGTTGTCCCCTGTATGAGATCCGTCCCGTTGTCGGCGGTCGCGGGTTTAGAGGATAATTTTTAACCTACTATAACAATTAAATTAACCAATTAAGTTTAAAAATAGCTGCAGCGAACGAACCTCCAAGCGATTTTTCGTCAGCAACTAAGTCGGCTGAACAACCTCGATTTGAATAGCCTAGGGAAAACCGCGTTTTAAACCCGCCCCCCTCTCAACGGCGCCAAAATCGCACACACGGGCTGGGACAGATCTGCAGCGACGCTGAAGGTAGGTTTTGCAACATACCTATATAGTGGGGGAGGAAAGCTGGAACAGAGCGGGGTGCTGGGTTAAAGCCTGGCAAATGATAGTTGGGTATGGGTGGAGATATTGACAAAGGCTAGAAATGAAAAGAAAGCTCTTAAGCACTCACAACACTCACCTGAGCAACGATGATTTTCTCTGGAGGATAGACACAAAATGCTGGAGTAACTCAGCGGGACAGACGGAATGGGTGACGTTTGAAATCTGAAACTGCGGCCCGAAAACTCACTCATTCCTTCTCTCCAGAGATGCTGCCTGTCCCGCTGAGTTACTCCAGCATTTTGTGTCTATCTTCGGTGTAAACCACTGTCGGCAGTTACTTTCTACACTGGATTTTCTATGTACTATCTTTCGGTTTTTTTTGTTGTCATTATCATAGTTATCTATAATTATGGTTATTTATTTGGTGCATTTTGGATCTTTATATATCATCTGCGCCATCGCGTTTACTGGCCTAAAACACGGCAGCAAGTAAGCATGTCATTGTAATGTTGTCAGGAACTGCAGGGTGACACGGTAAAGGAATGTCCCTTAATTCTGAGGCCATGACCTTTAGTCCTAGACTCTCCCACTAGTAGAAACATCCCCTCCACATCCACTCTATCAAAGCCAGTCTTTCCGCTGACTGGTTAGCACAGAATCAAAGCTTTTCACTGTACCTTGGTGCACATGGTGCAAATTAAACTGAAACAAAACTGAAAATGAAACACCATTCCTCCAGTTTGCATGCAACGTTATTTTTGCAATGCAGAAGGCCAAGGACAAACACAATTGAAAGATGTTTGCTGCAACTATCGTACACCAGGAACCAAATCTGCTTTCTAATATTTACTCAAAGTAAACATGCAGGTACAGCAGGCAGTGAAGAAAGCTAATGGCATGCTGGCCTTCATAACGAGAGGATTTTAGTCTAGGAGTAAAGAGGTCCTTCTGCAGTTGTACAGGGCCCTTGTGAGACCACATCTGGAGTATTGTGTGCAGTTTTGGTCTCCTAATTTGAGGAAGGACATCCTTGCTATTGAGGCAGTGCAGCGTAGGTTCACCAGGTTAATCCCCAGGATGGCGGAACTGTCGTATGAGGAAAGATTGGAAAGACTGGACTGGTATTCACTGGAATTTAGAAGCATGAGAGGGAATATTATAGAAACGTATAAAATTATAAAAGGATTGGACAAGCTAGATGCAGGAAAAATTATCCCAATGTTGGGCGAGTCCAGAACCAGGGGCCACAGTCTAAGCATAAAGGGGAGGCCATTTAAAGCGGAGATGAGAAAAAACTTTTTCACCCAGAGAGTTGTAAATTTGTGGAATTCACTGCCACAGAGGGGAGTAGAGCCCAATTCACTGGATGAATTTAAAAGTTAGTTTGATAGAGCTCTAGGGGCTAGCGGAATCAAGGGATGACGGGAATGTCATAATTCCCGGGATGGTGGGACTGTCATATGCTGAGAGAATGGAGCGGCTGGGCTTGTATACTCTGGAATTTAGAAGGATGAGAGGCTATCTTATTGAAACATATAAGATTATTAAGGGGTTGGACACACTAGAGGCGGGAAACATGTTCCTGACGTTGGGGGTCCAGAACCAGGGGCCACAGTTTAAGAATAAGGGGTAAGCCATTTAGAACGGAGATGAGGAAACAATTTTTCACAAGTGAGTTTTGAGTCTGTGGAATTCTCTGCCTCATGGGGCGGTGGAGGCTGGTTCTCTGGATACTTCCAAGAGAGAGCTAGATAGGGCTCTTAAAAATAGCGGAGTCAGGGGATATGGGTAGAAGGAAGGAATGGGGTACTGATTGGGGATGATCAGCCAGGATCACATTGAATGGCGGTGCTGGCTCAAAGGGCCGAATGGCCTACTCTTGCACCTATTGTTTTTTGTCTATTGTCTATTGATATGGGGAGAAGGCAGGCACGGGATATTGATTGTGGATGATCAGCCATGATCACAATGAATGGCGGTGCTGGCTCGAAGAGCCAAAGGCCCTCCTCCTGCACCTATTTTCTCTGTGTTCTATGTAAAACTAGCTGATTCCCAGACTCATAAAATGGCAGGATTTTGCTTTGAAATGCTTTATTATTTCCCAGGAAAATCCCTTCACAATCAGGTCACAGCCGACACACTTGTAAAGATAGGTGGTTGAAAATAAAAAGTGATATCGCAGATGCTGGTTTATACAGAAAATAGGCACAAAATGCTGGAGTAACTCAGTGGGTCAGGCAGCACCTCTGGAAAAAAAGTTTGAAGAAGGGTTCCGACCTGATTCTTTTGCTCCAGAGATGCTGCCTGACCTGCGGAGTTACTTCAGCAATTTGTGTCGATCTTCAAAAAAAAAACCCGATACAATTACAATAATGTGTGTCTTCATAAAAAGTTAAGATTTCCTGTATACCCTATTGGGCTATCTTCCATCTATTGCATGAGTGATCACTAAAGTGGCTTTTTCACGGGGCGACTTGACGCAAGAGTGAACCAGAGTTTAACATCGTGGGAACCTCGTGCGATAACAGTACGGCATTCGTGGACCACCGTGGACCACCGTGGTGCTAACGGCAGGTAATCGTGTAACTTGGTCACTCGGGAGAAAATTCAAGAAAGTTTGAATTTCTCCAAGAGTGACTTGTACACTTGTGGTTGAGCATTGCAACATTGTATGAACATAGTGGCCAGTGCGATATCCGTGCGATATCCGTAATAACTCTTGCGGGTACCGTGGGAACTCCTGCGAACGGTGAGTAACTGAGCAGTTTGATTGTCAGTGCTTGTTTTACCTCATTGTTAAATAAATATATTTTTTACTATCAGATTGATGTCTGCAATTCTTCATTAACACATCACTACAAGATGAATGTCTCTAATGTTATAATCCCTCTCATGCTGAAACACAAAATAGTTGAAGGGAGGTGAAATAATCACATTTTCATTCTTTTTCATTTTTGAGTGTTCAGGTACCTCACTTGCTGAGCTATTTTACTCCAGCAGTTTGTGTCTCTTTTTGTCTAAAGCAGTTTCTAAGACTGTAGGAACTCCGCGGGCCAGGCAGCATCTACGGAGGGAAATGGACATGCGACCCTTTCTTCAGGCTGCCTTATCTCTCTCCCCCCCCCACCCTACTCCCACCCACACACACAAATGCTGGAGAAACTCAGCGGGTGCAGCAGCATCTATGGAACGAAGGAAATAGGCAACGTTTCGGCCCGAAACGTGGCCTACTTCCTTCGCTCCATAGATGCTGCTGCACCCGCTGAGTTTCTCCAGCATTATTGTGTACCTTCGATTTTCCAGCATCTGCAGTTCCTTCTTAAACACAAATGCACCGAGTTCCTCCAGCATTTCGTGTTTTGCTCAGTATTCCAGCATCCGCTGTCTCCCGCGTCTCCAATAAAACAAAACTACTGTCAAAAGGGTGAAGAATAGGGGCAGAGATAGATACGTTCCTGATTAGTGCGGCTGTCAGGAGGTTATGGGGAGAAGGCAAGAGAATGTGGTTGAGAGGGAGAGATAGATCAGCCGCGATTGAATGGCGGAGTGGACTTAATGAATCGAATGGCCTAATTTTGCTCCTATAACTAACAAAGATAATAATTGTTAGGGAAATGTAGTTATTAAAGACGAGGGGGAGCAGAAATGGGCAGTCTGGGATGGCTCGCAAGATACTTTCATAGAGGCACAAAAGTTAAAGAAATGGCAGATAAACAGAGAGGGGGTGGGGAGGACTTCCCTCAGTGCCCATCTGTTACCATTAATTGGACAGTTCGGTCTGTGAAACGCAACACGCCAGCCCCGTCATCCAGCCCGGTGGTCAGTCCTTTGAAGATAGACACCAGTTGCTTGGAGCAACTCAGCCGGACAGGCAGCAACTCTGGAGAGAAGGAACGGGTGGCGTTTCGGGTCGAGAGCCTTCTTCAGACTGAGGTCAATCCCCTGCATGGATAACAGGAGTCCCAGCCAACACGACAATCGCCCGCTGCACAGTCTCGGAGCTTCCACTGCGAAAACGGTGCTTACATTTGAGCACTTATGTAACTGAACCATCCTAACACCAACCACAGAGCATTCCTGAACTACTACCTACCTCATTCGAGACCCTCGGACTATCTTAGATCGTATACTCACTGGCTTTATCGAGTTACAGTGTGGAAACCGGCCCTTCGGCTCAACTTGCCCATACCGGCCAAAATGTCCCATCGAAACTAGTCCCATCTGCCTGCGTCTGGTCCATATCCCTCCCAACCTGTCTTATCCATGTACCTGTCTAAATGTTTCTTAAATGTAGGGATGGACCCAGCCTCAACTACCTCCTCTGGCAGCTTGTTCCATACACCCACCACCCTTTGTGCGAAAATGTTACCCCTCACTCAGATTCCTATTAGATCTTCCCCCCTCACCTTGAACCTATCCCCTCTGGTTCTCGAATCCCCTCTGTGGGCAAAGGACATATATTACCCTGGACTCTGTCTATTTCCCTGCCTGTTCGTCTCATGGTTTTGTACACCTCTCAGCCTCTGTCCCCAGTGTGGAGTTAAGGGCTTGTTTATGGGCGCCCTGGGCTGAGAACTCTGGAGGATGGGTTTTAGACTTTATCGGGAATCGAGGTAGACCCCGTAATGCAGGAGCAAAGAATTGCAGACGCTAATCTGCATTGGAAAGACACAATATGCGGGAGTAACTCAGCGCTGAAGAAGAGTCCCGACCCGAAACATCATCTATCCATGTTGTCTAGCGATGCTGCCTGACCCGCTGAGTTGCTCCAGCGCTTTGTGTCTTTCCACTAGACCTGTAATAAGTCTCAGCTGGGTGTTTACTGGGATCTCTGGTGTTTAATAGACGTCCTGATGCTGTTTTTGATCGGGTTTACTACTGACAGTATTTAATCAGATCCATATTAAATCATTTCCTTCACCTTAAACCTATGTAATCTGGTCCTCGATTCGCCTACTCTGGGCAAGAGACTGTGCATCTACCCGATCGATTCCTCGCATGATTTTAAACATTATCTTGCACACAGCGTTGTTCCCTTCACCATGTATACACCATTTATGGCTCGATTGTTACTATTTATTGTCTGTCTACTGACTGGTTAAACGTTTGAAAGTTTCACCTCTCAGTAGATAATAAAATAAGACAACCATCACAGTCAATGTGAGACAAAGTCTTTATTCCTATTTGACAAAATAAAAAGACGACTTCTTGCACATATTGAGAGAAGGTGCATCACACCAAACAACATTTGTCTAAAAAAAACAAGATTATTCTTCAGCTCATTAAAGAGCTCGGGTGAAATTCTGACAAAGTTTGTGAATGCACTTTTATCCTCTTCGCACAGCACATTAAGCAGCTGATCATATTGTCCAAATTGAGGTCTCCGTTGAAAGATGGGCTTCACCCAGTGAGACTTCCTCTTAATTCTCTTTTTAATTAATCTCACCCTTCTGCCTTCACGCAAGCGTTCTCGATGCACATAGTGGGCTGCTGCATACAGCGCGTCAATGAAAATAACCACCATCCTGTACTGGAAAATACTTAGTATAGGCATGTCTCCAAATGAGCCAATTCAACCAAGGGAGGAATATAGTGTGTGAAAAAACCCAATATAGTGTGTGAAAACAAAGTAACATCATTTGTGCCACGTGATTAACAACACTACAGTTCACGATGTTCATTCAAGATTAACGGAAAAGCTCGGGAGACGGACAAGTCAATCGCACAAATAACAGAAATGCCGAGTACCGTGGGAACTCTTTATCTACCCCCGTTATATCGTGCGAGACTCGTGCTGGACCACGACCACTTCACTCTGGTGACATCTTGCGTCAACTCGCCCCGTGAAAAAGCCGCTTAACACATTATCTCTTATATTTGTTGCTTACATTATTTTGTAATATATATGCATCACTTCAACATAGAGGAAGGTTGATAAAAGAGAGCCATTAATCTCAAAAAGCATTTGCTCATGCAACAGGGATCTAACTTGACACAGTCTATTATAAATCCTCTGGAAAAAAGTCTTGTAATTAGTACGTTCTACCTCCCTCCCCAGGGTTTGAACAAACTCACAAGTATTTCTGCCAGGAAAACAATAATTTTATTCACTTCACCCTTGCCAAAATTGGATGGGAGGCAGCAGAGTGCAAATTGTTCATACACAAAAAGTGGAACAATGAGTTTCATCAGCATCCAGTGTAGATTTGTGAATATTGAAGCACTTGGGTCGTTATACAATTGGAAGAGCCATCACTGAATGCCAGAAGGGGATCACCAATCAATGCTAAAATTCTTACAGTCTATCATAGTCATACGGCATGGAAACTCGGCCCAACTTGCCCACACCGACCAACATGTCCCAGCTACACTAGTCTCACTGGCCTGCGTTTGGCTATATATCCCTCTACATCTGTCCTAACCATGTACCAGCCGAATTGGTACTTAAACATTGCAATAAACCCTGCCTCCTCCGGCAGCTCGTTCCATACACCCACCACCCTTTGCATGAAAAACTTAACCCTCAGGTTCAAATAAATCCTTTCCCCCTTCACCTTAAATCTATGTCCTCAGGTTCTCCATTCTTTAGACTCTGTGCATCCACCCGATCTATTCCAAACTCGCTGTGAGGAACTCGCTCAGGCGTTAATTGGACTTATTCATACAGAGTCATAGAGTGATACAGTGTGGAAACAGGCTTAACTTTCCGCACCAGTCAACATGTCCCAACTACACTAGTCCCACCTGCCTGCGCTTGGTCCATATCCCTACAAACCTGTCCTACCCATGTACCTGCTTAACTGTTTCTTAAACATTGGGATAGTCCCAGCTTCAACTAGCTCCTCTGGCAGCTTGCTCCATACACCCACCACCTTTTGTGTGAAAAAGTTACCCCTCGGCTTCCAATTCCAAAGGGAATCTTTTCCCCTTCACCTTGAATCTATGTTCCCTGGTCCTCGATTCCCCTACCCTGGGCAAGAGATTCTGTGCATCTCTTTCAGATCTGCGATCTTAATGTGAAAGGAGGAGGCTCGGTGTGCCTGTTGCAACACCACAATGGTCATTGTATCATGCTCCAGGACACTAAATGGAGCTGAAGGCTGAACTCACAAAGAAGATTGGTTTGAAGATAGACACAAAATGCTGGACTTAGTCAGCGGGTCAGGCAGCATCTCTGGGGAAAAGGAATAGGTGACGTTTCAGGTCGAGACCATGGTTCTGAAGAAGGGTCCCATCTTTGTGTGTTATGTGTGGGGGGGTGGTGTGTGGGGGTAAGGGGGAAACCGTTTTGGCCGCCTCTTCCATGGAGAGGCGACTTTTTCAGGTCGCCTCCCCCGTGGCCTAACAGCAGGATCGGCGCCGACTTTCCCGGAGCCGCGCCCGGAGCTTCAGCGGCGGGCGCAGCGTGGACTGTCGGCGCGGAGCGGGTGAGACCTCGCTGGAGGGGAGCGCTCCGTTACGCTGGCCCGCGGCAGCCGGCAGCCTGAAGCCGTGGTCTGCAGAACTCCAGCTGGTGCGGCGTCTACAGCCCGGGATCTCACGTTGGGGACCCGGGGGGAAGAAGAAGCTTTCACTGCCGGCCCGCGGCCATCTTCTACCGCGGGCGCGGTATGGACTTAACATCACCCCAGGAGGGGAGCTTCGACCGCCGGCCCTGCAGACTGCGGTGCTTCCGGCTGCGGCGCGGCCGGTACTTTGAGACTTTGACCGCCGGCCTGCGGCCTACACCAGCCTGGGGCCGCGGTCTCTGGTTGGGAAGAGCCGATCCTGGACTCACCTGACTTTGACTTTGTCCCTTACCATCTGGACGCCCGCAGCAACGGCTGTGGAAGGTGGTGGTCCCGACCACGGGGGGAAATGGAGGAGGACTGGCCAAGCTCTGCCTTCCACCACAGTGATGAGTGCTGTGGTGGATGTTTGTGTAAAATTTTTATTGTGGTTGTGTTCTTTATTATTGTACCGCTGCTGGCAACCCAAATACCACCGACCTTGGTTGTGTGGCAATTAAATTATTTCAATTATTTCAATCTTGAAACGTCACCTATCCATGCTCTCCACAGATTCAGGCTGACCCGTTCAGTTACTCCAGCATTTTGTGTACATCTTGAGTTAGATGAGTTAGATTTACAGTAGCTCTTTGCTACGGAATCAAGGGATATGGGGAGAAAGCAGGAACGGGGTACTGATTTTGGATGATCAGCCATGATTATATTGAATGGTGGTGCTGGCTCGAGGGG
The DNA here is from genome assembly GCF_010909765.2 of Amblyraja radiata. Lineage (NCBI taxonomy): Eukaryota > Metazoa > Chordata > Chondrichthyes > Rajiformes > Rajidae > Amblyraja > Amblyraja radiata. The sequence goes on along the minus strand of NC_045968.1, from coordinate 10,550,996 downwards.
CCGAATGGCCTACCCCTGCACCTATTTTCTATGTTTCTATCTTCGGTGTAATCCAGCATCTCCAGTTCCTTCCCACACAAGAAGATTGGATTGATTATTCCAGCTCAACAATTCATAGCTTGTGAAAATTGCTTCTATTGTGGCAAGAAATGTAGGTAGAGTTCCCCCGAGTGCACTGCATGCCATTGTCAATCTCTTTTCACAGGGAACACTGGAGTTCAACAAACAAGACCTCCAAAACATACCATACCCTAATTTACAGAATCCAACAAATTTAGGTCATTAAAAAAAACAAGTACACGGATAGGGAAGGTTTCGAGGGATATGGGCAGGTGGGATCAGTGTAGATGGGGTATCTTGGTTGGAATGGGAAAGTTCAGCTAAAGGGCATGTTTCCATGCTGTATGACTCTAAATGGTCCACGTTTGTGCTTATTCTCAGGAAAAATCCTTTATTTAGCAAAATAACCCAATTTACATTGAAAAGATCGCAAGGCGCTTGAGAATATTCACATAGAATGTACAACCTAGAAAAAGATAATCTCATCTAAATGGTCCATAGCAGCAAAACATAAAGTGCTGGTGAAACTCAAAGGATCAGACCGCATCTGTGGAGGGAATGCCACCCAAAACATTGCCTTTCCTTTCCTTCCATAGATAAAACTGCTGAGTTACTCAAGCACTTTGCATCTTGCTAAAGATTCCAGCATCTACAGTTCTTTGAGTCTGCAGTCTATGGTAGTTTTCAGTTAGGCCTCTTGTCATCTCACTCTTAATAACGCACCCCACATTACCCTTTATTCCCATCTCCCAGTGTGTCTATTAACCTCCCCATAAATGCACTTGTACATCATGTCCCAGCTCCTGGTTTGGTATAAAGTTAACATTGAACATACAACAGTACAGCACAGGAACAGGCCTTTTGGCCCTACCATGTCCATGCCGAACATGGTGCCAAGTTAAACTATTCCCCTCTGTCCACATATAATCCATATCCCTCATCCATATTTCAGTATAGGAGTAGAGAGGTTCTTCTGCAGTTGTATAGGGCTCTGATAAGACCACATCTGTAGTATTGTGTACAGTTTTGGTCTTCTAATTTGAGGAAGGACATCCTTGTGATTGAGGCAGTGCAGCTTAGGTTCACAAGATTGATCCCTGGGATGGCGGGACTGTCATATGAAGATAGATTGAAAAGGCTAGGCTTGTATTCACTGTAGATTAGAAGGATTAGGGGGATCTTATAGAAACATATCAAATTATCAAAGGACTGGTCAAGCTAGATGCAGGAAAAATGATCCCAATGTTGGGCGAGTCCAGAACCAGGGGCCACAGTCTTAGAATAAAGGGGTGGCCATTTAAGACTGAGGTGAGAAAAAACGTTTTCACCCAAAGAGTTGTGAATTTGTGGAATTCCCTGCCACAGAGGGCAGTGGAGGCCAAATCACTGGATGGGTTTAAGAGAGAGTTAGATAGAACTCTAGGGGCTAGTGGAATCAAGGGATATGGGGAGAAGGCAGGCACGGGTTATTGATTGGGGACGATCAGCCATGATCACAATGAATGGTGGTGCTGGCTCAAAGGGCCGAATGGCCTCCTCCTGCACCTATTTTCTATGTTTATTTTCTATATCCATGTACCTTGCAATGTACCCCAATTGTTAGTTCTCCAACCCCACCCCCCCCCCCCCCCACTAACTCATTCCCTTCCCTCACCTGTACTCCTACCTATTTATTCCCTTCACCCCACCCCCTACTGCTACTTTTCTTGCCATAGCTTTATACTCAAACCAGTCTCACGACATTGTTCTTATCTCTGGACTTTCTTCTAACCATTACCCTGTCAAAACCGCACTCTGCCCCCCCCCCCCCCAGACCTTGACCAGAAACATCACCCATTCCTTCCATCCAGAAATACTGCCTGTTCCGCTAAGTTACTCCAGCATTTTGTGCCTATTTTCAGTATAAACCGGCATCTGCAGTTCCTTCCTATTTATTACTTTGTCCTGCCTCTCCCCTTTTTCCAGCATTCTTCTCCTCCCCCCCCCTCCCACACACACAATCAGTCTGAAGAAGGTTCTCAACCCAAAACGGCACCTATCCACGTTCTCCAGAGATGTTGCCTGACCCGCTGAGTTACTCCAGTACTTTTTGTCCTTTTACAAAAAATCTATCTAAAAACTTCTTAAATGCTACTATCATATCTGCCTCCACCACCACCGCAGACAACAATTACCAGGCGGCCACTGCTCTTTAAAGAAAACCCACCCACCACAACTTCTTAAAAAATTGCCACTCACTTTATTGCTATGCCCTCTAGTCTTTGACATTTCCACCCTGGATTTTGACTGTTCCACAATCTTACCAATTCACTTGGCAAAGAGCTTACTCCTGAATTCCATTTGTTGATGCCTCACTCGGTCACTGAAGGCAGTGGAGGCCAAGTCAACGGATATTTTTTTACAGTGGAGACTGATATATTCGTAATTAGTACGGGTGTCAGGGGGTCATGGGGAGAAGGCAAGAGAATGAAGTTGAGAGTGAAAGATAGATCAGCCATGATTGAATGGCAGAGTAGACTTGATGGGCCTAATCCTGTTCTTAGAACTTATGAACCATCTCAAATACCTTCTAATCTTGCTGCGCCCCACAAAGTTTTTCAATATCCTTTCTTGCGTCAAAACTTTTCATCATTTGAAGAATATTTGGTTCACTCATTGGCTTGTTCTTTTCACAAGACGAGATCAGACTTATTCAGCCTTCTCTGACTGGCATAATCCTGCATTTATAGCATGGACCATGTTCATGTTTTTACATTTTTTATAATCCCCGAGTCCTTTGTATAATGCAGTGGCTATTATTCTCTTACTCAAGTTTGATATCATTTTAAGTATTACTTTTCTTGAGTTCAGATTTATTCCTCTTGTGATAAGCCCTAGTGCATAGATTATCTTTTATTAATGGGCTTTTTGATCTGACTACTTTTGATTTGTGTATATCTATGTCCAAATTTATCAAGTACCCCATTCAAGTACTCATTTACTAAGTGATACATGATCTTCTAAGATCACTTATCAAACTTTAATACCTCATGTGTATTGGTGCTGAAAGTACATGCACATTCTGTACGTTTTGAACTCAATTCTGTTGATGTCGTCAGTTTTGAACATCCATCAATATTGTTCCATCGAGGCACGAGGAACTGCAGATGCTGGAATCTTGAATAAAACACAAAGTGCTGGAGTAAATTTGGACCCAGCAGTGTTCCCTGTTTGACCCCAATTTTAAAAACATGGAAACATAGAAAATAGGTGCAGGAGGAGGCCATTCGGCCCTTCGAGCCAGCACTGCCATTCATTGTGATCATGGCTGATCATCCTCTATCAATAACCCATGCCTGCCTTCTCCCCATATCCCTTGACTCCACTAGCCCCTAGAGCTCTATCTAACTCTCTCTTAAATCCATCCAGTGACTTGGCCTCCACTGCCCTCTGTGGCAGGGAATGCCATAAATTCACAACTTTCTGGGTGAAAAGGTTTTTCTCACCTCAGTCTTAAATGGCCTCCCCTTTATTCTAAGACTGTGGCCCCTGGTTCTGGAGTCACACAACATTGGGAACATTTTTCCTGCATCTAGCTTGTCCAGTCCTTTTATCATTTTATATGTTTCTATAAGATCCTCCCTCATCCTTCTAAACTCCAGTGAATACAAGCCTAGTCTTTTCAATCTTTCCTCATATGACAGTCCCGCCATCCCAGGGATCAATCTCGGGAACCTACGCTGCACTGCCTCAATCGCAAGGATGTCCTTCCTCAAATTAGGAGACCAAAACTGCACACAATACTCCAGATGTGGTCTCAACAGAGCCCTATACAACTGCAGAAGAATGTTCTCAAAACCCTGGGTCATTTGTGACGTAGAACAGGTTATTTGGCCCAGAAATTCTATGCCAAGCATGATGCCAAGATATACTGATTTCAATTCAGTTCAGTTTATTGTCACGTGTACAGAGGTACAGTGAAAAGATTTTGTTGTGTGCTAACCAGTCGGCGGAAAGACAATTCATGATTATTACAATGGAGCCGTTTACAGTGTATAGATACATGATAAGGGAATAAAGTTTAGTGCAAGGTAAAGCCAGCAAAGTCTGATCAAGGATAGTCCGAGGGTCACCAATGGGTTGGATAGTAGTTCAGCACTTCTCTCTGGTTGTGGTAGGATGATTCAATAGCCTGATATCAGCTGGGAAGGAACTGTCCTTGAATCTGGAGGTGTGCGTTTTCATACTTCTGTACCTTTTGCCTGATGGGAGAGGGGAGAAGATGGAGTGGCCAGGGTGTTACTCTTCCTTGATTATGCTGCTGGCCTTGCCGAGGTATAAATTGAGTCAATGGAAGGGAGGTTGGTTTGTGTGATGGTCAGGGCTGCGTCCACAATTTGCTGCAATTTATTGCGGGTTTGGATGGAGCTGTTCCCATAACCAGCTGTTCTCAGGCAAATAAACTGTCATGTAGCCAACTACAGGGTGGTACTGTACCTAGTTACATGTAATAATAATCTAAACGGAACTGATGAGTACAAACACTTAGCCAACTCTGCAGACTCCTAATTATTAATTTTTAGCTATTAATTTTATTTCAAACTGTCAAAAAGAGTGGAAAAAAAAATAACAGAGGAAATAAAAGTGGTAATTACAACTCAATCTCCAACCTACAAGTAGTTTATGGCCAAACCAAACGGTCATTATTGGCAATATGCCCTGGTTTAATCCCTACTCTGATTGCCTTCCCTGATTGTCTTCCCTTTAAAAATGTTTTAAAAAAAACTTTTGGCACTTAACTTATCTTGGTTTGCATTTATTTAAAACATTCAGCCAACTTTGGGATGTTATGTTCAAGCAATAATTGATCAACATGTTAAATACATACTACGACATAGAGCCTCACTGAAGGTGTTGCGAGCAAACTAAACTAGATATTGTTCTTGTGGCTCTAAACTCAGACTTTCATCCGTTTCAATGTGGCATGGTGGAGCAGTGGTAGAGCTATTGCCTTACAGCACCAGAGATCCCGACTACGGGTGCTGTCTTGACGGAGTTTGTACGTTCTCCCTGTGACCTGTGTTGGTTTTCTCCGAGATCTTCTGTTTCCTCCCACACTCCAAAGATGTACAGGTTTTGTAGGTTAATGTGCGGCGATCGTTAGTTGGCGTGGACTCGGTGGGCCGAAGGACATAATTCTGCTCGTATGTCTGCATTCTGTTCATCGGCTCATGTCATACATAGGATACTGAGTTGGGTGATCAGCCGTGATCATATTGAATGGCGGTGCTGGCTCGAAGGACCGAATGGCCTACTCCTGCACCTATTTTCTATGTTTCTATGTTTCTATGTCATTACAGCAGGAACATGTGCCCTTGGCTTTGAGATTTAATACGATTGCCCCTGACATTGAAAAGCATTTTAAAACTATTTAAAATAAATGCAGAAATTGTAAAAGACGATGAAAATGTCAAAATCCCACTTAGAAATATGAAAACTTTAAAATAAATAAAAACATGAATGCAATCACTATGAATTAAAGAAGCAGGAACATTCCTTACCATTTGTGCATTTATCGTTCTCCTTGCTCACTCAGATAATAATAATAATAATAATAATAATAATAATAATAATAATAATAATAATAATAATAATAATAATAATAATAATAATAATAATAAAAAATACTTTATTGATCCCCTCAGGGAAATTCAGATGTCCAGAAGCCAACAACCAACAAACCCAAACATTTAGAACGAAAGCAGACAAAAAAAAAACATAACATACAATATGGAAAAAACATGAAAGCAATAAATACTTAAAAAGATCCAATAATTAACTATTTAAAATGCAAAGCATCCCCCTACCGCCTAGCGGTCAGTATTATAAAATCTAATGGCTGCAGGGGTGAAGGATCTCCTCAACTGCTTCGTCCTACAGCGCAGGGTTGTTGTTCCGTGTGCTCTTTTGACCCTCCAGAATTTCATGGAGGGGGTGGGTGCCCGGAGTTGTCGAGGATGACCTGCACCTTGCTCCTCATACGCCTCTCAAGCACATCTCCCCCCCAGCGTTGAACTAGCTCGTTTTACCAGCTTGAGTGGGCTGACTGATCTTATTGCCTGGTCTAACCGGACACCAAAGGTTCAAAGGTATTTAATTGTCACATGTGCCCGTTAAGGAATAATGAAATTCGATTTGACATACAGTCATACTAAAAAAATCAACCACATAAAGGTTAACAGAAACATCCGCCACAGCAGATTCCCCACATTCCTCGCTGTATTGTATTTCTATTCCAATATCTAGGCTGCTAGTTACTGGAATTCATTTGGCTGATGTATCAAATACTGTTCCCAGAAATGAAATTTCCTCTTCCTTTAACCATATAACAAACCATATAACAATTACAGCACGGAAACAGGCCATCTCGGCCCTACAAGTCCGCGCCGAACAAAGCTTTCCTGCTTAGATGTCATTTATTAATTTGATTAATATGCACTAAAGATATCAGCAATGGGATACAATTTGCTGCGATAAATCATGTGGGTGTGTTAGCGAGTCTGGGTCAGAACATGGTCTAGGAGCAGTAAAGCAGCAGGATTCACAGAGGGGGAGCAGTGAGAGAGGATCGTACTGAGGAAGCCCAAAGTGTACGTGGAGTAAAATTCATCATGTTATGGATGAATATATAACTGGGTGTCAGTGATTTCGAGTGACCCATAAAATTATTCTTCAGAAATTGTGTAGGGAGTGGACTGTAGAAAGTGGAATAACATGGAACTAGTGTGAACGGTTCGACACAAGAATCTGGAGTAACTCAGCGGGACAGGCAGCATCTCTGGAGAGAAAGAATGGGTGAGACCTGGTCTGAAACATAGAAACATAGAAAATAGGTGCAGGAGTAGGTCATTCGGCCCTTCGAGCCTGCACCGCCATTCAATATTTGATCATGGCTTATCATCTACAATCAGTACCCTGTACCTGCCTTCTCTCCATACCCCCTGATCCCTTTAGCCACAAGGGCCACACTCCCTCTTAAATATAGCCAATGAACTGGCTTCAACTACCTTCTGTGGCAGAGAATTCTAGAGATTCACCACACCAATGTTTTCTCATCTCGGTCCTGAAGAAGGGTCTCGCCCCAAAACGTCACCCATTCCTTCTCTCCAGAGATGCTACCAATCCCATTAAGGTACTCCAGCTTTTTGTGTCTATCTTCAGATGAAACTAGCATCTGCAGTTCCTTCCTACACATAGTATGAACGGTTGACCGATGGTCGGAGTGGACTCAGTGGGCTGAAGGGCCTGTTTCCGCTTTGTATCGCTATAATAAGAAATAAACTAAACCTCATTCACGGATGCTGCAAGATTATTAATGGTTCTGTTTTTGGGGGCGGGTTTGCAGATCAGTTCAGCTTCTGAAGCGTAACGTGCCTTTTGCATGGCTGTATTATCACATCATCCTTGGCTCGAGTCCAGCTCTGTCAATGCGGGAGGTGAGGCAGTGGAGAAGCTACAGTCAAGTCGGCACCCTGCCCAGATTGTACTGGGCATCAATGCCAGCGGACCAGTGGGGTGTGTGTCATGCAGCCCGTCAGCTCTCGCAGATTTACCGCCTCGTGAAGGTGAGGATTTGCCCCCGCTGAGTTCTGCACAGCCTTTCTTTTCAAAAAATACAAATTTGAAGTCAGGCGTGAGAAATTCACACACACAAAGCTGGAGGTGAGGTGTGGCACGGCAAGTATTTCAAAAACATATGCTGGGCCCACCCGCTGAGGCTATCTGCTCCTGCATCTGCTAGCTTCAGCCTTGTTACCTATTGGGCAGTAAACTCAGAGATGTTAATGGGCAGAAAACTCGGCGATGTTAAGCGATAAGGTGTAATCCTCAGTTCATGAGTTCATGTTCATAAGTTCTCGGAGCAGAATTAGGCCATTCGGCCCATCAAGTCCACTCCGTCATTCAATCATGGCTGAACTATCTCTCCCTCTCAACCCCATTCTCCTGCCTTCTCCCCATAACCCCTGACACCCGAACTAATCAAGAATCTATCAAGCTCCACCTTAAAAATATCCATTGACTTGGCCTCCACAGCCATCTGTGGCAATGATTTCCACAGATTCACCACCCTATTTACTGTAGAAATAACCTTCTCATCTCCTTATAAAGACATACCATATCAACCACCATATTCATCTGAATTCAAAGTGTCACCCATCCCTTTTCTCCAGATATGTTGCCTGACTGCTGAGTTACTCCAGGACTTTAGTAGGATAATACTTACTTGCATTTCTGTGGCAGAATAAACTGGCGAATACAATAATGAAGGGTAATCAAGGAGCATAATGATGATGTAAATATATTAACAATGTGAATACTCTGTGGTCTGAAGAGCTTGTACAATCTGTTCTTTTATCATGCTTTTAGTTTTAGGTTTAGACTTTAGCGATACAGCACGTAAATAGGCCCTTCGGCCCACCGAGTCCGTGCTGACCAGCGATCACCGCACACTAACACTATCCTACACACACTAGGGATAATTTACAATCCTACCAAGCCAATTAACCTACAAACCTGTACGTCTTTGGAGTGTGGGAGGAAAACGAGAGATCCCGGAGAAAACGCATGCAGGTCACGGGCAAGACGTGCAAACTCCTCACAGAGCGCACCCATAGTCAGGATCGAACCCGGGTCTCTGGCGTTGTTAGGCAGCAACTCCACCGCTGCGCCACCATTTTAGTACCTAGCTAAACGATCTGTCTGGAAGAAGAATTTGTCATGGCACCTTGGAATTCTATCTGATTTCTTTATGAGGATCATCCATTAGATGCCATCCAGTCGGCGTGGTGGCACAGCGGTAGAGTTGCTGCCTTACAGTTCATTCAGCGCCAGAGACCCGGGTTCGATCTTGACCACGGGTCCGGTCTGTACGGGTTTGCACGTTCTCCCAATGACCGCATGAGTTTTCACCGAGATCTTCGGTTTCCTCCCACACTCCAATGTATATAGGTTAATTGGCTTGGTATAAATGTAAATTGTCCCTAGTGTGTGAAGGATAGTGTTAGTGTACGGTGATCACTGGTCGGCGTGGACTCGGTGGGCCGAAGGGCCTGTTACTGCACTGTATCTTTAAACTAAACTGAACAGTTCCAAACTATCTTTGCCTTCAGCAACTGTTACATCATTTTGAGTCAATAATGTAAAATGCCACATTTTTACCTTTTGGCTGTGTGTAACTGTAATTTCCACTTTGCAAGATTTTAGGTTCTTAATCTTACGGAGGTGTACAAAATCATGAGAGGAATAGTTCGGGTAGACGCACAGAGTCTCTTGCCCAGAGTCGGGGAATCGAGGACCATAGGACATGGGGAGTTGGGGAAGGTACTACAACAGCATTCAAGAGACATGTGTTCAGGGACATGAAAAGGAAAGGTTCAGAGAGATATTAACCAAACATGGGCAAATGGGACTAGCTTAGATGGGGCATCTTTTTTTAAATCTATTTATTTATTTATTTATTAGAAGTACAGTACATTACAATAAGTACAAGCCAAATATATCTTATTACATTTATTGTACCACTTCATTTTTTAAGCTTTAAAAAGAAAGAGAAATAAAGAAAGTAAAGAAAGTGAGAGAAAGTCGTGATATTGTGAAAGAGTGATCAAAAAGAAAGACCCATTAAGCAAAGAGTTAGGGAAAAAAGTTAAGAAATAGGCCATAGAAATGAAAGAAAGAAAAAGAAACACAAGCTCTATTATGAAGACCGGACAAAAAGAGATATACCAACTTCGTATTTTTCAGCCCCGCTTACCAGACCCTGACACCATTTCTTTTTAAAGTACTGTTGCACCTTATACTTGTAGTAAGTCGATAAATGCAGACCACGTCTTTTGGAAGTGGCCTGATTTGCCTGCAAGAAGGAGTCTCATATATTCCAGGTGTAATGTTTCAAACATATTTGAAATCCACATTTTGAAATCCACATAGATGGGGCATCTTGGTCGACAGGGAGATGTTGTGTCGATGGGCATGTGTCTGTGCAGTCTGATTCTATGACTATGAGTCTCATAAATACATATGATCATAAAAGACCAGAGATCCTTCATGTTTATTATTTTAATTGGGACGAAAAAAATTAATGTAGATAATAAATCCAGAACTATGGGGACGTCAAACATTCCACTTTGTGGTAAATGTGGAATTGATCCCCTGAGCTCAAGGATTTTATTCACAATTTCTTTATAATACATTTTTAAATGATAACCATTGAATATTGTTTAAATTTATATTAAAGTGGATCATCAAGTCACCGCCATTCAATGTGATCATGGCTGATCATCCCCAATCAGTACCCCGTTCCTGCCTTCTCCCCATATCTCCTGACTGCTATTTTTAAGAGCCCTATCTAGCTCTCTCTTGAAAGCATCCAGAGAACCTGCCTCCACCGCCCTCTGAGGCAGAGAATTCCACAGACTCACCACTCTGTGAGAAAAAGTGTTTCCTCATCTCCGTTCAAAATGGCTTATTCCTTATTCTTAAACTGTGGCCCCTGGTTCTGGACTCCCCCAACATGTTTCAATGAGATTCCCTCTCATCCTAAACTTCAGTGTACAAGCCCAGCTGCTCCATTCTCTCAGCATATGACAGTCCCGCCATCCCGGGAATTAACCTTGTAAACCTATGCTGCACTCCCTCAATAGCAAGAATGCCCTTCCTCAAATTAGGGGACCAAAACTGCACACAATACTCCAGGTGTGGTCTCACTAGGGCTCTGTACAACTGCAGAAGGACCTCTTTGCTCCTATATTCAATTCCTCTTGTTATAAAGGCTGACATGCCATTCGCTTTCTTCACTGCCTGCTGCATCTGCATGCTTACTTTCATAGACTGATGTACAAGGACCCCCAGATCCCGTTGTACAGCATTCCAACAGCATAGTTTGAGCTGTTGGAATAAAGATTTAACAGAGTGGAGCGATTGCAATAAATGATAGCAGATCAACTTCTGGGAGCAGCAGGCAAAGTGCTCTCCAGTCTGTAGTCCATATTTTCTTTTCAGGGCTCACCATAGCACAGAGTCTGCCTTGCTGAAGGTACACAATGACCTACTCCTCACCGTTGACTCCGGCGACTGTGCAATCCTGTTCCTTCTTGACCTCAGTGCAGCATTTGATACTGTCGACCACACCATCCTAATTGGCCGTCTCCGGTATGGGGTTGGTATTGATGGCACTGCCCTGAGCTGGTTCATCTCCTACCTCAAAGGTAGGAGTTTCTCGACTAACATAGGCAACTCATTCTCCTCCCCAGCTAATCTCTGCTGTGGGGTTCCACAAGGTTCCATCCTTGGCCCCATTCTCTTCTCCCTGTATATGCTCCCCTTAGGCCAAGTCATTGAAAGGCACGGCATTCCCTTCCATTGCTACGCAGACGATACCCAACTCTATCTCCCCCTGAAGCCCAAAAACCAATCTAATCTGTTTAACCTTACCCACTGCCTCGAGGATATACAGTGTTGGATGGTCCAGAACTTCCTCCAACTAAACGAGAATAAGTCTGAGGTCATCCTTCTCGGCCCCTCGGACCCAATCAAATTGATAGCAGGCAGCCTTGGAAGCCTAACCCCACTACTCAAACCTCACGTCAAAAACCAACTGGTCCAAAACGCCGCAGCGAGACTCCTGACGGGCACCAGAAGAAGGGACCACATCACCCCGATCCTGGCCTCTCTCCACTGGCTCCCTGTGCGGTTCCGTATAAACTTCAAGATACTCCTCCATGTCTACAAAGCCCTCAATGGGCTTGCCCCCACCTACATAAAAAGTCTTCTCACCCACCACTCCACCTCCAGGCCCCTCAGATCGGCCGACTTGGGGCTGCTGAATATCCCGCGGTCTAGGCATAAGCTCAGGGGCGATCGCGCCTTTGCGGTTGCAGCCCCTAGACTGTGGAACAGCATCCCCTTTCCCATCAGAACTGCCCCCTCCATCGACTCTTTTAAGCCAAGACTAAAGACTTATCTATACTCCCAAGCCTTTCCTGACGTCCTCTGAGTGAGGGCTACATGTATATATGTATGTAGTTTGTTTTGTTGTGCTATTCTTATAACAAATGTAAAGCACTTTGGCCAACTAGAGTTGTTTTTAAATGTGCTATATAAATAAATGTGACTTGACGTTTCTCCTCTTTCCCCCTGCCCCCTTCCAACACACGTCCCTCCCTCCAGCTTTACATTTTTGTCCTCGTCTTCTATCCTTGTCCGACACCCTTTGGTTTCCTTCAAACCTCTAGCCTGTGCCATTACCTCCACCCATCTGGCCACATCCCCACCCACATCTTCACCTGCCCGTTGCCTCCCCAACCCCTTGAGTTGCTCCATTAATTTTAGTTTAGTTTAGAGATACAGCGCAGAAACAGGCCCTTCGGCCCACCGAGTCGGCACTGTCCAGCGATCCCCGCACATCAACACTATCCTACACACACTAGGGACAATCTACATTTATAGCAAGCCAATTAATCTACAAACCTGTACGTCTTTGGAGTGTGGAAGGGAAGCAAAGATCTCGGGGAAAACCCACGCATGTCACGGGGAGAACGTACAAACTCCGTACAGACAGCACCCGTAGTCCAGATCGAACCCGGGTCTCTGGCGCCGTGAGGCAGCAACTCGACCACTGTGCCACCGTGCTGCCCTTTGCTCATAATTAACACAGGTCTAAGTGTATTCAGAAAAAAATATGTAACAAGGCAGAATAGATCAGCATCACACTCAAACATCTGATTGTGCCCATTTATAGGTTTAGAAATCTCTGTAAATTTCTCAGCAGCTGGCAATCCTGATGGCCTATTTATGTGGGTAATTATGAGATGTAAAGTGATATTATACCATTTTCATCTGACTTTCTGCCTCTACTTTCGGCTGATGGGATCGTACATCTTGCCATAGAAATGAATCAAGAACCAGAGTGATATATAGGACAAAGTTTGGGGGGGAAAGATTTAATAGGAACCTGAGGGGCAACCTTTACACAGGTGGTGGGTGCGTGGAACGAGCTTCCATAGGAGGTAGTTGAAGCAGGGACTATCACAATGTTTAAAAAACATTTGGACAGGTACATGCATGAAAAGTTTAGAGGGATATGGGCCAAACGCAGGCAGTAGCTGGGACTGGTGTAGATGGGAAATGTTGGCTGGTGCGGGCAAGCTGGGCCAAAGGGATGGTTTTCACACTACATGTCTCTTTGGTACTTTGAAGTAACAAAACAGAGTACATTACAAAACATCACAAAGGGGTAGAGACACAGAAAGCCGCAGATGCCAGAATCTCGAGACAAAATAAGATAATGTACTGGAGGAACTCAGCAAGTCAGGCAGCATCTGTGGAAAGAATGAACAGATAACATTTTAGGTCGGATCCCATCTCCGGACTAACTCGTTTAGGGACACTTCTGCAGACAATACGGCACATCAATATGTTCTAAGTTACTCCAAGAAAGCAAAAGATTGGTGTGGACATTGTGGGATGAAGGGTCTGTTCTGTTCTATGTTCCAAGAGTTCAAATTGAGAAGAAACCGCACATCCAGTGCAGATTTAACTGTAGCGTGTATACCAACCTGACTTGGAAATATATCGCTGTTCCATCATCATCGCCACCAGGTCAAAATCCTACCACAACCAGAGAGCAGTCCTGAGCTAATATCTACCCCATTGGTGACCCTGGGACTTTGATGGGACTTTGCTGGCTTTCCCTTGCACTAAACCTTAAAGGGCCTGTCCCACTTGGCGATTTTTTTGGCGACTGCCGGCGTCATTGACTGTCGTATCAGGGTCGCCGAAAGATTTTGAACATTTCAAAATCCGGCGGGCGGCATAAAAAAAAATATTGCGACACTTGAGGAAACACCACGCGTCAATACGTCATCACGCCGCGTCACACCGCATCACGCCGCATCACACCGAGTTTTTCGGTGACCTGATACATCAATCAATGATGCCGACAGTCGCCGAAAAAATCGCCTAGTGGGACAGACCCTTTATTCCCTTATCATATATATATATACACTGTAAATGGCTCAATTGCAATCATGTATTGTCTTTCTGCTGAACTGGTTAGCACGCAACAAAAGATTTTCACTGTCCCTCGGTACACATGACACAAAACTAAACTGGAAATCCTGGAGTACCTGTCTAGAGTTTGTTTGTGAGGCACAGATGGAATGTGTTCATCATCATTACTGAGAGTTCAAATTGTTAGTTATTTTCTCAATGACCACCTAAACTTGGCGACATTTCAACAATGCTACAATTTGTGTTTGAAGGTGCAGGGCTGATTCAAATACTATGTGGAATCATCATACTGTAACTGCACCCAGCCATATACACTGAGCTCAGTGTCTCTGTTATTATATATAACATTTTGATATAATATTTTAGTTTAGAGATAAAGCGCGTAAACAGTCCCTTTGGCCCACCTTGTCTGCACCGACCAGCGATCCCCGCACACTAACACTATCCTACACACACTAGGAACAATTTAGATGTATACCAAGCCCAATAGCCTACAAACCTGGACATCTTTGGAGTGTGGGAGGAAACCGAAGATCTTGGAGAAAACCCACGCAGGTCACGGGGAGAATGAACAAGCTCCGCACAGACAGCACCCGTAGTTGGGATCGAACCGGGGTTCTCCCTGTGATCATGTGGGTTTTCTCTGGGTGCTCCTGTTAACTCATACATTCCAAAGACGTGCAGGTTTGTAAATTAAGGGCCTGTCTCACTAGGGTGTAATTTGCGTGTCACGCAGGCGGCGCGCGAGGATTTTGAGAATCCCAAATTCCTGGGGTGCCGCGCGCTACCGCGAGCTACCGCGAGCCACCGCCTACGACACCATGTCTCACCACGCGACTTGCGTCGTGCACACATAATGCACCCCATGCGCGTGTAGTGCGTTGTCGTGCGTAAATGATGCCGCGTAAATGACGCACAAATAACGCTCAAGTGGGATGGACCCTTTAATTGGTTTCTGTAAATTGCCTCTAGTGTGTAATAATAATAATAATAAATTTTGATTTATGGGCGCCTTTCAAGAGTCTCAAGGACACCTTACAAAAATTGAGCATGTAGAGGAAAAACATGTAAGGGGAATGAAATAAATAGTAGAGACATGACTAGTACACAAAGTAAAGACAGAATTCAATACAAAACACAGTATGAGGCAATTAATGCACAGATGAAAAGGGACGGGGACGTGGGGCTAAGGATAGGCAGTGGTGAAGAGATGGGTCTTGAGGCGGGACTGGAAGATGGTGAGGGACACGGAATTGTGGATCAGTTGGGGGAGGGAGTTCCAGAGCCTGGGAGCTGCCCTGGAGAAGGCTCTGTCCCCAAAACTGCGGAGGTTGGACTTGTGGATGGAGAGGAGACCGGCTGATGTGGATCTGAGGGACCGTGAGGGTTGGTAGGGGGAGAGGAGGTCAGTGAGATATGGGGGGGCCAGATGGCGGAGGGCTTTGTAGGTGAGGACCAGGATTTTGTAGGTGATCCGGTAGGAGATGGGAAGCCAGTGAAGTTTTTTGAGGACTGGAGTGATGTGATGCCAGGATTTGGTGTGGGTGATGAGTCGGGCGGCTGCGTTCTGGACCAGTTGGAGTCGGTTGATGTAGGTGGAGCTGATGCCAAGGAGAAGTGAGTTGCAATAGTCCAGTCGGGTGTAGCATAGAACCAGTGTACAGATGGCATGGCATGGACTCAGTAGGCTGAAAGGCCAGTTTCCCGGCTGTATCTCTAAAACTAAAATTATAAAAGTAATACTAAACTCTTGTGCATGGGTGATCAATGGTCGGCATGGATTCGGTGGGCCGAAGGGCCTGTTTCCTCATCATATCTCAAAACTAAACTAAACTAAACTTGAGGGACTCATAGAAAATCTTCTGAACAGTTCAATATAAATTTAATCCAATCAGCCAACATATTATTCACAATTTCTTTATAATATTGATTTAGTGGATGGTCATTGAATGACGTTTAGATTTGGTATCCAATTAGATGACATGTTAAAATGCCATTAATTTTGTTTCTTGTAATTTTCTTTAAATAATTCCAAATGCTTCCCCCTCATTAGAGGTGGGAAGTCCAAATTAGATCAGATTTCTGTTAGTCGTTGTAAAAAGCTGCCTTGGCACAGTATGAAGGGGAAATGGATATAAGCCAGCATTTGCAGCTCCTTCCTCCAGAAAGGAGAAATGGAGTTTCGTTTGAGATTTTTCTCCCGATAGTGAACCTGGTGACAAGTATAATGAGGATTCGGCTAGGTGTGATGAAAGTATTCTTTCATGCTGGCTGCTGGGAACATTCTGTTTGAAATGACACGATTCAGTGGCTGCAAGCCTGTGGCTACGGCACATCTCCTAGTATGTCTCACCCAGTGGTCACAGCTACAACAACAGCCTCGGCAGATGCTTGGGAACAGAGTCGCTGCCTACTGCGATAACACGGAAGAGAGAAAGACAGACAAACAGAGATAGAGAGGGAGAGAGAACAAATTAACATAGAGCAGCGCAGTGGCGCAGCTGGTAGAGCCACTGCCTCACAGCATCAGAGACCTGCGTTCGATCCTGACCACCTGACCATCTGTGTGGAGGTTGCGCTTTGCACGTTCTCCCTGTGACCACCTTCCTCCCACACTCCAAAGATGTACAGGTTTGTAGGCTAATAGGCTTCGGTAAAAATTGTCCCTGGTGTGCGTAGGATAGTGTTGGAGTACGGGTGATCGCTGGTCGGCGCGGACTCGGTGGGCCGAAGGGCCTGTTTCCGCGCTGTATCTCTAAAGACTAAAGACGAAAAAGTCTGAAGCTGGTAGAGCTGCTGCCTCACAGCATTGGAGACCTGTGTTCATTCAAATTCTCCCTGTAACCAAGCAGGTTTCTTCCGGGCGCTCTGACACGCAGGTGTGTAGGTTCATTGGTCTCCGTAAATTACCCCTAACGTACAAGGAGTGGATGCAAAAGTGAGTTATTACAGAACTGGAGTGAACGTATGGTCAATGATCGGTGGACACAGAAAGCTGGAATAACTCAACATTCAGGCAGCATCGCTGGAGAAAAGGAACAGGTGACGTTTCGGGTTGAGACCCTTATTCAGACTGAGAGTCAGGGGAGAGGGAAACTAGAGGTATGAAAATGAATTTAAATCCGATGCTGGGTTGGGTGAGGTGGGCGGGGGGGACGAGGGGCAAGGTATATCTCCACCTTTCTTTTACTTCTTACTTTTTTCTTAATTCTATATCTTTCTGCCACACTGGTCGTTTAGGGGACATTCTTTTGTTCGTTTTCAATTTATCTTTTCACATTCTACTTTCTTGTTTTCTTTCTTGTTTTCTTTTTCTTTTCTTTTTTCATTTTCATAGTTTAGGTTATAAGGTTAAAAATGAAGCTGTACAACAATTGTATAATTTTAGATGCCGAATGTTTTATCTCCGTACAATTGCTTCTAAAAAAAAATTTAAAAAAAAAAAAAAAAAAAAAAAAAAATGTACAGAGAAAATCAGAGCTGGCACTCTGATGGCCAAGGAGCCCACAATGGTCCCTTGATCGGTGGTTGGCATGGACACGGTGGGCCGAAAGGCTTACCTTTTCATGCTGTGACTTTCACCAATCGAAGTACAGTCTGTTCTGCCCATGATATAACGTAGAACATGCGACAGTACAGAACAGGAACAGGCCCTTCAGCCCACAACGTCTGTGCTGAATATAATGCCAAAATAAACTAATCCTGTCTGCCTGAACTTGATCCATATCCCTCCATGCTCTGCATAGCCAGGGGCCCACCATGAAAGCCTCTTCAATGCCACTATTGGAGCAGCCTCCACCACCACCACCCCTGGCAGTGTGTTTCAGGCACCAGCGCTCCTCTGTGTGAAATATGTACCCCGCATCTCTTCTTTAAACTTTGCCCCTCTCACCTCAAAGCTATGCCCTCTAGTCTTCCTCACTGAGAGAAATATTCCAATTCTTTACCTGCTGCAAACATTGTCTACCCTACATATGCCAAGTTAAACTGAACCTAACATGCTCCATATCCCACCATTTGGTTCTCGACCCAAAACGTCGCCCATTCCTGCTCTCCAGAGATGCTGCCTCACCCACTGAGTTACTCCAGCATTTTCACAATCACAGTCACAATAATACTTTATTAGCCAAGTGTGTTTTGCAACATACGAGGAATTTCATTTGCCTAGTCAGTCCAACAAATAATAAGCAATGGAACACACAAAATACATTTTAACATAAACATCCACCACAGTGACTCCTTAGACTTAGACTTAGATCCTTTATTTGTTATTCAGACCTTTCGGTCTGAACGAAATGTCGTTGCCCTTCCACATTCCTCTACATTCCTCCCTGTGATGGAAGGCGAAAAAAAGTTCAATCTCATCTCTTTGCTCTCCCGCAGTCAGGGGGCTCGAGCCCTCTATTAACGGAACGATCTTGACTCCCATAGCCGGCGGCGGGCCCTCCGCGTCGAGGCGATCAGCTCCTGCATATGGGAGATGTCAGCTCCCCCGTGCCGGACGATCGAACCCCACGCCAGGGCTGGTCGAACCTTCCGCAACATTGGAGTACCCGACATCCACGGCTTCTCCCGCGACTGCGAGCTTCCGATGTAAAGTCCGCAGGCAGCGGTTGGAGCGATCCCAAGAGATCGACTCAAATGTTAAGTCCACGCCCCGTGGTGGGGCACAAGGTTAGTCCGAGGAGGCCTCCAGCTCCATCGATGGTAGGCCGCAGGCCGGAGAATGCGATCTGGAAATTAATCCCATCTCCTGCAAGGTAAGAAACTGAAATATAAGTTTCCCCCGAACCCCTCCCCCCACATAAAACAAACCAGAGAACATTTACATAAACTTTAAACGCACACTAAAAGTAAAAAATGGACGAATAAACAGACTGTTGGCGGGACTGCCAATCATTCGTCGCCCCCTGGTGGTCTCAGGGGCGCCAAACTCCCTTCGATTTTACCATCATCTGCAGTTCTTTCTTACACATGGTCCAGATACCTCCAATTCCTGCACGCCCGTATGCATGTCCGGATGAATCTTAAACGTCACTGTCATATCTACATCCACAGCACGGAAAGAGACCCTTCTGCCAACCAAATCCACACCGACCAGCGATCACCTCACACACCAACACTATCCTACACACACTAGGGATAATTTACAATTTACAGAAGCTAATTAACCGACAAACCTGCACGTCTTTGGAGTGTGGGAGGAAACCGGAGCATCCGGAGAAAACCGACGCAGGTCACGGGGAGAACGTACAAACACCGTAGAGGCAGCACCTGCAGTCAGGATTGAACCTGGGTCTCTGGTGGTGCAGGCAGCAACTCTACCACTGCGCATGTTAGTTTTAAAATAATGTCACGGGTTAGAGATCTCTCTCGATCTCTGGACCTTGGCTAATAGCTGTTAGATATTTCTAGTATTTTTGATACATTTCAGATTTCCAACATTAACATCACTTTAGACACAAAATGCTGGAGTAACTCAGCAGATCAGACAGTATCTCTTGAGAAAAGGAATAGGTGACATTTCGGGTCAAGAAGAAAGGTCTCGACCCGAAGTGTCACCTATTCCTTTTCTCCAGAGATGCTGCCTGACCCGCTGAGTTACTCCAGCCTTCTGCAGTTCCTTCCTACACATCAACGCCATTTTGCTTTGTCTTACACCTTTTAATATTGAACCCATGATGTTGTTTTTAACTATTCATAAATTAGTCACGTGCAAAGTTAATTAGCTGCATGAATCCTTTCATCATTATTTCCTCTTATGTCCCATATCAAACAATTTGAAATAGGAGAAATGATACAACATCATTTCAAGAGGGACTCGGCTAAAATAAGATTCAGTAAAACATTGCTCATAAATCTTGTAAACTGGAAGAGATGCAATTAAGATAATATTACAGATACTGTGTGTGTTGAAACCTGGTTTTCAAAACAATCTTGAGTGGATCTACTGTATATATAGGAACTTGTAAGAGTGACACAAATTTAAAAAATGTTCCTTATTTCATTTTGCTTTTACAAAGGAAGAGTTGACCCTTACTCAACATACAGGTGATAAGGACAACCATTTTATTTTTAGATATAGCGCCATAGAGTGATACAGTGTGGAAACAGGCCCTTCAGCCCAACTTGCCCACACCGCCCAACATGTTCCCAGCTACACTAGTCCCACCTGCCAGCATTTGGTCCATATCCCTCCAAACCTGTCCTATCCATATACCTGCCTAACTATTTCTTAAAAATTGGGATAGTCCCTGCCTCCACTACCTCCTCTGGCAGCTTGTTCCATACACCCACCACCCTTTGTGTGAAAGAGTTACCCCTCAGATTCCTATTAAACCTCTTCCCCATCACCTTACACCTATGTCCTCTGGTCCTCGATTCACCTGCTCTGGGCAAGAGTCTGTGCATCTACCCGATCTATTCCTCTCATGATCTTATACGCCTCTATAAGATCGCCCCTCATCCTCCTACGCTCCAAGGAATAGTCCCAGCCTATTCAGACCCTCTAGTCCTGGCAACATCCTCGTAAATCTTATCTGCACCCATTCCAGCTTGACAACATCTTCCCTATAACACGGTGCCCAGAGTTTTGTTAGTATATCACTGGCATAATTCATTCATTTTAACTTGAATCTAAATTACTTTAGTTTACACAATTCGACAGAGATGAGTGATACAATAATACACACTGTAGACCAGGATTGTGTTTATATATCGTTTAGTTAATCCTGGCTAAATTGGACCAGCTAGGACTTCAAAATGGGGTTACGTTTCAGGGTTTGCTGGGAGATTTGGTCAAATTGGAATTGCTCTCTGCAGAGATGGCTGCGAGAGATGCCAGGGAGTCTGGAGCTTAGATACAATTTGCAAGCAAAGAATGGGAAGTTCTGCAAACCCTGTCAATTTGGTACAAAATGCATAGAATGGATTGGATGGCTGCAAACCAGACATACACCTTGTAAATAGCTTGTAAAAACTGTTGCAGAATCTGACTCTGCTAAGTGTTAATTGGATGAGGTGTTGAGCCTTGTCTGAGATTTCTGTTAATCAGGGTAAATGTTTCCAAGTTGACTTCATCTCGAAGTCCGTTGTGAATACAATGTATTGAACTGTTGTATCATTGGGTTAGGGAAATGCCTGTTATGTATGGGGTTAATCGATATTTGTAATTGGGTGATTAAGAGACAACCCCCATGTGGTTCAGCCGTCGAATTTGCGGGGCATATAACAGTCCTTGGTCACGAGGCTCAGGGAAGAGCGCTCAGGACCGCGTACCCTTATGGAGTACCCGCAGTGGGATAGATACAGTGTGTGATCTGTGGCGCGCTTTTGGTAAAATAAAGTGTAGTTGTTTCAAGTGCTTGATTCAGTGTTCTTAATGAAACAAGACTTGGGGGGAAGTTTAGAAATGAGCAATTATCAGGTGAAGGTCAGAAGAAGGTTCCTGACCTGAAACGTCACCTGTCCATTCCTTCCACAGATGCTACCTGACCTGCTGAGTTCCTCCAGCGTTCTGTGTCTGGCTCGGGTGGCACGGTGACGCAGCGGTAGAGTTACAGCCTCACAGCGCCAGAGACCCGGGTCCGATCCTGACTACGGGTGCTCTCTGCATGGAGTTTGCACGTTCTTCCCGTGACCCGCGTGGGTTTTCTCTGGAATCTTTGGTTTCCTCCCACACTCCAAAGACGTACAGGTTTGCGGGCTAAATTGGCTTGGACTTAATGTAAATTGTCCCTAGTGTGTGTGTGTGTAGGATAGTGTCAGTGTGCGGGGATCGCTGGTCGGTGCGGACTCGGTGGACCAAAGAGCCTGTTTCCGCGCTGTATCCATGAACGGAACTAAACTACACAGAATGTGTAGAAAGGAACTGCAGTTGCTGGTTTAAGCCGATGATAGTCACAAAAAGCTGGAGCAACTCAGCGGGACAGTCAACATCTCTGGGTGAGAAGGAATGGGTGACGTTTCGGGTCTGAAGAAGGGTCTCGACCCGAAATGTTGTCCAGAGATGCCACCTGTCCCGCTGAGTTACTCCAGCTTTCTGTATCTATCTAAACAAGACAGAAGTCAGGTGCTTCATGTGCGCACTGTTGTCACAAGGTGCGGTACCACATTGAGAAGGTAGCTTCACTTCGTATGAGATCCATACTAAATATAGTTCAAGTCTAACCCAGTGCAAACACTGGTTTAAAAAAGGATGCAAGTTCCTATGGAGAGCTGGACCTTGCAGTATATTTGTGTATGTTGTCAGTGGGAGGAGTATTCACACAACTCCATCTCCTCCCCTTGCCACGTTGATAGCAACCCAGCTGTTTAGTGCAGAGCATGACTGAGCTGTTTTGAGGAAAAATTGCATTGATCAAAAAGGTTTACTGCCTCGACAGACAGAGTACAGATTGCAGTCCTGTATTGTCATCTGCAGTACATTCACATCTTATGTGTTTATCACGAATGACATAAGATCTAAATTTATGACAGAGAATCGCACATTTTCACTTCATTTTAAGCTTCCCATTGACCTTGAATGTGAAGTAAAAATGTATTAACAGACAGAGTGTGTCACTTCGAGAAATATAAAAATAGAAACAAATCTCCATTTGTTTGATGCTGTTTGTTGGGATTAAGTAAAGTCACAGCAGAGAAATAGGCCTTTCGGCCCAACTCGTCCACGCCGACAAACATGCCCCATCTAAGCTTGAGTTTCAGAGACACAGCGTGGCAACTGGCCCTTCGGCCCATCAAGCCCGCGCCAACCAGCGATCCCCGCACACTAACACACACTGGGAACAATTTACAATTACATCAAGCCAACCTGTACGTCTTTGGAATGTGGGGGGAAACCGGAGCACCCGGAGAAAACCCACGCAGGTCGGGATTGAACTTGGGTCCCTGCTGCTGTAAGGCAGCAACTCTACAGCTGTGCCACCATGCTGCCCACATCGTATTTCTCAGCTTTTGGCCCATATCCCTCTAAACCTTTCCTATCCATGTACCTGTCCAAATGTCATCTAAATGCCGTTATTGTATCTGCCGCAACTACTGTACCTACACTGGCAGCTCGTTCCATATACCCACTATCTTCTGAGTGGAAAAAGTTGCCCCTCAGGTTCCTATTATATCCTTCCCTTCTCACCTTAAACATATGTCCTCTTATGTAGGAAAGAACTGCAGATGCTGGTTTAAATCAGACACAATATGCTGGAGTAACTCGGGGGGACAGGCAGCATCTCTGGAGAGAAGGAATGGGTGACGTTTCGGGTCGAGACCCTTCTTCAGACTGACAAAGTTTTGGGTCTCGACCCAAAACGTCACCCATTCCTTCTCTCCCGAGATGCTGCCTGTCCCCCTGAGTTACTCCAGCATTTTGTGTCTACCTATGGTTGATTTACCTACTCTTGGTAAAAGCCTTTTAGGAAAAACAGATCTGTTAATCATTTGTGCATTTGGGCAGCCATTATCATCGGCAGAAAGAAGTCAAAAGGAATTCAGGAAAAAGTAAGTCAATTAATTACGTTAAATTAACGTTTTATTTTTAGTTGGGGCCTCAGGGTAAGCTCATGGGATGGTGAAATAGAATTGATAAAATGCTGGGAGTATTTTGCTGAGCACTTGCAAATGGAACTTAGAACATAGAACAGTACAGCACAAAAACAGGCCCTTCGGCCCACAATGTCTGTGCTGAACATGATGTCAAGACTATCATTTATCTGGCTTCACTTAACCCATATCCTCCATTCCCTGCAAATCCATGTGCCCATCCAAAAGTCTTTTAAATACCACTAATGTATTTGCCTCCACCACCACCCCTGGCAGCATGTTCCAGGCACTCACCACCCTCTGTGTACAAAACTTGCCCCACACATCTCCTTTAAACTCTGCCCCTCTCAAAAGCTATGCCCTCTAGTATCTGATTTCTTTCAGCTGGGATAAAGATTCTGCTCGTCTACCCTGTTAAGCCCTTCCAAATTTCATACACTTCTACCAGGTCATCCCACAACCTCCGACGTTCCAGAGAAAACAATCCAAGTCTATCCAATCTCTCCCTGTAACTATCACCCTTTAATCCGGACACGATTCTGGTAATAGACCCGAAATGTTGGAGTAATTCTGTGGGTCAGGCCAGGCAGCATCTCTGGAGAAAAGGAATAGGTTTAGTCACCTATTCCTTTTCTCCAGAGATGCTGCCTAACCTGCCGAGTTACGCCAGCTTTTTGTGTCTATCTGCAGTTCCTTCCTACACATGATTCTGGTAAATCTCCTCTGCAATTTAATACAGACAAGTGGAAGGTGATGCATTTGATGAAGACAAACAGGGGTACAGCATATACAGTAACTGGGAGGATGCCAGCAAAGGGGCCTTCCTTTGGGGGGGGGGGGGGGTTCAAGTCCCTAAAATGGCTGAGATAGTTCAGTTTCAGTTCAGTTTAGGGTACCGAGGTACAGTGAAAAGCTTTTGTTGCGTGCTAACCAGTCAGCGGAAAGACAATACACAATTACAATCGAGCCAGTTACAGTGTATAGGATAAGGGCAAGGTAAAGCCAGCAGAGTCCAATCAAGGATAGTCCAAGGGTCAACAATGAGGTAGATAGTAGTTCAGGACTGCTCTCTGGATGGGGACAAGGACAATGTTCTGTAGGAACAGGTTCTAAAGGAGAGCTGAGATCAAGATTATATCTGTAACATTGAATTGTGAGCAGACTGAAGAACCATACACCTCCAGTTTCCTACATTCTTGGTTTATTTAAGGTGTTTTAAATTTTATGACCTTATAAGTTTCTTGACATATAAGATTTCTATTATTTCTATATTGGTAGAAGTTTTTGGATATTTTGGAATGTATCACAAACTTGACGGATCTTTTACTGTTACAACCAAGAATGGGAGCATTGCTTTGCCCACCCCCACCCCTCCCGCACATGTTTTGTGGTTACTGCCTTACAGCGCCAGAGACTCGGGTTCGATCCTGACCTTGGGTGCTTGTCTGTACGGAGTTTGTACGTTCTCCCCATGACCTGCGTGAGTTTTCTCCGAGATCCTCAGTTTACTCCCACACTCCAAAGACTACAAAGTTTTGTAGGTTAATTGGCTTGGGATTAATGTAGATTTCTAGCGAGAGTTAGATTTAGCATCTCAGGGAATCAAGGGATATGGGAAAAAGCCAGAACGGGGTACTGATTTTGGATGATCAGCCGTGATCATGTTGGATGGCGGTGCTGGCTCGAAGGGCCGAATGGCCTACTCCTACACCTATTTTCTATGTATCTATGTTTCCCCAATGGTGTGTAGGATAGTATTGGTGTGCGGGGATCGCTGGTCGGCGCGGACTCAGTGGGTGGAAGGGCCTGTTTCAGCACTGTATCTCTAAACTAAACTAACCCAAACTCCGACCACTAAATGACCTGTCCCACGAGCATGCGACTCCATGCGGCAAGCGCGACCTAACGTGGTCGCTTGAGCTGTAGGGCCTCGCGGGGCCGGTCCCACTTCGATCGCCGGAGCCGTATGGAGTTGTGTGGAGCTGGTCCCGACATCGCGCGGGGCTCTGAAAAACTGACAGTTCAAAAATTCCGCGTGGCAACGGCCTGCCGGCCCGCAGCCACATTGAGGCCGTACGCACCGTCTCGACGCCGTACGCACCACCTCGACGCCGTACGCAGCGTCTTGACAGCGTACGCCTAGCGCGAAATTCCCGTGGACTTCGCTCGAACTTCACGTCAACTAGTACGGGATCACTCGACCTCCGAGCGGCCCCCGCTTCTGGTTTGGTCGCGCTCACTGCATGCAGTCGCATGCTCGTGGGACAGGCCCTTTAGTCATTAAATCATAGAATGAACACAACATGAGAACAACCCCTTCAGCCCATTATGTCTGTTTTAATTTTTGTTGGATTATTCTAAAGTCTTTGGAAATATAATTAGCCTGAGGTGTGCAGTGGTGAATACTGAGTGGAGAATTAATTGATATACTAAAACACTTTTTATTGTGCATTTATTAAAGACTGGTTCATTAGCTGCCAAATAGCTGAACAATCATGACTTAATTTTCCAGGAGCGGTTTCTACACTTCAGTAATTAGCAATAGTTAACTTTAATTCTGAACTGCTTATAAATGCTCACAACTGTTTGATTGGTAGTCATGAGCAAATCAATATTTGAATAATGGAAAAGGGGACAAGGATAATGAACATATTACATCTGATTTTAATATGTGTCTAATTGAACAAAACACAGAACTGATTGTCTTGCAGTGACTAATTCAGAAAACTGTTTTCTGTTATTGTAACTTCTGCATTTCAACAGCTGCTCTATGGTTAATAAACAAAGCTCCAGTAGACCAATGGCAAGGCATTCTATTGCATATAACACGCAGACACAAATATAAACTCAAGCAATTTTTTTCCCAAAGGAAGCCTCTATTTTTGAATTCACACATGAATACCCGGATGATACAGAATGACAGAAAAGTGGCAGTGCATTATATTGCTTTGTTATGAGATGTCGCCTTCAATCTGCTGTGAAATGTAAAAGTATATCAATGTTAAAAAAGGGTTTAAATATTAAATAGATGAGCGTTAATTGGAAGAGCGTTTGCTGAAAGGACTCGGGGTATTAACAGCGAAACATTGGCCAGTGATAAAAATTTCAATCTTTGCATCTTTTCACTCCATAATTTACAAATTTTTAATATTTTTTTCTTCTTATTTGGGGACTGTTCTCTGAAAATTGCTGTGTATAATCAGGAGGCCAGACAGGATCAAGGGAAAGAGAAGAACACTTAATTTCATAGATGAATTCAGAAATAGAATTATGCTGGGAATTATGTTCTCCGCTCAGTATCTCTTTCTTTGTCCCTACCTCCTGTAATTAGCTAGGTTTGATATTTATTTATGTTATCTGTTTTGATTGTATGGTCCACAAAAAAAAAGGCTTTTTACCGTTACATGAGATGATATCAGATTTGATTGTGCAGTACACAAAAAAAAAAGGCTTTTCACCGTAGCATGACAATTGTTGACTAAAATAAAATAGTCTACCCCTGTATGCCTTCTTCCAAAGTGGACAAGTCAGGTCGGGGGGGAGTTCCCCCCACCACAGGTACCATGTAATCCTGTGCTACCTGCTCCATGGTCGGATAGTCGGCGTCTCAACCGTCTCCCCCCACCTGGTTTGCCAGGTGAGGAGGGGGCTGTGGACCCCCAGCAGGATCAAAAACAAGACCTGTCAATGGGCGGATGAGCTTCTAGCGAGCCAACGGCCATCCACACTTCAGTAGAAGTTGCGATCACTGTCGTACACAGCATTGTAAGTAATGATGATAAAGCACACACACACCAAAAGCCTATACTTCCAGCGGCGGACGTCCGCAGGAACTGGAGGACAGAGATGTGTGGTGCGTTCGTCACCGTTCCCGTTGGAAACCAGCACCACCTCGTCTCTAATGTTTTCAACGATGATGATGATGATGATGAAAGTGCATGACCACATACTTTTCTACACTGTATTCCTTCTCCCACTACTTTGCCCACTCTCCCAACCCGTCCAAATCCGTGTTTCCTCTACTCTACCTGCTCCCACACCTATCTTTGTTTCATCCGCAAATCTCATTAAAGCCTTTCATGTTGTCCACAGAAAAGCATTATAGAATACTCTCCTCAATGTTGTCTAGTCAGTGTCATTCAGCACAGAAACAGGCCCTTCCGCCCAACTCATCCAAAAGATGTCCCATCTAAGCTCGTCCCATTTGCCCATGTTTGCCCCATACCCCTCCAATCATTTACTATCCATGCAACTACCCAATATCTACCTCAACTACCTCCTCTGGCACCTAGTTCCATACAACTACAACCCTCTGAGTGGAAAAGTTATCTGTCAGGTTCATCTTAAATCTTGTCCCCCTCACCTTAAACATATGTTCATAAGGTCACATAAGGACATAAGTGATAGTAGAATTAGGCTGTTCGGCCCATCATGTCTTCTGCGCAATTCAATCATGGCTGATCTATCTCTCCCTCCTAACCCCATTCTCCTGCCTTCTCCCCATGACCTCTGGCACTCGTACTAATCAAGAATCTATCTATCTTTGCCTTAAAAATATCCGCTATCTTGGCCTCCACAGCCTTCCGTGGCAATGAATTCCACAGATTCACCACCTTCTCACTAAACATATGTCCTCTTGATCTGGATTCCCCTACTCTGGGTAAAAGACTCTGTGCATTCACCCTATCTACTCCCGTCATGATATTCACCCTCATTTCTACCTGCAGAAATGACCCTGCAGCCTGGAGGAGATGTACAAGTTATGAACCAAAGGAACAAGCCCGGCCATGGTGGAGGGACAGGCCTTAACACTGAGCACTCAGGAGGTACAGTGCGCTCTGCGTAGGATCAATCCACGCAAGGCTGCAGGCCCGGATGGAGTCCAGGGAAGGGTACTAAAGGACTGTGCTGTACAGCTGGCGGAGGTATTCACGAGAATCTTCAATCTATCTCTATCTCTGGCAACGGTCCCCAAGTGCCTGAAAACAGCCACCATAGTGCCGGTGCCGAAAAAGTCCAAAATCACCAACCTCAACGACTACCGGCCGGTTGCCCTGACTCCAATCCCTATGAAGTGCTTCGAAAGGCTGGTCCTCTCCCATATTAAATCCAGCATCCCTGCCTCACTGGACTCCCATCAATTTGCATACAGGGCAAATAGATCGACAGAGGATGCCATCTCTCTGGCCCTTCACACTGTCCTGACTCACCTGGACAGACAGGGCACGTATGTGAGGATGCTCTTCATTGACTATAGCTATGCATTCAATACGGTCATCCCCACCAAGCTCACCACCAAACTCCACCAGCTAGGCCTCAGCTCGCCGATATGCGCTTGGATCCTGAACTTACTCACGGAGCGACCGCAGGCAGTGAGACTGGGCCCGCACCTGTCCTCCACCATCACCCTGAGCACCGGCACACCACAGGGTTGTGTACTAAGCCCCATGCTCTAGTCCCCCTTCACTCACGACTGTGTTCCTGCATTCGACACCAACACCATCGTGAAGTTTGCAGACGACACAACAGTGATTGGGCTGATCACCAACGGTGATGAAACAAACTACAGGGCGGAGGTGCAGTACCTGGCGGACTGGTGCGCCAATAACAACTTGGCACTAAACACCTCCAAGACCAAGGAGCTGATTATTGACTTCAGGAGGTCCCATTCTGGAGAATACGCCCCAATCTCCATTTACGGGGAAAGTGTGGAGAGAGTGTCCAGCTTTAAGTTTCTGGGCACTCACATTTCAGAAGGCCTCACATGGTACACAAACCGCGCTGGTCAAGAAGGCACAGCAACGACTGTTCTTCCTGAGGACATTAAAAAAGACTGGTCTGCCCCAACAGCTGCTGACAACGTTCTACCGCTGCACCACAGAGAGCATACTAACGTATGGCATCTCTGTGTGGTATCTCAGTTGCACGGAGGCGGAGAGGAGAGCTCTTCAGCGCGTCGTCAACAGAGCGCAGCGGATCATCGGGACAGAGCTACCAGCCTTGGAGGGCATCTACCACACGCGGTGCCTCAGGAAGGCCCTCAGCATCCATAAGGACTCATCACACCCCTGCCACGGTCTGTTTCAACTACTTCCCTCCGGCAGACGTTACAAGGCCTTCTACGCCCGAACCTCCAGACTCAGGAACAGTTTTATCCTAAGAGCTATAGCGGCTCTGAACCGGCCCTAATGAGTGCCCCCCCACCCACCCCCTTTGGACAGTCTCCCTCAGATGGTCACGTCAATCAATTCAGCTTGCTTATTTATGTATTGTATTTATTTACCTTTCTTGTACATCAGTGGAGCTGCACACTAAATCTCGTTGCACTGACGTGCAATGACAATAAAAGATATTATTATTATTATTATTATTATTATTATTATTATTATTATTATTATTATTAAGATCACAACTGATCCAATCTCAATATATATATATATCTATTGTTTTTATTTTTGATTTAATTCGGGCAGTGTCGTTGGTTTATATTTGTGTTCGGCAAAATCAATAAATTTCAGTTATGAAAAGTCTTTGATCAGTGGGATCCATCTAATCCTCATCTGTCTGTGCCGATAAACATAACCAAATCAAAGTAACAGGATGTCATGGTTGATGTGATAAGCCTGTGCACTGATTCTTCATGCCACATAGTGAAGATGTTTCATGATGTGAAATCTATATCCTAATTTTAGAGGCATACACACTCTGGACGACACTCGTTAAGCTCGATGATGTTTAACAAGAAGGATCTGAAGAAGTGGCCTGACCCAAGACGTGGCCTATACACGTTCTACTGTGGTGCAGGAGGATGAGGGGTGATCGTAAAGAGGTCAAGAGAGGATTAGATTGAATAACTGCACAAAGCCTTTTACCCAGAGCAGGAGAATCAAGATCTCTAGAGCATGAAGAAGGGTCTCGACCCGAAACGTCACCCATCCCTTCTCTCCTTAGATGCTGCCTCACCCGCTGAGTTACTCCAGCATTTTGAGTCTACCTTCAGGAGGACATAAGTTCAGAAGTTCTCGTAGCAGAATTAGGCCATTCAGCCTATCAAGTCTACTCCGCCATTCAATCGTGGCTGATCTATCTTTTCCCCTCAACCCCATCCTCCTGTCTTCACCCATAACCTCTGACACCATTACTAATCATCTTTCAAATAGGTTTAAGGTGAGGGGGAAAAAAGTTAATAGGAATCTGAGGGGCAACTTGCTTTACACAACGGGTGGTAGGCCAATGGAATGAGCTGCCGGAGAAGGTAGTTGAGGCAGGTACTATCACAATGTTTAAAAGACATCTAGACAGGTTTAAAAAACATTTGGACAGGTACATGGATAAGATAGTTTTAGAGGGACATGGACTAAGTGCAGGCAGGTGGGACCAGCGTAGATGTGGCATGTTGATCAGCGTGGGCAAGATGGGCTGAAGGGCCTGTTTCTACACTGCATGACTCAATGCTGCCTGACCCGCAGAGCTACTCCAGCATGTTGTGCCTTATCAAGGTGATATTAAAACTGCTTCTTTTTAAAGAGGTGTAGGATTTTGTCCTTCATGCTGTTGCGTTACTCAAACCTAAAGCTTCCCACATTATAGCCTTCCACTAAATGGGTTTAGAAGCAAAAATAACTCCATCAATAAACCTTGGATTGCGTATTAATTTATCGATTTGTCTCCATTTTCTTTCCACAAGGCCTTTGTTTGCTTGGTTGACTGTTCACAGAGAGCTTTGCAGAAATCCTTTCAGATTGAATAACTTCAGCACAAAAAATCTTGACCTGCCTTCTTGCGATGACGCATTCTTTTGGCCTTTCACCCCATTGCTGCCCACACTCCGATCCTGTGGTGATGTCACCAGCACTGTATACCATCATCAAATGGAAACAGTTGTCTGTGTTTGCGTGTACTTTCAGAGTTCAGTTTAGTTTAGTTTATTGTCACGTGTACTGAGGTACAGTGAAAAGCATTTTTTGCTGCATTAGTGCAAGATAAAGTCTGGTGATGTCCGATTAAAGATCGTCCGAGGGTCTCTAATAGGAAGAAATATGAATTATCTTCTGAGGATATGGATCGTTTTGTGGAGGTCCTCAATGGACTAAATCAGAGAATGTCCACAATATACTAAGGAAACCTGTTGTGTAGGAAGGAACTGTAGATGCTGATTTAAACCGAAGATAGACACAGAATGTTAGAGTCTTCTTCTCTCGTGTCCTTATGCGATACAGTGGCTTGCCACTGCTGTACACATCGTTGCGTTATTGGAGTTTTAAGTGCAAAGTCTGCAGTGGTACATGCATTATCCAACAATTGGCATTGCAGTAGGTGTTTCATTGTCTGGGTCTGTGTGCCACAGTCACAGGTTGTTGTACCCTCGATGTAGCCCCACTTGTGCACCATTGTCACCCTTGACCGCCCGACCCCGGCTCGCAGTCGGTTGAGACATCTCCAGTTGAGCCAGTGTCCATCAGCACCTGGTGGTAAGCACTCAGCGTCTGCTATGTGCCCATCTTGGTGGAAATAGGGACAGTGACTAGTCTGTTCTTCCACATCTGGAGGCGAGCTTCAGTTGGTGTTGTTTACAAGGGGGTGAGTGGGGTCAGGAAGCTCTTACGGGATTTTAACCGCAAAGGAGGGGGCACATGGTTGAGTAATGGGTGTCTATCGTCTGTCGGTTGTTTCAGACGCTCTGCCCTACTTGCGACAGCTCTCCTGATGTCTGGGGGAGCTATGCCAGCCAGTAGGTAGGCGTCGTTTATGTCCATAGATCGGAGGCACCCAGTGATGCTGCGGCAGCTGACATTCAAGGATGAGTCGATCATCTTTGCATGTGTAATAATAATAATAATGGATGGGATTTATATAGCGCCTTTCTAATACTCAAGGCGCTTTACATCGCATTATTCATTCACTCCTCAGTCACACTCGGTGGTGGTAAGCTACTTCTGTAGCCACAGCTGCCCTGGGGCAGACTGACGGAAGCGTGGCTGCCAATCTGCGCCTACGGCCCCTCCGACCACCACCAATCACTCACACACATTCACACACAGGCAAAGGTGGGTGAAGTGTCTTGCCCAAGGACACAACGACAGTATGCACTCCAAGCAGGATGCTCTCCCAAGCAGGGCAGACATATTCTGTAGCAGAAAAACAGAGTGCTCAGGTTGTAGTACGTAATGTTGGAGTAACACAGTGGAGTAACACAGGCGCATCTCTGGAGAAAAGGAATAGGTGACGTTTCGAGTCGAAGGTCTCGGTGAATTGCCTGAAGAAGGGTTCTGACCAGAAACATATTCCTTTTCTGCAGAGATGCTGCCTGACCTGCTGAGTTACTCCAGCTTTTTGTGTCTAGCTTAAGCAAAACTATTCATGGGTCAAACAGCAAAATGGTGGACTCAAACGCCAAAAAAAAAAATTTACCTTGGAAATAAGAGAGAAGAGGAAGAGTGAAATGTAAACCAGAGGGGGGAACATACACAGGTGGAAATAGAGAGGGTGAAAAGGAAATTAAGTTTGTTACAGGGAGGGTAGTGGGAATATGGAATGGGTTGCTTGAAGAGATAGTTGAGGCAGGTACTATAACAACATTTAACAGACACATGGACAGGTTGATAGGAATATGGGTCAAACAAAGGCAAATGGGACAAGCTTAGATGAGGAATCTTTTTCAGCATGGATGAGTAGGGCTGTAGGAAAGACACAAACTTCTGGAGTAATTCAATGGACCAGGCAGCATCTCTTGTACACTCTGGACTTTAGAAGGATAAGAGGGGATCGTATTGAAACATATGCTTATTAAGGGTTTGGACACGCTAGAGGCAGGAACCAGGGGCCACAGTTTAAGAATAATGGGTAAGCCATTTAGAACGGAGATGAGGAAACACTTTTCATCAGAGAGGTGTGAGCGTGGAATTAACTGCCTCAGAGGGCGGTGGAGGCCGGTTCTCTGGATACTTTCAAGAGAGAGCTAGATAGGGCAGAGTCAGGGGATATGGGGAGAAGGCAGGAACGGGGTACTGATTGTGGATGATCAGCCATGATTACATTGAATGGCGGTGCTGGCTCAATGGGCCGAATGGCCTACTCCTGCACCTATTGTTTAGTGTCTACTGTCTAGACAAAAAGGATGTGTGACATTTTGGGGCGGGACTCATCTTCAGACCAAATCCAAAAAGTCACCTATCCATGTTCTTCAGAGATTCTGTCTGACCCATTGAGATACTCTAACACTTTGTGTTTAGCTTTGATATAAACCAGCATCTGCAGCTACTTGTTCTTACAGTTGGGCTGAAGGTTTCTGTTTTCATGCTGCTTTTCCACAACTCTATGTTTAGTTTTGTTTAGTTTTTTAGTTTGGAGATACAGCGCGGAAAACAGGCCCTTCGGCCCACCGAGTCCGCACCAACCAGCGATCACCCCGCACACCAACACTATCCTACACACACTAGGGGCAGTTTATACTGATACCAAGCCAATTAACCTACAAACCTGTATGTCTTTGGAGTGTGGGAGGAAACCGGAGCTACCGGAGAAAACCCACATGGTCATGGGGAGAACGTACAAACTCCGTACAGACAGTGGTAATATTGACCAAATTACAGTTATTATAAAATGGAGGATCTTTGCACCTGCAGGGCTTTCTTGGCATCTGTCTGTGAAAAGTTACAGGCTGTGAGTGGCGCCAGCCAGTCTGGACGCTAGATTGATATGCAGGATGGGGAAAGATCCAGATGTCCTCTCTATTGTTAAAATGTATGAGGACTTTGCAGAAGAGCTTAAAGGTGATGCAGATGCATGATCAGGATTGGCCTACTGTAAAGGGATTGTAAATATTGTTAATAATGTTGCAAGACGTTTGTGTTACTGTTTGATGATTGGCTGAAGTGTGAAGCCTTGTTTGAATTGTATATACGGGAGAATGTTGCATTACTTGATTAATTGACTTCCTTCCAGAAGCCTCTGTGGAAACGTTGTAATGGGGTGCTTTGTAATTGGGTTAGGGTACTGTCAATAACACTTTAATGTAATCGATATATGTGATTGGTTTGTAGGGGCTACCATCCCCATGTAGTTCTGCCCTGCAGGGTCCGATGACCTATAAAAGGTAACCCCCACGAGGATCGTTGTCGATCTTCTGGAGGAGCGCTTGGGACTGCGTAACCTTTTGGAGGTATCTGCTTGCACGAGGCTGAAGGGCTTGGACAAGCAGAGACAAGGATCGAACCCATGGTGGTTAGGTATTGTGTAGAGAATTTGTTTTTGTTTCATAAAATAAAGCTTAGTGGTCCAGTGCTTGACTCTGCGTTTTACTGAATTAGACTAAGGGGGTTTGCTCTAGGAGCATAATTACAACAGCACTGAACAGAGCAGTCAGGATCGAACCCAAGTCTCTGGCACTGTAAGGCAGCAACTCTACCACTGCGCCACCGTGCCGCCCATAATCATAAATGTTAGAAATTATGATTCTAAAATAATTCACTGAAGGGACAGAATAGCCTATGTTTCCTGTGTCCCTGGCAGATTAAAGTCTCACTTCTAACTCTGGTTAATTATAATTATGTATGAAATCACATCAGGGATAATCCTGAAACTTGGCAAGAATATTTTACTGTATACTTCTAAGGGCTAGAATAGACCGTGGGTGCTTTATACCTGGGAATAATACACCTGCTCTCATTCTCAAAGCACTTAAGCAACTGATTTGAAGGTGGTATATACGTTTAATGAGCCCGCCATTCGACAATGAGCAAGAGCTTGTTCTGCCACTCACTATTGAACGGGGAGCAAAATATTCTTGTAGCATATTAATACTTTTTAAATGAGTTCAAAGGAGATCAAACAGCTGCAAGCAAGACACACTAAATGTTTGGAATAGCAGTGGTGACAAGGTACACTTGTGTAATTAGCATTCCTGATGGAAGATGGCTCCTTGTGCTAACATTTAAAATAGAAACACAAAGTACTAGATAAACAAACAGGCATGAATGTTATCAAGAACCAATCTCATTGCGATAAACTGGTATATGTTTGTTCGGAAATCCCGATTGGCCTTCATCGACGGTCCGTATTAGTCCAAATGTGTGCTGAGGTCCAGGGTGAGGGTTGGATGAGTTAAAAAGTTCACAAGTTATAGGAGTACAATTAGGCCGTTCGGCCCATCGAATCTATGCCACCATTCAATCATGGCTGATCTCTGCCTCCTAATCCCATTTTCCTGCCTTCATGACTCTTGACACCCGTGCTAATCAAGAATCTATATATCTCTGCCTTAAACATCTCCGCTGATTCTGCCTCCACTGCCTTCTGTGGCAAAGAATTCCACAGATTCACCACCCTCTATCTATGGAACTCTCCATAACCCTTGACACCCATAACAATCAAGAATTTGTCTATCTCTGCCTTAAAAATATCCACTGACTTGGCCTCCACGGCCCTCTGTGGCAAAGAATTCCACAAATTCACTACCCTCTGACTAAAGAAGTTCCTCCTCACCTCCTTTCTAAAAATGCGCCCTTTAATTCTGAGCCTATGACCTCTGGTCCTAGACTCTCCCACCAGTGGAAACATCCTTTCCACATCCATTCTATCCAGGCCTTTCATTATTCTGTAAGTTTCAATGAGGTCCCCTCTCAACCTTCTAAATTCCAGCGAGTAAAGGCCCAGTGCTGTTAAACGCTCATCATATGTAAACCCATTCATTCCTGGGATCATTCTTGTAAACCTCCTCTGGACCCTCTCCAGAGCCAGCACATCCTTCCTCAGATATGGGGCCCAAATTTGCTCACAGTACTCAAAATGCAGCCTGACCAGCGCCTTATAGAGCCTCAGCATAACATTCTACCCCATGTGCAACCAGAGATTTGGGTCCACACTTGGGGAGCGGGTGGTGGGGGGGGGGGGGGGGACCATGGTTGTGTAGGCCAATCGGGTACTACCAATACCAGACGCAGAGTCTTGTTGTATTTCCTTAATACCCGACTGATGAGGCAGGAAAAGGAGGGAATGCGTAAATAAACAATCCCCCCCCCCCCCCCCCCCCCAATGCAGCGAAAATGCATCTGTCGCCGCTGCCCCAGGGTCTGGTTCCCATGAAACATAATTTGATGACTGGTGGTTAAGTCTGGATGCAAATAAATCGATATCTGGTGTTCCATATTTGCTGTGATATCAGCAAATACTATTTTATTCAACATCCATTTGGTGTTTTCATTAAATTTGCCTGACCTGGTGTCTGCCACTGAATTTAGTCTTCCTGGTAGGTAAGTGGCTGATATCCAAATATCTCTCTGGATACACCATTGCCAAATTGTATAGCCAGATTGTCACATGATGTCAATTTGTTTCCACCCTGTGGTCAATGTATGCTACCACGGTGGTATTGGTATTGGTGGCTCCCCACCCAAGTGCACTGGCATCAGTTTGTAGTACCATGGAAGGGTTACTGACAATGATTGGATTGGAACAAAGCCAGATGTTATCTATCCACCATTTTAGTTCCATTTTAGCTTTGATTGGTAGTTTCACAGATCGGTCAAAGTGACCTGCATAATTTAGAGTGCTTGTATTTTGCTCTCTGTAAGTTTTGGTAATGTAGAGGTCCAAATTGTGTGGCTGGAAAGGCAGCCATCATTATGCCAATTACTTTTGCTACCAATCTGATGGATGGTTTGCTGATGTCAGTGAGGTTATTACAAGCCTCTATTAAATCTCTAGCCTTTCCCTTAGGCAGAGTCACCGACATGTGAACTGAGTCAATGGTGAAACCCCAGATAGTCCATAGTAGTGGAAGGCGTTAGTTTAGATTTAACTGGATGAAAAATGAATCCCAGTTTTTCAAATAACTTTTTTGTGGCTGTGACAGTTTGTTTGGCCAATTCCAAAGTTTTGCCCACAATGAGTATGTCATCTAAATATGCCATGACCATGTGTGTACGTTTCCGTAGAAACGCTAGGGCTGGTTTCAAAATGTTTGTGAAACAGCCTGGGGCTGATGAGAACCCATTTGGCAGTGCTTTATACTGTCAGAGTTGTCCCATCCAGTTGAATTTTAAGTAACATCTGTGGTCACCTCGTATAGGCACTGAATAGTAAGCATCTTTTAAATCGATGTTGGCCATTGAAGTAACCTTTGGAAATTAATTGTTAAGCAGTAACAAAGGTATCTATTTTGTCAGATCTATGATGATGCGATAACCATCATCTTTTTTGTTTTTGATAAATATAATGGACACGAATTCTAATGGTTCGTGTTGAGTTTTCTCAATTACACCTTTTATGTAAAGCCGCTTCAGTTCAGCTTGCGCTTTTGATTTTCCTTTATCAGAAGGCACGAACATTCGGTTCAGTATATGTTGAACTGGAGGGCTGTACTTGTGTATAAACTCTATTGTATATCCCTGGATACTGCTTTAGATGTAAGTATCGGTTGTTATCATGCTCCATGCATTCAGAAAATAGTGTAATCTCCACCCAATCTCCGTGCTTCCTGTTTATTGTAGGGAACCAGACCCACCTACCTCCATAGTTACCAGTGGCAGGTTTACTTTTTGTAGGTTCTTCGCTGCTGTTGTCGCGCTGGGTCTGGATTTTCGGTTTGGTTGGCGTTGGAGGTCCCCGCAGGTTCTCTTGTTCCTGCACCCCCTGCACACTTGTCTTTCCTTCTGCAGACCCCTCTTCCAGGTCAGCCCAGAACTGACCCACAGTGCTCCCCTCTGATGAGGTAGAAGCACTGTGCAGCCCTTCAAGAGGTACTGCTGTGGGTTTATCATAAGGCCCACAGTGACCCGACTCCATCTCCCGGAGTCTGTCACGTTGGAGCAAAGCTCCATAAACCGCTCCATCCGGCTCCAGCGCTCTCGGTCGCTGGCCGCCCGCGGTTGTTCAAAGTCGGACTCCTCTGGGTCCACGACCTTGTTTGTTTTGTGTCTAGCCTTTCCGCCCGACCGCGTGGACCTGGCCGGTGCGGAGGCGACATCGGGCACAGCTGATCCCACTATCGGTGATCCAAGTGCCGCTGGCTGCTGCTGGCTGCCCGCTGCTCCACGGTCCTCCTTCTCCAGCTTTGTCCTTATTGCCCTTCCGTGGGGTGGATATGGCCGGTGTGGAGGCGACATCGGGCACAGCTGATCCCATCTAGCCCACCAGCTTTGTCACAGCCCGTTGGTTTCTCCACCTGCAATCAGCATGGTAAAAACATAAAAAGACCGCAGCTCTTACCTGCAGGTCCAGGTTAAAATCGTAGCTACGGGTGAACGTCGTTCCACCCCGTCTGCTGCCGTTATTGACTTCCCGCCGTCAATACCTTGAGCACGTTTTGCATTTTGAGATCAGTATTGTGGATACCTGTCCCCATATGTCTCCAGATACACTGGTTAACACTAGGCACTTGCAATGCCTTGCAGTTACCTGGGGGTAAATGCCGTGCAATGGTGTCAGACATAGCCTGTGTCTGTAGTTTGTTACTAGACAAATAGTCCACACTGGCTGCAATTTTGGGCTCCAGGTCTTCCCCGGTTAGGTCTGGCTGGAAGAATTGGTTCACCATATCCAGCATGCCTTATTTCACCCCAGGGCTACTGGGGGTATGTGGTTCTGTGACCCGTTCAGAGTCTACCCAGAACAGATCCTCCATGTTCTCCTCTGACGAGGAGGAGACACTATGCAGCCCCGCAAGGGGTACCACTGTGGGGCTTATTGGGTGCCCACTGTGGCTAGCCTCCATCTCCCGGAGTCTGCCACTTTGGAGGATCTCCTGGAGCAACCGCTCTAACCAGCACTGGCCGCTCGCGGCTGCTCCTCGTCATGCAGCCGGTCAAACCGGCTCCAGTGCTCTCGGGCACTAGCCGCTCCCGGCTGCTCGTACTGCCCCGTCCGCTCGAACCGGCCCCGGTGCTCACGGGCACTGGCCGCTCGCGGCTCCTCAAAGTCCGACTCATCTGAGTCCGGCATTCGTGGGGTCTTTCTCTTCGCTTTCCCGCCCGGCCGAGAAGTGGATTTCGCCGTAGCGGGAGCGAAGTCGGGCACAGCTGACTCCAATTCAGAAGATTCCCGTGCCGTCGGCTGCTGCTGTTTCTGCTGGCTGTCCGCAACTCCGCGGTTCTCCCCCGCCAGCTCTCCCGCAGCCTTCATGGATCCGGTCCATGTCTCCACCTAAAAGGTAAGTGGAAGGAACGCAGAGTCTTCTTACCTGCTGTTCCTGGCTTTCAAATGTTGCTCTTAGGGGAACGTCGTTCCCCCTTGCTGCGACTTGTTGCAATGCGTGTAGCGATATGACACGCATGCGTCCTGGCGGGGTTCTTCACGTAGTCACTCACGTGACTCCGAAATAAAACAGCAACAATGCAAGAATCGTCCGATCGTGTGGACCCAGTTCCCTCTCCGTTTTTTATAATTGCCAGACTGGTGGGTTTGGTGGAAGCAACGGTTTTTCATTTCTATTTCACTCCGAAAGTACTGACGAGTCATTTCCCAACCTGCTGCTTTGAGTAGCTGTGAGGAGAGAGGTTTTAGTTTGGAGATGCAGCGTACTTGCAGAAATGCACGGTGGCGCAGCGGTAGAGTTGCTGCCTTACAGCGCTAGAGACCCGGGTTCGATCCTGACTACGGGTGCTCCGGATCTCCGGTTTCCTCCCACACTCCAAAGACGCGCAGATTGGTAAGTTAGTTAGCTTGCTATAATTGAAAATTGTCCCTAGTGCGTGTAGGATAGTGTTTGTGTGCGGTGTTAGTGTGTAGTGTGTGGTGCTGACTCGGTGGGCCGTAAGGGCCTGCCTCCTCGACGTATCTCTAACCTAAACTAAAACGTGGAGACAGTCAAACAATGCTTGCTTTGTCTGCAAATTATGAAAAGATAAAAATATAGTCCTTCTTCACATTGCTAGCATTTTATTTAATCATGCATGCAAATTGACAGTTAAATATCAGCGCAGGAAAGATGAAACCATTCATTTCCTATTGGAGTAATCTGATTTTGGGAAATGTCTATTGATTTATGAGTTGCTCTGAATTTATAGCCAGACTTTGCGCGATTATCCTCTGGCTGACATTGGGATGTGCCTGGATGCACAAATTAGTCATGGAACAGCCAAGTTAGCTGCAACTGTGACTGTGCAGAGCATATTATAAATCGCAAGCTTCTTAAAATCCATATGTCATCCTCTGTGAATATATC
Source organism: Amblyraja radiata (assembly GCF_010909765.2). Lineage (NCBI taxonomy): Eukaryota > Metazoa > Chordata > Chondrichthyes > Rajiformes > Rajidae > Amblyraja > Amblyraja radiata. The sequence continues at coordinate 10,510,189 of NC_045968.1, read as the reverse complement.
AATGAACAAACAACATATATAGTGTGTGCATTAGAATATGCAATAAAATAAATGATTAGGGTGGCGGCATTCAATTGTTATTAAAGCAAGTTGTCAATGTTTCAAAAAGGAAATTCCGCATTATCTCCTAGTTACATGTTTAAAAATGAACAAATCAGATACTTTCCATGCAAGAAGACTCAAAGTGCTGGAGTACCTCAGCAGTAGAGTTGTCTACTTTCTCACTCCCAAATAAGGGACAAAAGGTGGCCACATAAGGGACAGAAGGTGGCGTGTCGCAGCGGTGTGGTGAAGATGCTCGCCCGGGATGAAGTGAACCGCGTTAGCCTTTCCGTGGAAGGAAGCGACGAGGGAGGGACGTGTGAGGAATCTTGCAGGAGGCGAGATGGACATCGAACAGCAACAGATCTGATGAGCCGGTTGATAAATCTCAGAGGTGCCACGTATCTGTGACAATTCGCCACGTGTTCGCTCCTGTGGGGGCTGGCACTCGGGGGATTGGTGCTCGGGGAATTGGTGAGCGCTCCGACCGAACTCCGACCGGTGGTGATAGTGGGGGTGGGAGTGGGGTGGGGGTGGGGGTGGGGTGGGGGTGGGGTGGGGTGGGCGGATGAGAGACACCAAAGAGATTTCATAATTAAAACGTGGAATTAAAAACACTCCCACAGGAGGACTGAAGAGGAGAGAGAGGTAGGGGGAGGAGGGGGTAAACTAACCCAGAGAATGAAAACCCACAAGCACCTGGCGGCCCAACCCTGAACACTCTGGTGATGGTAGGTTGTGTGTATTAAACGCATTTTCGACTTACGATATTTTCAATTTACGATGTGTTTATCGGAACGTAACCCCATCGTAAGTTGAGGAGCACCTGAAGTAGCAGTCAAATATGGGACAAGGGCAGTCCCGTATGCGACAAACCAATTTAGCCCAATATACGGGATGGCCCGGCTAATACAGGACAGTTGCCAACCCTACTCAGCGGGTCAGGCAGCATCTCTGGAGAATGTGGATAGGTAAAGATTTGCGTTGGGACCTTTACAGACTGATTGTAGGATGGGGTGGGGAAGGAGTCATAGTCATACAGCATAGAAACAGGCCCTTCATCCAAACCTGCCGATACCGACCAACGTGTCCCATCTACACTAGTCCCACCTGCTTGCATTTGGCCCATATCCCTCTCAACCTATCTTATCCATGTACCTGTCTAAATGTTTCCTAAATGTTGTAATAGTATAAAGACATATTTGTGTAACATATTAATTGACTTGTTTGTAATAACTGTTAAAATCTTGGGGTAATAAAACAATTTTCATAGGATCTATATTGGGGATGCTTGTCCCAATGGTAATCATGGCTGAAGCAAATTGTTGATAAAGAGCCACACTGAATGATCGCCATCTTAAGAACTCATTCAGAAACGGCATCCCAGTGGGGCAACAATAGCGTTGCTGCCTTACAGCGCCAGAGACCCTGGTTCGATCCTGACTATGGGTGCTGTCTGTACGGAGTTTGTATGTTCTTCCCGTGACCTGCGTTGGATTTCTCTGAGATCTTCTGTTTCCTCCCACACTCCAAATGTGTGCAGGTTTGTAGATTAATTGGCTTGGTGTAAATTTAAAATGTTCCCTAGTGGGTGTAGGGTAGTGTTAATGTACAGGGATCGATCATAAGATCATAAGTGATAGGGGCAGAATTAGGCCATTTGGCCCATCAAGTCTACCATTCGGCGCATTCAATCTATGTGACAAAGAATTCCATAGATAGAGGGTGGTGAATCTGTGGAATTCTTTGCCACAGAAGGCAGTGGAGGCAGAATCAGCGGAGATGTTTAAGGCAGAGATATATAGATTCTTGATTAGTACGGGTGACAGAGGTTATGGGAAGAAGACAGGAGAATGTGGTTAGGAGGGAGAGATAGATCAGCCATGATTGACTGGTGGAGTGGACTTGATGGGCTGAAAGGCCTAATTCTGCTCCTATGACTTATGAGGAGTGATATCACTCCTATCATTCCTCATCTACAGTACTTCCCAAAAGAACGTCCTTTAATTCTGAGGCCGTGACCTCTGGTCTTGAACTCTCCCACTAGTGGAAACATCCTCTCCACATCCACTCTATCCAAGCCTTTCACTATTCTGTACATTTCAATGAGGTCCCCCCTTCATACTTCTAAACTCCAACGTTGCATCGACGGTCGGCACGGACTCGGTGGGGCTGAAGGGCCTGTTTCCTCGTTGTATCCCTAAAACTAAATATTAAACATTTTTGCAGTTTCCAACACGCAAAATAAAAGCTCCCAATGTGTCCTCAATACAGCACGAACAGAAAATAGCTGCAGGGAGCCATTGTCTGATAAATTAATTTGCATTTTACATTTCATAGAACACTATAACGCACTGTTGGTGACATCATTGAAGAGAAATCATTTAATACCGTTGAGAATTGGGAAGAACATAGAAGATTTGAAACTGAGAATGTTCATGTTATTTAATTTTACACTCAGGGTGCTTCTACTGAACATGTTGTGCTTGAAAATTAAACATTCATAGACAATAGTTTGAAATTTGACAAGGCAAAATTAAAGACTCAACATTTTCTACGCTTAAACCTTACTGAATTGTAAGCCTTGAAATTGTTCTACACATCAATGAGTTGGAATCCACTCCTGTCACAGTGCACATGTTACACAACTAATATGAGAATTATGATTGATACTTCCTTCTAAGCTTTTTCAGGCAACAGATAAAATCAGCCGGTGTGCTCAAATCGAATCAGTCAATCGTCTTTTATATGCGAAGACAATTTAGCATAAATGCTGACTCAGGTAATTGCAGATGCTGGAATCTTGAGCAAAATCTTAGTGCTAGAGGGACTCACTGGGTCGGGGATTGGACAGGTAACGTTTCGGGTAGGGGCTCTTCTTCTGTCTGAAGAAGGGTACAAACCCAAAACGTCGTCTGTCCATTCCATTCGCAGTGCTGCCAGACCCGTTGAGTTTCTCCAGCGCATTTTTTTTTGTGTTGTGTAAAAGTTATTGTGTTTTTAAGAATTTCACCCATTCAACATTGTGATTCTATGAACAAACTTCAAACGCAAAATCGAGTTTGTAAGTTCTTATCGAGTCCACGCACAAGATTCAAACTTGTTCAGTCAGAGCTGAACAAACTTCTCGGCATCTGCATACCATGGTGTCTGTCTTGTCGCTTCTTGTGCTCTTGTGCGCGGTGGTGGAAAGATTGGTGGAAACAGGACCGCGGCGTGAACGCTCTTTCCTTGACCCCAGTTTGTAAGTTGATCGGTGAGATTTTTAACTTCATGAAGGGTGTCACGGTGGCACAGCGGTAGAGTTGCTTCCTAAAGGGCCTGTCCCACTTTCACGACATAATTCACAATCTTAAGGGGTTGGACAGGCTAGATGCAGGAAGATTGCTCCCGATGTTGGGGAAGTCCAGGACAAGGGGTCACAGCTTAAGGATAAGGGGGAAATCCTTTAAAACCGAGATGAGAACAACTTTTTTCACACAGAGAGTGGTGAATCTCTGGAACTCCCTGCCACAGAGGGTAGTCGAGGCCAGTTCATTGGCTATATTTAAGAGGGAGTTAGATGTGGCCCTTGTGGCTAAGGGGATCAGAGGGTATGGAGAGAAGGCAGGTACGGGATACTGAGTTGGATGATCAGCCATGATCATATTGAATGGCGGTGCAGGCTCAAAGGGCCGAATGGCCTACTCCTGCACCTAATTTCTATGTTTCTATGTTTCTATGTTTCATCAGACTAGAAAAACGCCCCAACCTACTTGATATCACGAGTACTTATGACTAGCATCACGACCTACCTACGACCTCCTACGACCTCGTGACGACCATGCTGTGAGTATGAGTCATGGGCAAACTCGGCTGAGGTCGTGAATTAGGTCGTGAAAGTGGGACAGGCCCTTTACAGTGGCAGAGACCCTTGTTTGATCATGACTATGGGTGCGGTCCAGTGTTTGTTCATTCTCCATGTGACCATGAGTGTATTCTCCAGGCGCTCCGGTTTCCTCCCACACTCCAAAGATGTGCGGGTTTGTAGTTAAATTGGCTTCGGTAAGTTGTAAATTGTCCGTATTGTGTAGTATAATGTTAGTGTATGGGGTGATTGCTGGTCGGTGTGAAGTCAATGGGCCGAAGGGCCTGTTTCCGCGCTGTATCTCTAAAGTCTAAAAGTAATGGCAAATGTACCCAGATTCCAACAACACTCAATGAGCTCAACACGGTTCAGGAGAAGAAAACAATTTGATTAACACTCCACTCAAATTGTACAATAAGTGCTGGCCTTGCCTTTGACACCCGTGTCCAATGAATGAATAATACATTTACACATAGTTGTGTGATATTATGCTTGGGAAAAGGGGAAGTACAATGGGATCTGGAGGTCCTTGTTCACCAGTCAATGAAAGTAAGCATGCAGGTACAGCAGGCAGTGAAGAAAGCGAATGGCATGTTGGCCTTCTTAACACGAGGAGTTGATTATAGGAGCAAAGAGGTCCTTCTGCAGTTGTACAGGGCCCTGGTGAGAACACACCTCGAATATTGTGTGCAGTTTGGTCTCCAAATTTGAGGAACGACATTCTTGCTATTGAGGGAGTGCAGCGTAGGTTTACAAGGTTAATTCCCGGGATGGCGGAACTGTTATATGCGGAGAGAATGGAGCGGCTGGGCTTGTATACACTGGAATTTAGAAGAATAAGGGAGGATCTTATTGAAATATATAAGATTATTAAGGGTTTGTACATGCTAGAGGCAGGAAACATGTTCCTGATGTTGGGGGAGTCCAGAAACAGGGGCCACAGTTTAAGAATAAGGGGTAAGCCATTTAAAACGGAGATGAGGAAACACTTTTCACACAGAGAGTTGTGAGTCCGTTGAATTCTCTGCCTCAGAGGGCGGTGGAGTTCGGTTCTCTGGATACTTTCAAGATAGAGCTAGATAGGGCTCTTAGAGATAGCGGAGTCAGGGGATATGGGGAGAAGACAGGAACGGGGTACTAATTGTAGATGATCAGCTATGGTCACATTGAATGGCGGTGCTGGCTCGAAGGGTCGAATGGCCTACTCCTGCACCTATTGTCTATTGAGTCTATTATCTAGTACCACGTTGTGTCAGGGTATTGGCCCCCGTGTGAGTGCTCAAAACATTTTGATTCAATGCCTCTGTCAGCTGTACATCTTGTTCCTTGATAATCAGTAAATGCTCATTCCGTTGTACATTTTCCTCATGGTTTACTTACAACTCAATTTAAATAGAAGTCGGATAAAAAATGTCTATTGCCAAATGACTTGAAAATTGAAAATCCAGAATTCATTTACGGTAAAACCCACCAAATTCCTCTTTCTGATTTTATTGCCGAACACCATTTTATGTCTGCATTAAATGTCCGCGTTTAATTTTCTCGAAGTTAAATTGAGGTTTAATATGTGAACTGAAATATTTATTAGGGCAAAGAGGTGAAGGGGTAACCATAACCAAGTTTGAATTAATGATATGGAATAAGTTGTAGAGAAACCTTGTCACGATCTGCCCTCGTGCTACAGTTACTATTTTCGATTTCATCTAATTTTGATATAAATTAACAAAATTGCTCTCTTTGACTTCAAATAAAAATGTATGAGCAAGCAATCAACCTACGAGCTGCTTTGCAATTCACAAAGATTATGGCTCTTCTTCGACCTCATTTCCCGTAACTATTTGTACATCCATTAAGTCAATAGCCAGAAATCTACTGATAACTATTTTGAATGAACTAATTGACTGAGGCTGGGGGAGTAGGTTTACCGACATCTGGGGAGGAAGGTTTACCAACATCTTTAGGAGGTACTTTCAGTGCTCAGGGCTAAACATCTGCCTCTTATTGCTAAATATCTGCCTCTTCATAAGTTCATACGTGTTAGGAGCAGTATAAGGCCATTCGGCCCATCAGGTCTACTCCATCATTCAATCATGGCCGATCTATCTCTCCCCCCAAACCCCTTTCTCCTGCCTTCACCCCATAACCCCTGACACCCGCACTAATCAAAAATCTATCTGTGTAAGAGCGAAATGCTGGGTTAAAACAAAGATAGGCACAAAAAGCTGGAGTAACTCAGCGGGACAGGCAGCATCTCTGGAGAGAAGGAATGGATGACGTTTCGGGTCGAGACCAGAAACATCACCCAAGAATGTATCTGTCTCTGCCTTAGAAATATCCATTGACTTGGCCTCCACGGCCTTCTGTGGTAATGAATTCCACAGATTCACCACCCTCTTTCTAGTGCCTTTCCCCACAGTGGAAAATGTTGATTCTGTTGTGGGGGGGGACGTTCATGTTGAATTATATAATGTGTTTTGTCATTTTTACTTTTTTTAAATTTTTCTATCGATGTACGGAAACTTAATTATTTCTTCTATGTAAAGCACTTTGGTTTCAATGTGAGTTGATTTAAACGTGCTGTATCATTAAAATGTACTTACTTACTCTGACAAGTTTATTCCTCCTCATCTCCTTCCGAGAGGAACATCCTTTAATTCTGAGGCTATGACCTCTGGTCCTAGATTCTCCCTCTAGTGGAAACATCCTCTCCACATCCACTCTATTCAGGCCTTTCACTATTTGGTAAGTTTCAATGAGGTCCCCCCTCATCTTTCTAAACTCCAGCGAGTTGAGGCCCGGTGCTGTCAAATGCTCATCATATGTTAACCCACTCATTTGGGAATCCTGCACCAGGACTTCCAAGTCCCCTTGCCCCTCTTGTGATGTGACTCCCGACTCCCTCGTTCACAAGACCTCAGACAAAGGCAATATCTTCCCTGAATCAACCCTGTTGAATCTTATATCTACCATGTACGTGCAATAAATAATAAGTCAAATGTACATTTTATGCCACAGTGACGCTGCTAATTGCTGGTCAAGACGGCAAGAAATTGCACAGTGTTGGATGTAACACAGTCCACCTTACTGACCAGTGTCTCTGCCATCGACTCCATCTCCACTACACAATGTCTCGGAAAAGCAGCCAACACAATCAAGTCTGAAGAAGGCTCCCAACCCGAAACATCACCTGCAGAACGGCACGCTGGCATAGCCATAGAGCCACTGCCTTACAGAGACCCGGGTTCGATCCTGACCGCAGGTGCTGTCTGTACGGAGCTTGTACGTTCTCCCTGTGACCTGCGTGGGTTTCCTCCAAGACTTTCTGTTTCCTCCCATACGCCAAAGACGTACAGGTTTGTTGGTTCATTATTTTGCAGGTTTATGTAGGTTAGTTCTTTTGTTGGTTCACATGCTTGATCAATGGTATTTTATCATTAATGTTTTATTATTATTAATATTTAGTGTTTTCTGAGTCATTCATAACTGTCACTGTCATGTTGTTACTTGTGGGCGGGGCACCAAGGCAAATTCCTTGTATGTGAATACTTAGCCAATAAACCTACTTACTTACTTACTTACTTATTAATTGGCTTGGCATAAATGTAAATTGCCCCTAGTGTATGTAGGATGGTGTTAGTGTGCAGGGATCGCTGGTCAGTGTGGATTCGGTGGGCCGAAGGGCCTGTTTCCACACTGTATCTCTAAACTAAACTAAACTAAAGTCTAAAGGCAATAAGTATGCGTGGCCCTGACCACTTCTCCCACAATCAATCACACCAGTTTGCCTCCCAAGTCAAGGCTAAATGGTTGTCTGCTCCAGTTCAAGTTATTCATATTCCCAGCTTAACGCTGAAAATCTAAATCAATCCATCGCTGACAATGAACATACGATATTGCAGCCTGCTGGATATTCTCACTGCAGTTTATTCTTATGATAAACTCAAATGCACATCAATGAGAAAGGCTGTCTTGTGTTGTGAGCACAACAGAACACCAGCCTAATGCTCTCGGCCAACTCAAGTGCCTAGTCAAACAATTGATGAAACAAGAGAGAATAACAAATATTTGACTAGCAATTCGCTTGTAAGATATTGTTCTTTTCTATATTACACTGTTGGGAAATTGGATTTTTTTCCAGTAGTGAAATAAGATAAGTCTTTTCAAGGTTTGTACGCATCGCTTCAGATTCAACCAGAAATCTTTGGGCATGTTCACCCTTTAGATGTGAAGTGCGTGCCACGAGGGGAGAGTGGTGTCAGTCCCTGTACAACACCCATTTGGGCAATTACTCACAAATTCGGGTCGTTGTTTTAGGTTTAACCATTGGTGGGCAATACCCAGGCGACATTTTCTTCCAGGAGGGTATTTGACTGGAACTAGGGCAGCAATCCTTCTCCGTGGATCGTCACCTTGTCGTGGTGGAGAAGCTTGTGTGGTCCTGAGATCCTGAGAGCGATGCCGTCTGAGAGCTATGCTCCTGGTAGGGTCACCCATGGCGGTAAGGTCGAGGGGGAGGTCCCTGACAAAGAGCAATCCAACCAAGACCTCAACGGTGGAACAGGGGGAGGATGATGGCTGATTTTAGTGGAGCGTCACAACGGCTGGGAAGGCGGATGAAGGCTGCAGCAGAAAAGGGTCCTTGGTCGTCTTGGACTCCATGCCACTGGATCCTGACCCAGATCTGTCAAATGGTTGTCTGTCGTGAGTAGTCTGGCCGTGAGTAGTCTGGTTTCGAGTGACCGCCGAAGATGATCAGGGTGGCATAGTGGATCCGAGTTGCTGCTTTACAGCATCAGAGGTCAGGGTTCGATCCTGACTACGGGTGCTGTCTGTACGGAGTTTGCATGTTCTCCCTGTGACTGTGCGTTTTCTCCGGGTGCTCTGATTTCCTCCTACACTCCAAAGACGTACAAGGTTTCGGTAAGTTGTAAGGTTTTTAGGTTAATTGCCTTTGGTAAAAATTACAAATTGTCCCTCGTGTGTAGGATAGTGCTAGTGTAAGGGATCAATGTTTGGTGTTGGCTGGATCGGCAGAAGGGCCTGTTTCTTCGCTGAATCTCTGAACGATGCCGGTTTAAATCGATGGTAGACACAAAATGCTGGAGTAACTCAGCGGGACAGGCAGCATCTCTGGAGAGAAGGAATGGGTGATGTTTCAGTCGAGACCCAAAACGCCACCCATTCCTTCTCTCCAGAATTGCTGCCTGTCCCGCTGAGTTACTCCAGCATTTTGTGTCTACCTTTGAACTTCCACATGCTAGTTTTCTACTCCCCTGATAGACACAATTTCCATGCAATGAATATCTTAGAGACTTATGGGCCTGTTCCCTTAGGCGACTTTTTCGGCGACTGCCGGCACCCGTCAAAGGTCATTGCAGGTTGCAGAAACATGTTGAAAATCCAGCGGCCACCAGAACGATGCCACGACTCTTTGGGTGACTGAGGAGACGACTTACAACCATACAGGCGACACTCTGGAGACATGTCGCGGTGTGAAGCCTGTATGGTCGTGAGTAGTCGCCCAAAGAGTCGTACCTTGTTCTGATCGCCGCTGGATTTTCAACGTTGAAAACATTCAGCGACCTGCAACGACCTATGACGGGTGACGGCAGTCGCCAAAAAAGTCGCGTAAGTGGGACAGGCCCTTAATAACCAGTATAATCACTGATGCATTCAGATCAATGTCAAAATATTAGAGTTGAATATAAAATAAATGGGCATCTTAGGAAAAGTAATTGAATCCAATACCACACTCGACAGATACATTAGCGGACTAAATTAGCAAATCATGAGATGTAAAATCAGGTTATGAAATCTAAAAATGAACATGTAATTAGGTCTCCAATAATTTGGTCTCCAATTTTGAGAATAGGCTGGAATAGCACTTAGAGCTTAGAGTCATCAAGTTCTACATCGCGGAAACATGCCGTTTGGCCCAACGCTCACACCGATCAACCTGCCCCATCTACACTAGTCCCACCTGCCTGTATTTGACCTATATCCCTCTGAGCCTATCCTATCTCACGTCGCAGCGGCCTCTGCAGTCCGTCTATCTTTTTGTTATTTTTTGTCCCGTTTTAATGTAGTTTTTATTTTTTTGATGGGGTATGTGTGTGTGTGTGTGTGTGTGTGTGTGTGTGGGGCGGGGGGTGGGGGACTTTTAAAATCTTTCCCCTGCACGGAGAACCCGACCTTTCCCTGTCGGGTCTCCGTTGCCGTTGGGGCTGCAACGTGGAGCGGCCTCCAGCAGGAACGTCCTGGGGCTCCAGTCACTGAGCTGCGGAGCTACTCACCATCGTAGAGCTGGCCGAGTCCGGAGCGGGAGGAGCGGTGGTGGCGCACTGCTGCGACCCGACCCTCGGTGATTCGGAGGCTTACCGCAGGTTTTGTGGACGGTGATATCGGGAGCCCGCGGGTCCCTGCTAGGAGACCGCTTTTCGGGGCTTCCGCAACGGCGACTTCTCCCGCCCGAGTAGCGGGGTCGAGGATGACCTGGAGCGGGGCCTTACATCATCGCCCGGCGTGGCTTCAACGGCTGCGGGACTTTGCCAGCGCCCGCCGGGGGCTCCAACAACAAGACCCGGAGCGCGGTCTTGCATCACCCGGCACGGCGTTAATGGCCGCGGGACAATTGTCATCGCCCGCCGGGGGCTCTGACTTTGACTCTGACATCGGGGGGGAGAGGGAAGTGCAGTGGAGAGATAAGTTTTTTTTGCCTTCCATCACAGCGAGGAGGAGATGCGCTGTGATGGATGTCTGTGTAAATTGTGTTGTATCTTGGGTCTTTTTTTCTTGTATGTATGGCTGCAGAAACAACATTTCACTTGAGCCTCTATGAGGTTCAAGTGACAAATAAATTGTATTGTGTATTGTGTATCTGACTATATGCTTCTGAAATGGTGCAGTAGCACCAGACTCAGCTACCTCCTCCGGCAGCTCGTTCCATGCACCCACCACCCTTTGTGCTATTCCTCTGGTTCCCATTAAATCTTTCCCCCCTCACCTTAAACCTATGTGCTCTGGTTCTTGATTCCCCATGCTCTGGGCAAGCGAATCAGTGTGTCCACCCGATCTATTCCTCTCATGCTTCATGCTTGGATAGGTGATGTTTCGGGTCTGGACCCTTCTTCACACTTGCTAGTTATGACATTACCATAACTTATAAAAATGAGTGCTCATCATCTTCAGCTCGCGACCAGTAAAACAAATTGCAATAATGTTCAATTTTGTGGGCCAACTTTCAGAAGCGCAGCTGAGCTCACTAGTTCACGTTCATAAGTTATAGGAGTAGAATTAGGCCATTCGGCCCATCAAGTCTACTCTGCCATTCAATCATAGCTGATCTCTGCCTCCTAATCCCATTTTCCTGCCTTCACCCTGTGACCCTTGACACCCATTCTAATTATCTCTGTCTTAAATACTGTATATCCACTGAAGTTACTGTGCTTGACTTTTTACTTCCAAGTTGCAGATGCTTAAAATAGTTTGGCACGCAGCATATTGGTAGACGTTGCTTCAACTATGAGCTGGTACATGGTCGTCGGGTTGGGAACTGCAATATAGTCATCACAGCAGAGCAGAGGTCTTTTGGATTGATGTATAGCACACACGAACACTGACAGCCTTTAACTGAGCAGAGAGGTACAATCAATCATTCTCCCAGACCATGTTTCAATATCAGAAGCCCTGTTACCTTAGGGACTGGACTGCAAGTGTGTTTGGTGCCAAAGTTACGACTATAAGACCATAAGATATAGGAGCAAAATTAGGCCATTTGGCCCGTCAAGTCTTCTCCGCCTTTCTTTGAACTATAACTTCCAGGTTACCAGCAAAAGATCCCACCAAATATTGAACTTATCAATTGGCTTGCATTTTTAAACTAAATGTGAAAGTATGTATTGTATTAACTATATTCTAAGTTGAATCTTGCAACCATTTTGCTTTCAACGTTAGCAAGACCAAGGAACTGATTGTTGACTTCAGGAAGGGAAAGCTGAGGGTCTATGAATCTATCTTCATTGGTGTAGACAGCGGTGGGGAGAGTCAACAGCTTCAAGTTCCAAGGCGCGCATACCTATCCTGGGCCCAGCACATCGATGCAGGTACAAAGAACCTCTTCTCCCTCAGCATTTTGTGGAGGTTTGGCATGAATACTCTATTGAACTTCTGCAAGTTTACAGTGCTTAGTGTTGCCAACGTTCTCACTCCCAAATAAGGGACAAAAGGTCAAAATACGGGACAAATTCCCGACAGCAATTCGTTGACCGACTCGGCCGTGGCTGGGTGAATGATGAGTTGGCCCGGGTGCTGGACTGCACACAAAGCCCAGCCGGCGGGGCCAGCTGAGGAGTTTTGGCCCGGGTCGCACTCAAAGTCCGGCGCCCATCCAACTCATGAACCGATGATCGGCCATGAGAAGGAGGGGTGGTGGTGGTGTCGGCAGTAAGCGAAGGTCCGAAGATCAGACAGCTGGCCAGGCTGCCGACCGATGGGGCCACGGGCGAGGCGCTGCTGCTGCTGCTGCACCCCATGGGCTGCACTACATCTGGACAGGTGAGGCGGGGCCGGACGCGGCGCTCCGACCCGACAGTCCCCTCGACTCGTGTAGTAGCAGTCAAATATGGGACAAGGGCGGTCCCGTACAGGACAAACCAATTTAGCCCGCAAAACGGGATGTCCCGGCTAATACGACACAGTTGGCAACCCTAACAGTGGTCAGCGTACTGACTGGTTGCATATCGGCCTAGTTTGGTAAAATCCCTGTCCCACGGTACGAGATCATTCCAAGAACTATCCTGAGTTTGCCCTGATTCGAACTCGGAGATTTACGGTAATGGCCACTCGTCGGTACTCGGGGCTCTCGTGGACATTTTTCATGTTGAAAAATCTTCACTAGTCTTCCCGTGCTTACCTGCCGTTAGCGCTAAGAGACGTCCCCTAGCTCTGACGTACCCGCTACGTTCATTCTCCGTGCTTACCACGAGTTTGATTTTTTTTTAAACTCGGGAGAGCACTTGGAATGAACTCGTACCGTGGGACAGGGATTTAAGTCTAATGCCCAGAAACCGAGAAGTTTGCAGGAATTGGTGGACATTGCCCATTCCATCATCAGTACTGAATTCCCCACCATTGAAGGAGCCTACTGGAAACGTTGCCTCAAGAAGGCAGCTAATGTAATGAAAGATACAAACCACCCTGGCCATACTCCCATCTTGCTGCTACCATCGGGAAGAAGGTACAGGAGCTTGAGAGCCGTTACCTCCTGGTTCAAGAGCAGCTTTTTCCCATCAATCTGCACGTTTTTGATCCATCCTTCGCAACCCTAACTGCAATCCTCCTCAGCACTGAACTACTCATAGTCATACAGTGTGGAAACAGGCCCTTCGGCCCAACTTGCCCACACCAGCCTATATGTCCCAGCTGCACACGTCCTACCTGCCCGCGTTTGACTCAAATCCTAGGGGGATTAATGGGCGGCACGGCGGCACAGTGGTAGAGTTCCTGCCTTAGAGCACATGCAACGCCAGAGACCTAAGTTCAACCCCGACTACAGGTGCTGTCTGTGTGGAGTTTGTACGTTCTCCCCATGACCCGCATGGGTTCTCTCCGAGATTTCCGGTTTCCTCCCACGCTCCAAAATTGGACAGGTATGTAGGTTAATTGGGTTGGTGTATGTGTACATTGGCCTTAGTGCGTGTAGGATGGTGTTAATGTGCGGGGATCGCTGGTCGGCGCGGACTCGTGGGCCGAAGGGCCTGTTTCTGTGTTGCATCTCTGAATTAAACTAAACTGAACTAAAACCTGTCGTCCCCATCTATGGACTCTGTGTAAGGTTGCAGGCTGTACTTTTGGCTGCTCTGTTATTGCAGATAGTTTATTGCATTATCGTGTATTTATTTGTTGTGTTGGTGCGTTTAATGTGCCTGTAAAGCTGCTGCAAGTAAGAATCTCATTGTACCGATCCTGATAAATATGCAAATTAAGCACTCTTGACTCTAAATTCTCAAGAGCAACTGAGAAAAACAGCCAATACTGGAAGTAATTTAGAACAACAAATATCCCATCTTCCCTCACAGTTCACTTTATATGCTACAATTACCTTGAAATACAACGGCAGTCAGACCATAACAGAAGTTTTGTTCCACAAGTTGTTAGCAATTGAAACTACTGTTTTATCACCAAACAAATTCCACCAGCCTGGCTGTGTGGTCATTAAAATACAATACAATACAAAAAAATCAGTTTAATCTAAAATCTACTTTAGTTTTTAGTTTTTTTAGTTTTAGAGATACAGTGCAGAAATAGGCCCTTCGGCCCACCGAGTCCGCACCCACCAGCGATACCACCCTACACAAGCCAATTAGCCTGCAAACCTGTACGTTGTTGGAGTGTGGGAGGAAACCAAAGATCTCGGGGAAAAACCTGCGCAGGTCACGAGGAGAACGAACAAACTCCGTACAGACAAGCGCTCGTAGTCGGGATCGAACCCGGGTCTCTGGCGCTGTAAGGCAGTAGCTTGACTGCTGCACAAATGTGCCGCCCTGCTTCTCCATAGCCCTTGCTCCTGAATGCCCCCAAGGTGCTTCATAGAGGTGTTGGCAACCAAAGTTCATCAGCCGTCGGAGAAAGAATACATCAGGTTATGATAAGATTTTTTTCCCCATCAGTGAAGGATATTCACTGATGGAGAAAAAAAGAGACACAATTGAGGAAGAGGAGACAGAAGTTCCGAGGAGTGAATGTCACCAGTAACTTGTTCTGGGCCACCCATATCGAAACAATGTCCAAGAACGCACACCAAAGCCTCTACTTCCTTAGAAGACTTAGAAAGTTCAGCATGTCCCCCACAACTCTCACCAACTTCAACAGATGCGCCGTCGAAACAAGTTCATCGGGATGCCCCACAGTATGGTTTGGGAACAGCTCCATCCAAGACCGTAAGAAATGACAGAGAATTGTGGACGCAGCCCAGTCCATCACACAAACTGTAGGGGGCGCTCCTCTGTGTGCAGCCATGTCAGCAGCGCGTCAGTTTTTTCAATTTTTTTTTTTTTTTTAGCATGTTTTAAAGTGTGTATTTAATGTTCCTTCGTGTGTCTTGTGTGGGGGGTGGTGTGGGGGGGTAAGGGGGAAACCGTTTTGGTCGCCTCCTCCATGGAGAGGCAACTTTTTCCAGGTCGCCTCCCCCGTGGCATAACACCAAGGATCGGGGCGGCCTTTCCCAGAGACGTGCCCGGGGCTTCAGCGGCGGGCGCAGCGTGGACTCTCGGCGTGGAGCGGGTGAACCCTCGCTAGGGCTCGCTGGAGGGGAGCGCTCCGTTTCGCTGGCCCGGGGCAGCCGGCAGCCTGAAGTCGCAGCCTGAAGCCGCGGTCTGCAGAGCTCCAGCTGGTGCGGCGTCTACAGCCCGGGATCCCTCGTGGGGGACCCGGGGGAAGAAGAAGCTTCCACTGCCGGCCCGCGGCCAACTTCTACCGCGGGGCCGGCATGGACTTACCATCACCCCTGGAGGGGAGCTTCGACCGCCAGCCCTGCAGTCTGCGGTGCTTCTGGCTGTGGCGGAGACTTTAAATCTCGACCGCCGGCCTGCGGCCTACAACAATCTAAAGCCGCGGTCTCCGGTGAGGAAGAGCCGATCCTGGACTGACTGGACTCTGGTCCTGTACACGGGGGGGAAATGGAGGAGGACTGGCCAAATTTTTGTGCCTTCCACCACAGTGATGAATGCTGTGGTGGATGTTTGTGTTACATTTTTATTGTGTGTTCTTTATTATTGTACTGCTGCTGACAACCCAAATTTCCACTGACCCTGGTTGTGTGGCAATAAATTATATCTATCTAGCTAACTGTCCTTATTTCCATTGTCTCACCCTGGTCATGGCGGTTCTAAGCTTAATAACAAACTTGTACAAAGAATGGCAGAGACACAGGAACTGTAGATGCTGGGATCCTTGGCCTAAGATGCTGGAAGAACTCAGAGGGTCAGGCAACAGCTGTGAGGGTGATGGGCAGGCAGCATTTTAGGTCGGAACCCTTCTTCGGACTGATTGGAGTGGGGGGAGGGGGGGGGAGTGGGGAAGGAAAAGAGAGTGGTGGGGGTGGGACAAATCTTGGCAAGTGATAGGAGGATACAGGTGAAGGCAATTGCAACATGCAAGTGAGAGAGAGCGGGTGGTGATGAAGGCTTGGGGAAAGGCCAACTAGAAGGGACCCGACCGTATTTTAGAACGGAGACGAGGAAACACTTTTTTAGAACGGAGACGAGGAAACACTTTTTCTCACAGAGAGTGGTGAGTCTGTGGAATTCTCTGCCTCAGAGGGCAGTGGAGGCCGGTTCTTTGGATGCTTTCAAGAGAGAGCTAGATAGGGCTCTTAAAAATAGCGGAGTCAGGGGATATGGGGAGAAGGCAGGAACGGGGTACTGATTGAGGATGATCAGCCATGATCACATTGAATGGCGGTGCTGGCTCGAAGGGCCAAATGGTCTGCTCCTGCACCAATTGTCTATTGACTTGAAGTATTGCCCATCCATGTTCTCCAGAGATGCTGCATGACCTGCTGAGTTACTACAACATTTTGTGTCATTTTCAATTATGATCCATGTTCAGGTCCACCACCGATTTTCCAGCAACAGATAGTACACTTGAAATTCCCTGGGCGGCTACAGATGGCTGAGGGAAGGTGACAACAAGGCATATGGTCAGTAATATTTCATCAGGTGAGCCGTTCTATATTTACTTGTCATCTACTTTGACTTGTCATCTTCACACCTTCACCTTCCATCGATCTAGACTCCCTCTCCCCTGAGTCAGAAGGAGGCTCTAGACTCGAAACGTCACCCATTCCTTCTCTCCAGAGATCCTGCCTGTCCCACTGAGTTACTCCAGCATTTTGCGTCCATCTAAGGTCAGTATGGGAATGTGAAGGGGAGTGAAAGTGTTGGAGGATACTGGTGCAGTAATGGGGTCAAGCTTTGCCCAGCCGCTTTGAGGGGTGAAAAGGTTATCCGTGTAACATTCCCCTGCTCTCTCGTATGTCTTCAGTCACACAAACCAGTTGTGACTATGACCCTGGCCTTGTTCAGTGTCAGATTTCGAGTCCCAAGGGGCTGTCCCACTGCAGCGACCTAATGTACGAGTTTAGAAGAGTTTGCGCTCGACTCAAACTCGCAGCATGGTCGACACGTGGTCCTAGGAGGTCACTGGAACTCTCCTTCATGCTCGAGGGAAGTTCCCACATACTCGCAACCTCAGTTTGTCGAGGAAAATTTTTCAGCATGCTGAAAATTTTTCCACAAGTAAAAATTGGTCGGCATGGTTCTTTTGAACTCATAGTGCAGTGGGGTGGGGTCGCTAGGCAGTCGAGGTAACCCTAGGCAAGCTCCTTTGCTGACCGGGCATTTTAATTGGTGCATTGGAAATTTCAGAGCCAAGGAATACCGACCGGTAATGTTAAATGCCCGCTAAACTTTATTAAAAGTTGTCTGGCTTCTTAAAAGTGTCTGCACTCCTTCTCCTCCCTTCTCCTCCCTTCACCCCCCTTCTCTCCCCTTCTCTCCCCTTCTCTTCCCCTCTTTCCCATTCTCTCCCCCCCCCACCCCTCCGCGCTCTCTAAAGGACTTACCGTACACTGTGCAGCCGTCTTTTACCTTCCTGTTCATCGTGGGTGTGAATTTCTGACAGCGCTCCCCCGCTTTCCCTGGCCCCCGCCTTTGTGATGTGTTTGTGTGTGTGTTGACGGCTGATCCAGCTCGCGGTTTCATCGCTGACGGTCGATCCAGCTCGAGATTTTTCAGGCGAGTGCCCTCGAGCTTGAAGGCCGATTACAGTCGCGGAAGAGTCACGTTAGTGGGACAGGCCCTTTATCAGAAGTAGTGCTGACTACAGGATGGAAAATATTTGGCTTGTGGATCATAATCCACCAGTGCCTGTGAAAGCAAACTATTCCACTGAATCTATACTTAAAACGGAAATGCTGATCCAAATAGTTTCTCAGACTCTGGTGATGTGAGGCTAAGTGCTGTAATATTGACAATTTGTCATAATCTGTCAGATACTGTAGTCAGCTGCTGTTATGCTTTCATTGCACAACTGTTGCTGTCACAAATGTTATCCCTGCACCAAGAAATTATAAAATAATCTTATTTGTAAATCATTGCTTATTATTGAACGCACATCAACACAATGAAGCATGAAGTTGGAGAGAGTTGTGATGTTGCTCAGTCCATCACAGACCAGACTCCCCACCATTCACACACACACACACGCACGCACGCAAGCACGCACACACACACACACACACACACACACACACACACACACACACACACACACACAAACACACACACACACACACACACACATCTATATTACTAAAAGTCTGTTCTTGACCGGTTTTGGCCATCTGTGCTGCGATTTCCGAGAGAACGTCGCCACCTACGGCCATCATTTTTGGCCACCTTGCTCAGAGCCCACCTCCGCCGCATGTGTGCCGAGGATTTTTCCCGTCGATTAAAAATGACAGAGATATTAATGTTTTTACAAAATTCCCCATTCTCTCTGCTGCCCCCGCTGGCGGCAGGGGGGAGAGACTATAAAACCAGGAAGTGGTGTGCCACAAAGTCTCTTCAAGATGGAGGAAGGCAGAGTGTCATGTTTCTCTGAACTGTGAATAACACTGAACACGTGTCTACTCAAATGTAAGTGCCCTTAGTGGTTCTAAAATGCTTGCAGAATGTATGTATTGCTTCTAAAGCTTGCAAAAAAATGTCTATTGCTTCTAAAGCTTGCAAAAAAATGTCTATTGGTTCTAAAGCTTTCAAAAAAATGTCTATTGGTTCTAAAGCTTGCAAAAAGTGTCTATCGGTTCAACATTTGCAAAAAAATGTATTTTGGTTCTAAAGCTTGCAAAAAATGTCTATTGGTTCTAAAGCTTGCAAAACATGTCTATTGGTTCTAAAGCTAGCAAAAAAGTGTCTCTATTGGTTCTAAATCTTGCAAAAAGTGTCTCTATTGGTTCTAAAGCTTGCAAAAAAAGTCTATTGGTTCTAAAGCTTGCAAAAAAATGTCTATTGGTTCTAAAGCTTGCAAAAAAATGTCTATTGGTTCTAAAGCTTACAAAAAATGTCTATTGGTTCTAAAGCTTGCAAAAAATGTGTATTGGTTCTAAAGCTTGCAAAAAGTCTCTATTGGTTCTAAAGCTTGCAAAAAAATGTCTATTGGTTCTAAAATGGTTCATACTAGCGCTCCAGAAAGCCCCCCCCCCCCCCCCCCCCCCCCCCCCCCCTCCCCCCGCCCGTCTGGCTTGGCTTGGGTGTGTCTTGAAATTGAAAGGCACTACCTACTGCAAATGGTGGCATGAAGTTGAAAGGCACTACTTACTGCAAATGGTGGCTTGGGAGCTTTGGCTTGAAGTTGAAAGGCACTATTACTGCAAACGGTGGCTTGGTTGCTTTGGCTTGAAGTTGAAAGGCACTACTTACTGCAAATGATGGCTTGGGTGTGGCTTGGGTGTGGCTTGAAGTTGAAAGACACCACTTACTGCAAATGGTGGCATGAAGTTGAAAGGCACTACTTACTGCAAATGGTGGCTTGGGAGCTTTGACTTGAAGTTGAAAGGCACCTCTTACTGCTAATGGTGGCTTAGGTGTGGTTTGAAGTTGAAAGGCACTACTTACTGCAAATGGTGGCTTGGATGCAATGGCTTGAAGTTAAAAGGCATTACTTACTGCAAATCGTGGCGTGGGTGCATTGGCTTGAAGTTGAAAGGCACCACTTACTGCAAATGGTGGCATGAAATTGAAAGGCACTACTTACTGCAAATGGTGGCTTGGGAGCTTTGAAGTTGAAAGGCACTACTTACTGCAAATGATGGCTTGGTTGTGGCTTGGGTGTGGCTTGAAGTTGAAAGACACCACTTACTGCAAATGATGGCTTGGGTGTGGCTTGGGTGTGGCTTGAAGTTGAAAGACACCACTTACTGCAAATGGTGGCTTGGTGATTTGGCTTGAAGTTGAAAGGCACTACTTACTGCAAATGGTGGCTTGGGTGTGGCTTGAAGTTGAAAGACACCACTTACTGCAAATAGTGGCATGACGTTGAAAGGCACTACTTACTGCAAATGGTGGATTGGTTGCTTTGGCTTGAAGTTGAAAGGCACTACTTACTGCAAATGGTGGCTTGGGAGCTTTGACTTGCAGTTGAAAGGCACTATTACTGCAAATTGTGGCTTGGGTGCTGTGGCTTGGGTGCTTTGGCTTGCATTTGAAAGGCAGTACTTACTGCAAATGGTGGCTTGGGTGCAATGGCTTGAAGTTGAAAGGCATTACTTACTGCAAATGGTGGCATGAAGTTGAAATGCACTACTTACTGCAAATGGTGGCTTGGGTGATTTGGCTTGAAGTTAAAAGGCACTACTGTAAATGCACTTACTTCCTGTTTGCACTGTATATTGATTTTAGATAAAACGCTACCACTTACGGCTGTGATTTTTAGCCATCTTACTCAGTCCCCCTCCGCTGAGCAGGTGCAGAGAATTCTTCAATGAAAAATAAAAGTGTTATTAGTTTTTTTTTAAATGTTGAGAATCTCTCTCCTGTCAATCACTTCATGAAAGCCACATCATTTCCGGTGGGGGTGGGGGGGGGGGGGGGTGGGTGGGTGGGGGGGGGGAGGGGTTATAAAACCCGGAAATGTGGGTGTGGCTCAGTCTCTGCAAGATGGAGGAGGAAGAGGTCGCGACTCGCTGTCTTTAGTGGCTTTGCACCCTACTTCAAATGGTATGTAACTGCACTTGAATTTGGTGGCCTTGCACCCTGCTAGAAGTGGTAAGAAACTGCACTTGAATTTGGTGGCCTTATACCCTGCTTGAAATAGAATTTCAAGGATTAGCCGTGAGTCAACCACCAGCCCACCAGCTGTGAGTGAGTGAGTTGCCAGCACAACAGGCTTGATTGACTGAGACGCCAGCCCAAGAATCCATTTGGCGCACAATTTGCATACTAGCCCTCTGGAAGTCCCTTCAGCCCACAACACCCATACTAGCGCTCCAGAAAGCCCCCCCCCCCCCCCCAACTGGCCACCAATATTAGAATTGGTGGAGAGGTGGAATATTGCGTTGGATGACCAGCCCTCCTGTGTGATGCTGGGACCCAACGGGTCCCACTTAGTCTAGTATATATATATATGAAACGACAAAATGTAATTTATCCCAGGAGGGAAATTGATTGCCAACAGTCACAAAAACACACACTACTTGGGGGGATGTGCAAAGATTGGGGAGGGGAGTCAGTCTCAGTCTACCCCACGACAGAAGCTGGGAGGAGTTGTACAGTTTGATAGCCATAGAAACATAGAAACATAGAAACATAGAAATTAGGTGCAGGAGTAGGCCATTCGGCCCTTCGAGCCTGCACCGCCATTCAATATGATCATGGCTGATCATCCAACTCAGTATCCCGTACCTGCCTTCTCTCCATACCCTCTGATCCCCTTAGCCACAAGGGCCACATCTAATAGAGAAGAAGGATCACCTGTGGCGTTCTGTGCTGCATCTTGGTGGAACCTGTCTGTTGCTGCAGATGCTCCTCAGGTTGGGGGTGAGTTGTATGGTCCAAGATCCTCCGCAGTTTGAGGAGCATCGTCCCCTCCAAGGCCACCTCCCATGAATCCAACATCTATATTACTAAAAGTCTGATCTTGACCACTTTTGGCCCATTGTGCTGTGATTTCCGAGAGAACGCCGCCACCTCTGGCCGTCATTTTTGGCCACCTCACTCAGAGCCCCCCTCTGCCTTCCGGGACCGGAGGATTTTTCCCATCAATGAAAAATAGAGCGATATTAATGTTTTTTTTAAATTCGCCATTCTCTCTGCTTCCCTCGCTGGTGGCAGGGGGGAGGGACTATAAAACCCAGAAGTGTAGTCCCTCACTCAGTCTCTGCCAGACCCAGGAAGCGAGAGGGTCACGGCTCTCTGAGCTGCGAATAACACTGAACGCACGTCTACTCCATGGTGAGTCCCCTCGATGCGGCTGTAAAGTGGCTGCCTCCCAATTGTTTGCCTCCCCTTTTTAAAAAGTTTGTGTTCACAAAATGAATTTTGGTCGTCAGGTGGCTGCTGCCCAATTGTTTGCCTCGCCTTTTTAAAAGGTTTGTGTTCACAAAATGAATTTTGGTTGTCGGGTGGCTGCAGCCAAATTGTTTGCCTTGGCTTGGCTTTTAAAATCGTTGCAACAGTTGGCTGCCAGCCCAAGAATCCATTCGGCCCACAATGTCTATACTAGCCTTCTGTAAACCAGTACCTTCGGCCCGCAACACCCATACTAGCGCAGCAGAAAGCCCCCCCCCCCCCCACCTCCTCCACTGGCGAGCAATATTGGAATTGGTGGAGAGATGGAATATTGCGTTGGTGACCAGGCCTCCCGTGTGATGCTAGGACCCAACGGGCCCCACTTAGTCTAGTTATATATATATACCTTCCCCTGCAACTGCGGAAGATGCAACACCTGTCCCTATACCTCCTCCCACGGCTCTTTCCAGGGACCCCGACAGTCCTTTCAGTTTGCTTCTCCTCCAACCTCATCTATTATATCCATTGTTCATACATCGGTGGGACCAAACGCAGACTAGGCGATCTTTACACTGAACACCTTCGCTCAGCCCGCCTGAAACTACCTGATCTCCCGGTGGCTAAACACTTTAACTACCCTTCCCATTCCCACACTGACCTTTCTGCCCTAGACCCCCATTGTCAGAGTGGGGCTAAATGCAAATTGGAGGAAAAGTATCTCATATTTCGCTTGGGCAGCTTGCAGTGGTATGAATATTGATTTCTCTCACTTCAAGTAAACCCTGGCTTTCCCTCTCTCTCTATCCCTCCCCCACCCAAGTCACACCAGCTTCTCGGTTTCATCCAACAAGCAGCTAACGATGGCCTGTTTCCTTTATCATTGTTACTTATTTTGTTGATCACTCATTCATTGTTCTTTATCTCTCAACATGATCGTCTATATCTCTCGTTTCCCTTTCCCCTGACTAGTCTGAAGAAGGGTCTCGACCCGAAACGTCACCCATTCCTTCTCTCCAGAGAAGCTGCCTGCCCCGCTGGTACTCCAGCTTTTTGTATCGACCCTCGATTTATACCAGGATCTGCAGTTCCTTCTTACATACATATGACACAAAGCTGGGTGGCAGTGTGAACAGCAAAGAGGATGCTAGGAGGTTGCAGGGCGACTTGGATAGGTTGAGTGAGTGGGCAGATGCATGGCAGATGCAGTAAAATGGAGATAAATATGAGGTTATCCACTTTAGTGGCAAGAACAAGGAGGCAGATTATTGTCTCAATGTTGTCAGATTAGGATAAAGGGAAGTGCAACGAGACCTGGGTGACCTTGTACACCAGTCACTGAAAGTAAACATGCAGGTACTGGAGGCAGTGAAGAAAGCTAATGGCATGTTGGCCTTCATAACGAGAGGATTTGAGTATAGGAGTAAAGAGGTCCTTCTGCAATTGTACAGGGGCCTGGCAAGGTTACATCTGGAGTATTCTGTGCAGTTTTGGTCTCCTAATTTGTGGAAGGACATCCTTGCTATTGAGGCAGCGTAGGTTCAGCAGGTTAATCCCCGGGATGGCGGGACTGTCATATGAGGAAAGATTGGGGCTTTTATTCACTGGAATTTAGAAGGATGAGAGGATATTTTATAGAAACATATAAAATTGCAAAAGGACTGGACAAGCTAGATGCAGGAGAAATGTTCCCAATGTTGGGGGAGTCCAGAACCAGGGGCACAGTCTAAGAGTAGAGGGAGGCCATTTAAAACTGAGATGAGAAAAAACTTTTTCACCCAGAGAGTTGAGAATTTGTGAAATTCTCTGCCACAGAAGGCAGTAGAGGCCAATTCACTGGAGTAATTTAAAAGAGAGTTAATGGGCTGTCCCACTGCGGCGACCTAATCCGCGAGTTCAGAAGAGTTTGCCTTCGACATACTCTCAACACGAGGTCCTAGGAAGTATTTGTTAAGGGGCTGCCCCACTGCGGCGACCTAAAGGGCGAGTTTAGAAGAGTTTAGGAGAGTTTGAAAAAATGTCATGTTGAAGACCTCGTTTGACTATGTAGAAGACCTCCTTAGACCTCCTTCGACTATGTTGAAGACTTGCTATGACTACCTTCGACTACCCTCGATTACCTACGAATAACATGCCGACCTACTACGACCTACTTTGACTAAACCTACGAGTAAAAAAAGTATCGATTTTTTCCCTGGCGACCTTTTTTTACTCGCGGGCATTTTTCAACATGTTGAAAAATACGCTGAGGCCTCGAGTACGTGGGGACTACCCTTGAGCATGGGACATGTTGGCCGGTGCGGGCAATTTGGCCCAAAGGGCCTGTTTCCACACTGTATCACTCTATGACTATGGCTCCATAATGTTTTGTGTTCCATACACCCACCATCCTTTGTGTAAAAAAGTTACTCATCAGGTTGCTATTACATTTTTCCCACCTCACCTTAAACCAGTGTCCTTTGGTTCTCAATCCCCCTTCTAAACTAAACATGTTATGTTTTATATACAGCCTTGTGAATTTCTCAGTTTTCTCCCAATTATTTTGCTGGCTTTCCTTGAGTATAAGACGCAGTGGACAGCATCCAGTTTTACTCCAAATGCCTTCAGCCTCTGTAATGGATTTCCATCAAACTCGCTGCTGTGATTGCAATGACAAGATGCTGCATTGATGTTTTCAGCCTTTGAAAATCAGTTCTACGAGCACTTCAAGAAAAATAAAATCGTATGATTGAGTGGCTAATGCAGATAGCAATGCAATCATGATAATGATAACTCTAACAGTCGCCTCCAGCAGAATGAGTTAAGGGGATGCTCTCTGTTTTGATAGTCTGATGACATTCCACAGTATGCCGCAGTTCAGAAACATAGAAACATAGGAAATAGGTGCAGGAGTGGGCCATTCAGCCCTTCGAGCCAGCACCGCTATTCGATATGATCGTGGCTGATCACCCATAATCAGTACCCTGTTCCTGCTTTCTCCCCATATCCCTTGATTCTGTTAGCCCTCAGAGCTATGCCTAACTCTTTCTTGAAAACATCCAGTGAATTGGCCTCCACTGCCTTCTGTGGCAGAGAATTCCGCAGATTCGCAACTCTCTGGGTAAAAACATTTTTCCTCATCTCAGTCCTAAATGGCCTATCCCCTATTCTTAAACTGTAAACCCTGGTTCTGGACTCCCCCAACATCAGGAAAATCTTTCCTGCATCTATCCTGTCAAGAATTTTACAGTATATGTTTCTATAAGATCCCTTCTCATCCTTTTAAGTTCCAGTGAATATTAAGCCCAGTTGACCCATTCTTTGATGCAGAAGCACTGCATTTTATGCGCAACTGTTTTCAAAAATGTCTAAATTAGAACTGCTGCCTAATAACCTTGGTGGCATGGTGGCGCAGTGGTAATAATAATAATAATAATAATAATAATAATAATAATAATAATAATAATAATAATAATAATAATAATAATAATAATAATAATAATAATAATAATAAATACTTTATTGATCCCCTCAGGGAAATTCAGATTTTTTGTCAGCAGCGGTACAATAATAAAGAACACACAACCACAATAAAAAATTTACACAAACATCCACCACAGCATTCATCACTGTGGTGGAAGGCACAGAAATTGGCCAGTCCTCCATTTTCCCCCGTGGTCGGGACCTCCACCTCCGCAGCCGTTGCTGCGGGCGTCCAGATGGTAAAGAACAAAGTAAAGTCAAGGTAAGTCCAGGATCGGCTCTTCCCCACCGGAGACCGCGGCTTCAGGATGGTGTAGGCCGCAGGCCGGCGGTCAAAGATTTAAAGTTCCCGCCGCGCCGCAGCCAGAAGCACCGCAGACTGCAGGGCTGGCGGTCGAAGCTACCCTCCAGGGGTGATGGTAAGTCCAGGCCGGACCCACGGTTGAAGTTGTCCGCGGGCCGGCCGATGGAGCTTCTTCTTCCCCCCGGGTCCCCAACGTGAGATCCCGGGCTGTAGACGCCGCACCAGCTGGAGCTCTGCAGACCGCGGCTTCAGGCTGCCGGCTGCCGCGGGCCAGCAAAGCGGAACGCTCCCCTCTGGCGAGCCCCAGCGAGGGCTCACCCGCTCCACGGCGAGAGTCCACGCTGCGCCCGCCGCTGAAGCCTCGGGCGCGTCTCCGGGAAAGGCCGCGCCGATCCTGATTGTTAGGCCTCGGGGGAGGCGACCTAGAAAAAAGTCGCCTCTCCATGGAGGAGGCGGCCGAAACGGTTTCCCCCTCACCCCCCCACACCACCCCCCACACAAAACACACAAAGAAACACTAAAAACATACTTTAAGACATACTAAAAAAAACAAAAAAAGGTTGAAAAAACTAACACGCTGCTGACAGGGCTGCCGCCAATGCAGCGCCCCCACCGAGTAAGGCCTAAAGCTCTAGAGACCTGGTTCGATCCTGACCACGGGTGCTTGTCTGCACGGAATTTGTACGTTCTCCCCGTGACCTGCGTGGGTTTTCTCTGGGATCTCTGGCTTCCTCCCACACTCCAAAGACGTACATGTTTGTAGGTTAATTGGCTTGGTATAATTGTAAATCGACCCTAGTGTGTGTAGGACAGTCTAAGTGTGCAAGGATCGCTGGTCAGTGCAGACTCGGTGGGCCGAAGGGCTTGTTTCTAAACTAAACAATTTCCCCATTCCAGCTCTTTCCTCCCCCTGGCTTCACAATCTGCAACTCCTTAAACCTGTCTCATACCCACTGTTCTTATCGCTGACCTTTGTTCCAACCACCAAAATTACTCACCCACGTCAACCTAATACCTGCCACGCATTGTCCCGCCTCTTCCCCTTTACCAGCTGTCTTCACACATCATCACCCCCCCCCCACACACACACGCACGCACGCACGCACACATACACACACACACACACACACACACACACACACACACACACACACACACACACACACACACACACACACACACACACACACACACACACACACACACACACACACACACACACACACACACAATTAGCCTGAAGTGTGTCAACTGGAAATGTCACCTATCCATGTTCTCCAGAGATGCTGCCTGACCTGCTGTGTTACTCCAGCACTTTGTGTCCAAATCATGTACAGAGTGCCGTTGATTACAAGGGCTGCTCAATGATTGCTGCAATTCATCAGTTTAGTGCAATCCACCCCTGGAGTTGCTCATTTTCCCCTTACTTCAAATAAATCCATAAGCAATTGAGATTGTGAGACAATATAAAAGATATGCACAATCCATACATGCAGTAACAGTATTTGTATCAACAGCATTTGGGAATAGTACATCTCAACAATTGAATAGATGCAGTCCGAGTCATGTCTTAAGTGATAGGAATAGAATTAGGCCATTCAGCCCATCAAGTCTGCACTGCTATTCAATCATGGCTGATCTATCTCTCCCTCCTAACCCCATCCTCCTGCCTTCTCCCCATAACCTCTGACACCCGCACTAATCAAGAATCTATCTACCTCTGCCTTAAAAATATCCACTGACTTGGCCTCCACAGCCTTCTGTGGGAAAGAATTCCACAGATTCACTACCCTCTGACGAAATAAATTCTAAAAGAACGTCCTTTAATTCGAAGGCTATGACCTCTAGTCCTAGACTCTCCCACGAGTGGAAACATCCTCTCCACATCCACGAGTGTAACAAGAATTTATGCTATTTATTTATTTATACCTGACCCAAGAAGCACCAATGGCAGATCAAATGTGCAGTACTTTGCCACTGAAATCGCATCTGATGAATTATTATAGGAAAGTGGTTAGTGTTTCATTGTTTCAGCAACATATCAAATTATTTCCCTTGTATTATTGTTTCTATTAATAATATTAAATCACTTAGCTAAATGCATTCACCCAGTCGACAATAAAGTATTGATTCGAATTTGTAATCCTAACGCAAGAAATATTTTTTTTCCTTGGAGGATGAAAGACACTTGGACGGGGACATGGATAGGAAAGGGTTAAAGGGCTTTCTCACTGTGCGACCTGAAGCAAGACTTAACAAGATTTAACATCGTGGGAACCTTCTGCGATAGCAGTACGGCATTCGTGGACCACCGAGGACCTCCGTGGCGCTAACGGCAGGTAGTCGTGTGACTTGGTAAGGTGGGGAGAAAATTCAAACATTTTTGAATTTCTCCAAGAGTGCCTAGAGCACTTTTTGGTGAGCGTTGCAACATTGTATGAACGCAGTGGCCCGTGCGATATCCGTAATAACTCTTGCGGGTACCGTGGGAACTCCAGCGAACGGTGAGTAACTGAGCAGTTTGATTGTCAGTGCTTGTTTTACCTCATTGTTAAATAAATATATGTTTTACTATCAGATTGATGTCTGCAATTCTTCATTAACACATCACTACAAGATGAATGTCTCTAATGTTATAATCCCTCTCATGCTGAAACACAAAATAGTTGAAGGGAGGTGAAATAATCACATTTTCATTCTTTTTCATTTTTGAGTGTTCAGGTACCTCACTTGCTGAGCTATTTTACTCCAGCAGTTTGTGTCTCTTTTTGTCTAAAGCAGTTTCTAAGACTGCAGGAACTCCGCGGGCCAGGCAGCATCTACGGAGGGAAATGGACATGCGACCCTTTCTTCAGGCTGCCTTATCTCCCCCCCCCCCTCCCCCCAACTCCCACCCCCACACACAAATGCTGGAGAAACTCAGCGGGTGCAGCAGCATCTATGGAACGAAGAAAATAGGCAACGTTACGGCCCGAAACGTTGCCTATTTCCTTCGTTCCATAGATGCTGCTGCACCCGCTGAGTTTCTCCAGCATTATTGTGTACCTTCGATTTTCCAGCATCTGCAGTTCCTTCTTAAACACAAATGCACCGAGTTCCTCCAGCACTTCGTGTTTTGCTCAGTATTCCAGCATCCGCTGTCTCCCGCGTCTCCAATAAAACAAAACTACTGTCAAAAGGGTGAAGAATAGGGGCAGAGATAGATACATTCCTGATTAGTGCGGCTGTCAGGAGATTATGGGGAGAAGGCAAGAGAATGTGGTTGAGAGGGAGTGCCCATCTGTTACTATTAATTGGACAGTTCGGTCTGTGAAACGCAACACGCCAGCCCCGACATCCAGCCCGGTGGTGAGTCCTTTGAAGATAGACACCAGTTGCTTGGAGCAACTCAGCAGGACAGGCAGCATCTCTGGAGAGAAGGAACGGGTGGCGTTTCGGGTCGAGAGCCTTCTTCAGACTGAAAGTTTCACCTCTCAGTAGATAATAAAATAAGACAATCATCACGGTCAATGTGAGACACAGTCTTTATTCCTATTTGACAAAATAAAAAGACAACTTCTTGCGCATATTGAGAGAAGGTGCATCACACCAAACAACATTTGTCTAAAAAAAAACAGATTATTCTTCAGCTCATTAAAGAGCTCGGGTGAAAAAAACCAATATAGTGTGTGAAAAAAAGTAACATCATTTGTGCCACGTGATTAACAACACTACAGTCCACGATGTTCATTCAAGATTAACGGGAAAGATCGGGAGACGGACAAGTCACTCGCACAAATAACAGAAATGCCGAGTACCGTGGGAACTCTTTATCGTGGGAACTCTTTATCGTGCGGAACTCGTGCTGGACCACGACCACTTCACTCGGGTGACATCTTGCTTCAGGTCGCACCATGAGAACTGGCCATAAGAGGGAAGCTGGACTTAAAATGCTGGAGTAATTCAGTGGGACAGGCAGCATCTCTGCAGAAAAGGAATGGGTGATGGGCGTTTCGGGTCGAGACTGTTCTTCAGACTAGTGAGGGGAAAGGGAAACAAGCGATACCGTATAGAGGGTGATGTAGGGAGATATAGGATGAATGAATGAAAGATCAAAGTTTCAGTGAAACTCCAATTACCATACAGCCATTCTAAAAAAAAAGCAACAAGACACACAACTACATCAAAGTTAACGCAAACATCCACCACAGTGGATGCCCCATGCTCCTCACGATGGAAGGCAAAAAAGTCCAATCTCTTCCTCTTTTATTCTCCCGCGGTTGGGGCAGTCGAACCATCCGTGGGGTGATCGAAGCTACCGTAGCCGGCGGTCAAAACTCCAGCATCGGGACAACCGAAGCTCCCGCGTCGGGGCTCTAAGTCAGTCTCTAACCAGGGACCTC
Organism: Amblyraja radiata; assembly: GCF_010909765.2. Taxonomy (NCBI): domain Eukaryota; kingdom Metazoa; phylum Chordata; class Chondrichthyes; order Rajiformes; family Rajidae; genus Amblyraja; species Amblyraja radiata. Next base: position 10,480,090 of record NC_045968.1, on the reverse strand, counting down.
TGGCTCCACAGTGTTAAAGATATGCAAAAAAATACCAATGATAAAACGAAACAAGCCATTGTTAGCTGTTTGCTTGGTGAGAACGGGAACCTGGTGTGACTAGGGTGGGGGAGGGATGGAGCGAGAGGGAGTGCAGGGGTTACAGGATGAACAGCATCTCAAATTTCGCTCGGGCAACTCACAACCCAGTGGTATGACTATTGATTTCTCTAACTTCAAGTGCCCTGCTGAAATCTATTACTTTCTGCTGCTATTTATTCCACTGTCAATGTCTGTGTACCAGAAAACTTGAACATTGGATCCACCTTTTGTAATAAGAGTCCATTAGTATTCATGCCACATAGCCATTTCTGCAACTCGAGCATAAACCTGCCAAAACATTGGGCAAATGTTGAGAAGTTTCGAACAGCAGCTCCTCTCTCCAATCCCACTCATCAGAACCCCACACTGTACATTTGTCATTGACAGCACAGACACTTTCCAATTTAATATGTTCACTGCAATTGCTTGGGCTGAGAATTAATGGCTTTGGTAACTCCTTTCTCACCTAATATTGACAAAAATATAGCTCCCACATAATTATTGGTACCTAAACGCTGTGGACCTTCCACTCTGCAGCCTGGAATCGGATGGCCAGACATTTATATATGTGATGAAAAATGGCTTTTGACATGTCACCACCAAAACTAAGTGTGCTCATTCCAAAGTGGAGCTCAGTTTAAGTACAATAAATCATCTCGTCCGGTCGATTTCTTTCAAAGCAACTGATTAAAAGACAAACTTTTATTTGCTCTTTTTCGACATATTTAGGTCATTACCAGAACCCATCAAAACATGTTTTTTGTTTGGTTTAGTCTGTGTGGTGCGTCTGGTCAGTTTAGATAGATTGCCAAACAAAGCTTTTCATCGTACCACGGCACACGTGACAATACGAAACCTAAACCTAATTAATTCAGTTTTAAGGCACGGAAATGCAAATAATACCATTAGTTAATGTTAATTTGATTGGGATTCAAAAAATATATATTTTAGTCAGTCATAAATGTAATCAAATGGCAACCATCAGGCTATTAAATACGATAATCTCCAATTAAACTCCGATCTACATGGACTTGGGGGCATTGGTTTGGTCTTTGCAGTGTGTATCTGTGTGTTTATATATAACACACACACACACACACGCATATAATATATACATATACAGGTGCACAACCTTTTATCCGAAGATCCAAATAACGAAAACCTCCGAATAGCGGCCATTTTTTCGGTCCTTGAAGAAAGGTCCTTGAAAACGTTCACCGAGGGCGGCCTGCAGAGGTGACAGCGGAACCTCCGGTCGGTCCTCGAAGAAAGGGGAACTAAATCCCCATTCATAAAAGAGAAGGTGAGGGTATATTGCGCGGGAGGGTTAATAATTGACAATCTGCTGCTGCCTGCCCGCTGAGTTAAAAAGTTCCCACGGTAGACTCACGATACACCGTGCAGATTGTCGCTCCCTTCAGTTTCACCCCACCTACGCCCCTCTGCTTCCCGGCCATGTGTGTGACCCCTTCCCTCCCCTCTCCAGCTCCCCGCCCATTGCACCGTCGCGGGGGCTTTGCACTGTCTTCACGTCGGCGATTGCAGCAGGACTGTGCTAGTCACCGGAGACGTCAGGACCAATTGGACACCGACCACCAGGCCCACCGCAAGCACGGAGATCCCAGAGACCCACAGCAGCCCAGCCCCGCTCCAACTACAGAGGAACCTGGGTTGCGGATGACGGGGCGCAGCTCGGGGCGTCGTAGGGGCCCATCGGGGAGCGGCCACTCAAAGCCACGCCGGGCGATGGGCCCTGCCCCGGTCTTGATGTTGGAGCCCCCGGCGGGCTCTAGCAAGTCCGCGGCAATTTACAGCCGCGCCGGGCGTTGTAAGGCCCCCCTCCAGGTCACTCTCAACCCCGTAATTCGGGCGGGAGAAGTCGCCGCTGCCGGTGCCCCGCAAAGCAGTCTCCCACCGGGGACCCGCGAGCTCCCGGTGTCACCATCCACCGGAGTCGGGTCGCAGCAGCTCGCCCCCGCAACTCTCCACGCTCCGAAGCTGGCTAGCTCCACGGAGGTAGGTCCGTAGGTCCACAGCTCCCACCGCCGCCCACCGTCCCCCAGGCCCACTGCAAGCACGGAGATCCCAGAGACCCACAGCCAGCAGCAACTCCAGCCCAGCCCCGCTCCAACTCCAGAGGAACATGTAGGGGCAGAAGCTGATGGTGTGCAAGGTACGTCTTGTTCTTGGGGTGGCGGATGAGGGGGCGCAGCTCGGGCTGTGGGCGAACTGCCACTTGTCGCCGTAGCGGCCAAAGATCATAGAGGAGCTCCTCTATGATCTTTGGTAGCGGCCCATCGGGGAGCGGATTCCTCTGGAGTTGGAGGGGGAGGGGGTATTGTGCTGTTTGATCGCCCCCTGCTATCCCAGGGACAGGGAGACACATCGGCTTTTTAGACTGGTGGGCAATCACTTCCAAAGTTCTGCCCACACAGTCAGTACACTTCTCCTACACTGCATTTCATACAAACATTTATTCTGCAAGAAAAAACGACATTGAAGACTCAAACTCGCGATCGAGTAACTGCCAGGATCAAGGCGCAAACTCGCGACCTTGCGGATATGAGCCGAGCACTTTACCACTGAGCCAGCCATTAAAACTACGCTAAAAAAATTCCATTCCGAAGACCGACAAATTCTGAATTACGAAAAGTGTCTGGTCCCAAGGCTTTCGGATAAAAGGTTGTGCACCTGTAATAATAATAATAATGGATGGGATTTATATAGCGCCTTTCTAATACTCAAGGCGCTTTACATCGCATTATTCATTCACTCCTCAGTCACACTCGGTGGTGGTAAGCTACTTCTGTAGCCACAGCTGCCCTGGGGCAGACTGACGGAAGCGTGGCTGCCATTCTGCGCCTACGGCCCCTCCGACCACCACCAATCACTCACACACATTCACACACATCCACACACAGGCAAAGGTGGGTGAAGTGTCTTGCCCAAGGACACAACAACAGTATGCACTCCAAGCGGGATTCGAACCGGCTACCTTCCGGTCGCCAGCCGAACACTTAGCCCATTGTGCCATCTGTCGTCCTGATATATATATGTATATATGTGTGCATGCATTTATATATATATGCATACACGCACACACACATATACATACATATATACATATATGTGTACACACACATCTTATATATTATATATGTACTGTATTTACGTGCGTGTTTATATTTATAGATATACACACATATACATACACACACACACACACACCATATATATATATATATATATATATACACATATACATACACATATCGTATATACATTTATATATATTTATATATGTATATACATGTGTGTGTATTTTTATATTTATAGATATATGTATCTGGACTTTTTGTAGGAAATAACTACAGATGCTGGTTTAAATCGAAGATAGACACAAATTGCTGGAGTAACAGGCTGACAACTTTTTGGGTTGAGACCCCAGTCTGAAGAAGGGTGGACCAGAAACGTCACCCATTCCTTCTCTCCAGAGATGCTGCCTGTCCCGCTGAGTTACTCCAACGTTTTGCATATGAACGTATCTATTGTACTGTGGTAGGTAAGAATTTTGTTGTTCCATTTCAGGACTTATGACGATATAACTCTTGACTTAAGATATGAAATTATGATCCGAGATTTTCCAAATACCAAAGTAGAGAGCCGTGTGGAGATTTCTCAACAATGAATCATTTCTACATAGCAGGCGGATTTCAAATTCAGATCACAGGGTCGTGATTGACGCCAGCATTGCCCTGCATGCTTCGTTCATTCATTCATTCATTCATTCATTCATTCATTCATTCATTCATTCATTCATTCATTCATTCATTCATGCAGGTGGAGTTATCTATCAAGCGCGCAGACCACAGAACAATTAAACTCTTACTAGCTGCAGCTTTTCAAGCCTGGAGTCGCAACACACAAAGATAAATATAATAATCAACAATGCAAGAAAGTAAGTCACCATAATGCTGGGACAAAAAAGCTGCAACATTCTGCCAGCGACAGAACAGGCCAATGTCAAATGTATTCATCTGAAATTCTCTCAACACCAAATACTTTCTGGATTATTTTCTCTGAAAGGTTCCTTTCTTCCACCACCTACGATAGATTGACAGTCTCTCAGCTTCCAGTTTTATTCCATCTTTTCTTTTAGAAAAAAACAGAGGTAAAAACCAGCAATTATCTCGTCCTCACCACCCCATGTCCAAGGAGTTTGAAGGATTGTGTCCAAAAATCTCTGTGATTGTCAGTCTTTCCCCAGTAATCACATTATGCCAGAAAGGTACAAGTCTTATCTAATATCGCTTCTGTCTTCATCCCCACTGCTAACTTGGCAGCTTCTTCATACCCTGAGATTTGGTATGTTGGTCACATCTCCTGCCTCCAAAAGAACACAGCAGAGGAACAAGCTCTCTGGCCCACCATGTCTGTGCCGAACATGAAGCCAAGACCATCTCTTATCCGCATGCACATAATCCATCTCCCTCCGTATACTGCACTTCTATGTACTGATCCAAAGGTTTCTTAAATGCCACTATTCCATCAGCCTCCACCTCCACCACCACCCCCGGCAGTACATCCCAGGCACTCACCACCCTCTGTGTAAAAATAAAACTTGCCCCCTTACATCTCTTTTAAACTTTTCCCCTCTCGCCTTAAAGCTATAGCCTCGAGTTTAGTTTAGTTTAGTGTAGAGATTCAGCGCGGAAACAGGCCCTTCGGCCCACCAGGTCCACGCCGACCAGCATTCCCCGCATATTAGCACTATCCTACACACACTAGGGACAATTTTCCTTTTTACATTTACACCAAGCCAATTAACCGACATACCTGTACGTCTTTGGAGTGCGGGAGGAAACCGAAGATCTCGAAGAAAACCCGCGTGGTCACAGGGAGAACGTGCAAACTCCATACAGACAGCACCAGTCAGGATCTAACACGGGTCTCTGGTGCTGTACGCGCTGTAAGGCAGAAACTCTACCGCTGCACCACAATTTATTTCCCATTCTGGGAAAAAGGTTCTGACTATCTACCCTATCTATGTCTCTCATGATGTTCTATACTTCTATCGTGTCTCCCCACAACCTCTGATGCTCCAGAGAAAACAATCAAAATTTGCCCAATTTCTCCCAGTAGCTGTAGGAAGAAATTGCAGATGCTGGTTTATTACCGAAGATAGACACAAAATGCTGGAGTAACACACCTGGACAGGCAGCTTCTCTGGAGAAAAGGAATAGGTGACTGAAGAAGGGTCTCGACCCGAAAATTCACCTATTCCTTATCTCCAGAGATGTTGCCTGACCCGCTGAAATACTGCAGCATTTTGTGTCTCTCCCTCTAACTGATGCCCCCTAACCCAGACAACCTTCTGGTGAACTTCCACAGCCTACATGTCCTTTCTGTAATGGGGCGACCAGAAATGCACGCAATCATCAGCGGTCACTCGAAACGTGTATGACTGTCCTCTTTTGGGAGGACGCCTGTGCGTGACTTTGTTTAACGTGGGGAGACTGGTGCACAGACAGCCACCACACGGTCCTTGACAGATCTGGGTCAGGATCCAGTGGCATGGAGTCCAAGACGACCGAAGACCCTTTTCTGCTGCAGCCTTCATCCGCCTTCCCAGCCAGTGTGACGCTCCAATATGGTCAACCATCGTCCTCCGCCTGTTCCACCGTTGAGGTCTTGGTTGGATTGCTCTTTGTCAGGGACCTCCCCCTCGACCTTACCGCCATGGGTGGCCCTACCAGGAGCATAGCTCCAGACGGCATCGCTCTCAGGATCTCAGGACCACACAAGCTTCTCCACCGCGACAAGGTGACAATCCACGGAGAAGACTGCATGCAATACTCCAAATGCAGCCAAATCAAAGTCCTGTAAAGCTGCATTCTGACTTCCTAACTCTTCCTGACCCATATTCAATACCCCGAGCAATGAAGGGCAAGCAATTCCTTTTCACTCCCTAATGAGTCACTAATTTCTTTTGACGTCTATATTACAAGTAACATATATAATAGGACTTTTGCATTTCCATGTGACATAGAAACATAGAAACATAGAAATTAGGTGCAGGAGTAGGCCATTCGGCCCTTCGAGCCTGCACCGCCATTCAATATGATCATGGCTGATCATCCAACTCAGTATCCCGTACCTGCCTTCTCTCCATACCCTCTGATCCCCTTAGCCACCAGGGCCACATCTAACTCCCTCTTAAATATAGCCAATGAACTGGCCTCAACTACCCTCTGTGGCAGGGAGTTCCAGAGATTCACCACTCTCTGTGTGAAAAAAGTTCTTCTCATCTCGGTTTTAAAGGATTTCCCCCTTATCCTGGTGACCAGCCAATCTATTGTCATACTGGTACTTTGACCCATATTTCTCTATTTTGTCAGGTATCTTTGGTTCTTTGTTCAACTTTGTAATTAACCTTACAACAAGAATGATCCCAGGAATGAGTAGGTTAACCTACGAAGAGCGTTTGTCGGCACTGGCCCTGTACTCGCTGGAGTTGAGAAGAATGAGGGGGAACCTCATTGAAACATATAGAATAGTGAAAGGCTTGGATAGAGTGGATGTGGAGTGGATGTCTCCACTAGTGGGAGAGTCTAGGACTAGAGGTCAAAGCCTCAGAATTAAAGTACGTTCTTTTAGGTAGGGGATGCGGAGGTGGTTCTTTTAGGTGGAATTCTTTGCCACAGAAGGCTGTGGAGGCCAAGTCAGTGGCAGAGATATGTTGATTCTTGATTAGTATGGGTGACTGGGGTTATGGGGAGAAGGCAGGAGAATGGGGTTAGGAGAGACAGATCAGCCATGATTGAATGGCAGAGTAGACTTGATGGGCCAAATGGCCTAATTCTACTCCTATTCCTTATGACCTTATGACCTGATGAACAGTTGCGACTGTGCAATATGTTGTTTGATTCATTTTAATCTTCACTTCTTTATTCATATGAACAACCAAATATTTCCTTTCCCCACCTCAAGGGAACATGTTTACTCTGCACCATTGGAAATTTCTCTTTGAAACTCTTCCAATGTCTAATAGCTAGGCAGCATATCATTCTTGATTCCAATCCATCTGATCCAGATTGCTTTCCCAACTCACTAAATTTGCTCCTAATTCTGCTAAACTACTTTAGCCATGATTATACTTTATTCATTACCATAATTACTCTAAATCTTAAAATGAAGGTCGCTGTTCCCCAAATACTAGCCCGTCAAAACCATTTACCATTAAATCCAAGTGGAATAGGTTTCTTACTGTGGAGACACCAGGAACTGCAGATGCTGGGATCTTGAGCAAAAACACGAAGTGCTGGAAGAACTCAATAGGTAAAGCAGCATCTGTGGAGGGAATGGACAGCCAACATTTTGGTTGGGATCCTTCTTTAACTCCTCTTCAGATTTCTTTAAAGTTTCCAACTGTGATGTGCTGGGCAAACTCTTCCATACGAGCATTTCTCATGCCCAGACCTTCTGAAACGTCGCACATTGTCATTGGGTTCCTTTCTGCGAGTTTCACTTTATTTTTTATTTTGTACTCATGTGACAAGAGGCAGGAATCATTTCAACTGTGGCGGCATGGTGGCGCAGCGGTAGAGTTGCTGCCGTTACAAGGCCAGGGACCCGGGTTCGATCCCTACTACGGGTGCTGTCTGCACAGAAGTCAAACGTTCTCCCTGTGACCTGCGTGGGTTTTCTCCAGGATCTCTGGTTTCCTCCCACACTCCAAAGATGTACAAGTTTGTCGGCTAATTGTCTTGGTAAAATTATTAATTGTCCCTTGTGCGTGTAGGACAGTGTTAGTGTGCGGGGACCGCTGGTTGGTGCAGAATTGGTGGGCTGAAGGGCCTGTTTTTGCACTGAATCTATAAACTAAACTAAAGTGAAGATAGACACAGAGTGCTGGAGTAACTTAGAGAGTCAGGCAGCATCTCTGGGGAAAAAGGACAGTTGACGTTTTGTTCAGACTCCTCACTTTACTTAAAACTCTTCACTTTAACCAAATAACTACTGTGGTTCTATTTTTCCTTTGTCTGTGTTGGATTGCTTCAACCCTCTCCTCTGGCCCCGAGTACTTAAATTGTAAATGCACGACTTCTAACTTTGATTTTGTTTTGTACTACAAACTGGAATTTTAACGTATCATCTTAAAACCAATTCACATTGAATTCCCATAGCCAGCTTAAAATGAGCAGCTTGATACTCAACTAGAACTTAGACAGAAAAGTTAAGCAGTCAAAATGCTGGAGTAACTCAGCGGGGCAGGCAGCATCTCTGGAGAGAAGGAATGGGTGACGTTTCGGGTTGAGATCCTTCTTCGGACTGAGAGTCAGGCGAAAGGGACACAAGTTATATAAACGGTGTCTGTCTATATGACTGAGTCTGAAGAAAGATCTCAACTCGAAACGTGCTCCAGAGATTCTGCCTGTCTCACTGAGCTACTCCAGCATTTTGTGTCCATCTTCAGTGTTAACCAGCATCTGCAGTTCCTTCCTACACAATTAAGTAGGCCAGGCAGAGAAGGATGTAGTCCTAATGTGGGCGCATGTGTTCAGGTTGAGTAATCAAGTTTTTCCTTTTAAGCTGAGTATGAGAATTCATTGTGAATTGTGTTTAAGAAACTACGTTAAAACTCCAGTTCAAAAGTAAAAAAATTAATTCTAATTCTATATATAGCACTTCTATATATTCTATATATACGCCAATTCTATATATAGAACTTACAAAATTCTTAAGGGGTTGGACAGGCTATATGCAGGAAGATTGTTCCAGATGTTGGGGAAGTCCAGGACAAGGGGTCACAGTTTAAGGATAAAGGGGACATTTTTAGGACCGAGATGAGAAAAAACATTTTTCACACAGAGAGTGGTGAATCTCTGGAACTCTCTGTCACAGAAGGTAGTTGAGGCCAGTTCATTGGCTATATTTAAGAGGGAGTTAGATGTGGCCCTTGTGGCTAAAGGGATCAGGGGGTATGGAGAGAAGGCAGGTACAGGATACTAAGTTGGATGATCAGCCAAGATCATATTGAATGGCGGTGCAGGCTCGAAGGGCCGCCCGCATGGCCTACACCTGTACCTATTTTCTATGTTTCTATGTTTACTTTTTCTTTCGTGTATTAGGGAAATACCACAAATTTGCATTGTGTTCTACTCCATTTTAATTTCTATTTCACTCGATACCATGAGTATCTGTTACATTCACAATATTTATAACTTGACAAATCCTGTCTACATTTTCCTCACCTTTGCTGATCTGCAAAAGTGAACTGATTTCTGCACATTAGGATTCATAAATTGAATGTGAATCAATCAACTTTTATACCAGCTGCAATTCTATTTTTTTCACTCAGTCCTGAATATGATAAAAGACCAAAACTCATCCATTCTTCTCCTCCCCACCCCCCCCCCCCCCCCTCCCCCCCCCCCCCACCCCCCTTCCTCCCTACAATCAGTAAAGAGTCCTGACTACAGGTGCCGTCTGTTCGGAGTTTGTACGTTCTCCCCGTGACCTGTGTGGATTTTCTCTGGGAGTTCCGGTTTCCTCCCACACTCCAAAGATGTACAGGTTGGTAGGCAAACTTGCTTGATAAAATTGGAAATTGTCCCTAGTGTGTGTCGGATATTGTTAGTGTGCAGGGATCGCTGGTCGGTGGGCCGAAGGGCCTGTTTCTATGCTGTATCTCTAAACTAAACTAAAATCTCTGCTGCGTTTGTGTATACAAAGTTTCATATTGGTATTGGTGTTGGTTTATAATTGTCACCTGTAAGTGGATACAGTGAAAATCTTTGTTAATGTGCTATCCAGTCAAATCATACTATAAACAGTGCAATCATGTCATACACAAGTATATGTAGGAAAGAACTGCAGATGCTGGTTTAAATTGAAGGTAGGCACAAATGCTGGAATAACTCAGCTGGACAGGCAACATCACTGGAGAGAAGGAATGGGTGACGAAGAAGGGTCTCGACCTGAAATGTCTCCCATTCATACTCTCCGGAGATGCTGCCTGTCCCGCTGAGTTACTCCAACATTTTGTGTGTACTTTCATACACAAGTATAATGGGCAGTGCAAATTATGAAAACGCATTTAGAATATTGTGTTCAGTTCTGGGCACCATGTTATAGGAAAGATACTGTCAAGCTTGAAAGTGTTTAGAAAAGATTTACGAGGATGTGGCCAGGATTAGAGCTATAGGGAGAGGTTGAGTAGGCTGGGTCTCTATTCCATGGAGCGTGGGAGGATGAGAGGAGATCTTAGAGAGGTGTACAAAATCATGAGAAGAATAGATATGGCAGATGCACAGAGTCTTTTGTCCAGAGTAGGGGAATCGAGGACCAGAGGACATAGGTTCAAGGTGAAGGGGAAAAGATTTAATAGGAATCTGAGGGGTAACTTTTTCACACAAAGGGTGGTGGGTGTATGGAACAAGGTGCCAGAGGAGGTAGTTGAAGCTGGGACTATCCCAACGTTTAAGAAACAGTTTGACAGGTACATGGATAGGACAAATTCAGAGAGATATGGACCAAGCTCAGGCAAGTGGGACTAGTGTAGCCGGGACATTGTTGGCCGGTGTGGGCAAGTTGGGCCGAAGGCCCTGTTTGAACACTATCACTCGATGACTCTATAACTCGAAGAGAAAACCATCAGATTGCAGAATATAGTGTTACAGCATCACAGCGTAACAGTGAACAGAAAAAAAGTGCACTGTCTGTAATGAGGTAGGTTGGAAGATCAGGACTTCATCCTAACATGGGAGGATGGTTTAGTAGTCTGATAATAGCAGGGAAGAAGCTGTTCCTAAAAATAATGGTAGGTGATTTCAATCTCTCGTGATAATTAATTAATAACCGAGAGAAATTGATGCAAGTTTGGAGTATTCCGATTCTAATTTGACAGAGTAATAGAGGGGTGCTTCTTAATGAAGTTAGGTTCGACAATGTAATTTATGTAAAAAGACAGAATAAATGAAATCAACATTTCTATTAAATCAGAAGAATCTATAATGTTACGGTTCTGGTTTTGAAGTATCAGATTTCAATTGTAATTGAGGGCTCAGCAATACTATTGCAGCAATAAGCTCAATATTAAAGATTTTTTAGATTCTTGCATTCAATTTATATCCAGTATGATTCCGTGCTAAATGTATTCCTTTGTGAGTTGTACTTAGACATTCAATAGTCTCTTTTATAACAGGCTCAGCCTGTGAAATTGGGCATTTCAAATTTCTCTTGGATTTTTTTTTAGGCTAGTCATGCGTTCCCATTGGCCCAGAGAGTCCACGCCAAACATCGATCACCCGTTCACACTAGTTCTATACTATCCCACTTTCTCATCCACGACTAAAGAATAGAAAATGGGATGTCATGTTGCAGTTGTATAATAGGCAATGGACAATAGGTGCAGGAGTAGGACATTCGGCCCATCAAGCTGGTGAGGCCGCATTTAGAGTATTTTCTTCAGTTCTGGGCACCATGTCATAGGAAATATGTTTTCAAGTTGGAACGGGTACAGAGAAGATTTACGTGGATGTTGCCCGGACTCGAGGGTGCGAGCTATAGGGAGAGGATGAGTAAGCATGGACTATTCCTTGGCGCTCAGGGGGATGATAGTTGTATAAAATCATGAGAGGAATAGATCGGGTAGATGCACAGAATCTCTTGCCCAGAGTAGGAGAATCAAGGACCAGAGGACATAGGTTTGAGGTGAAGGGGAAATGATTTAATAGGAATCTGTGGGGTAACTTTTTCCGCAGAAAGGGTGGCGGGTGGTGGGTCCCCCACTCTGGGCAAGAGACTCTGTGCATCTGCCCGATCTATTCCTCTCATGAGTTGTAGGACAACAGAGCTCTGAATACATGGAAGAAATGATTTTATTTCAATAAACCAATTTCTTTCCAGGGACATTGCAGCCGAACGTAAATTAATTAATCCATCTGCCTTTTCAAAAAGGATAGAGTCTTTGGAGATTCCGAAGGGAATCTAAAGAAGAAAAGTAAGAAAAATAAACAAATAATGCAAGTCTGGCATTTATGTTAAAGAACAGATCGCTTATTCAGACACGATGAACTGCAGATGCTGGAATCTTGAGCAAAAAGTCAAAGTGCTGGAGGAACTCAACGGGTCAGACAATATCTGTGGAGGGAATGGACAGGTGATGTTTTGAGTCAGGACCTTTCTTCAGATTGAAGAAGGATTCTGACCTGAAACATCAAGAGCCCATTTCCTCCACAATGTTGCCTGACCCGCTGAGTTCCTCCAGTTTCTTCCCAGCTGTTATCAGGCAATTGAACCATCCTACCACAACTAGAGAGCAGTCCTGAACTACTATCTACCTCATTGGTGACCCTCGGACGATCTTTGATTGGACTTTACCTTGCATGAAACTTAATTCCCTTATCATGTATCATTACTCTGCGAATGGCTCGAGTGTAATCATATGGGACGACAGATGGCACAATGGGCTAAGTGTTCGGCTGGCGACCGGAAGGTGGCCGGTTCGAATCCCGCTTGGAGTGCATACTGTCGTTGTGTCCTTGGGCAAGACACTTCACCCACCTTTGCCTGTGTGTGAATGTGTGTGAGTGATTGGTGGTGGTCGGAGGGGCCGTAGGCGCAGATTGGCAGCCACGCTTCCGTCAGTCTGCCCCAGGGCAGCTGTGGCTACAGAAGTAGCTTACCACCACCGAGTGTGACTGAGGAGTGAATGAATAATGCGATGTAAAGCGCCTTGAGTATTAGAAAGGCGCTATATAAATCCCATCCATTATTATTATATATTGTTTTTCCCGCTGAATGGTTGGCACGCAACAAAACCTCGGTACACGTGACAATGAACTAAATTGCACTGAAAAAAACTAAGCAGATCGTTTAGCTATGTTGCTTACGATGGGAATAAGAGCAATAAGGAGTATAATTTTATTAATTCGAGGTGTGGATCTAATTATCTCCTTAAATGGTTCAGAGCAGAAACCAATGATAATTTAAGTTTAATCGACTACCCGATGGCTGGCATCTGATTTCCCAATAATTTGCACAAATGTGCCTGCAGCAAGGCCAGCACATCCCTACAGGGGCCGCGGAACGTTTTTGAAAGTGGGAGGGCTGAGTGATCACTGATCACCGGCCTCGGGGGTTACCCGGTGAGGGAGCAGAGTGACTGAGCACAATTAGTATTTTTTGTTGTTGCTCTGCCTCCAAAAACTGGGGGATGGTGCAGGCCATCCCACAACTCAAAAAGTGGGGGGATATATCCCCAATTCTCCCCCTCCCCCTCTCTCTCTCCCTCCCTCTCGGGGCCGACTCTCTCTCCCTCTCTCAGGACCGACACTCTCACTCTCGGGGCCCACGGGCCCACCCTCCCTCCCGCCTTCGCTCGACGGTTAATCGCAGCGATTCGCTCACTGCCCCATATCTCGACTGTGATTGGCGGTTGAGCGGAGGGGAGGGGAGGTTTCGGGGGGGGCAGTCCGTTTCCGCTGGTCATGGTTTTGCCCAAAGATATTCGAGCGCTGCTCCGCTCTATGACCTTTAGTTTTGCCGCACACACTGTGTGCTTGTTCTGACATTCTGGATGTTGGAGGTCCTCAGAAGAAGAGAAACATACGCCTGCAGGCCAGATAGTTTCGGGTTATGAAGCATGTCTCACCAAAAAAGTGGACGGGCTGCAGCCCTCCCAGCCCCCCCCCCCCCCCCCCCCCCTCCCCCCCCCACGGTTCCGCGGCAAGTTGCACTAAGAATGACTGCATCTTCTTGTGCTGATCGTATAGCGTTTATAGGCATGGGTCTGAGCAATGTCTTACTCTGGCCACAAACTCTTTGAATCACTTCCCTTTGGAAGGCGACTCCGGACTGTCGAAGCTGCCATAGCCAGAGATAAAAACAGCATTTTTTTCCACGAGCAGTAGCGCTACTCAATAACCAAAAGTCTGTGGCCTCCGTTTGCTCGGGTATTTTATTTAAACTATAATGCTTTATTTTTAATGTTTTATGTTTTATTTGTAATTGTTCACTGTATGTCGTATTGTTACTTGCGAGCGGAGCACCAAGGCAAATTCCTTGTATGTGTGCATACTTGGCCAATAAACTTATTCATTCATTCTTTCATTCATTCATGTGAAGAGATTACTGCAGATGCTGGTTTACACCGAAGATAGACACAGAATGCTGGAGTAACTCAGCAAGTCAGGCAGCATCTTTGGAGAAAAAGGACGGGTGACGCTTCGAGTCGGGACCCTTCTTCAAACCAAAGAGTTTGCCTGCTCATCCCGTGGCCGTGTGGGTTTTCCCCGGGTGCTCCGGTTTCCTCCCACACTCCAAAGACGTACAGGTTTGTAGGTTAATTGGCTTTGGTAAAGATTGTAAATTGTCCCTAGTATGTAGGATAGAGCTAGTATACGGGGATGGCTGGTCGGTGCAGACTCGATGGGCCGAAGGGCCTGTTTCCACTCTGAATAACTAAACTAAAATAACTAAGCTAAAATAACTAAGCTAGAAGGAACTTAACTAAAAAACGAAACAAAAAACTCTGCCATGGGAGTATCGTTGCCGATTATTATTGGCTCACATTAAGAAATTTTTGCAGAAAAAAATTACCAAAATTAATCTAAATGCAAAGTATTTTAGTTATTTGGATAGATTGGAATATGGTGGAGTTATTCTCCTTGAGGTGATCCAAGAGGATTGAGATAAGAGAGAAACTCTGTTGTGCTGAAGCAAAGCAAGAATTTCATTGTCCTATCTGGGACACATGACAATAAACTCTCTTGAATCTTGAATCTTGAAACTCTTCCTTTATGCAGGGGGTCATGAACTGGAGGACATAGAATGAAGGTGATCAGGAAAATAACCATGAATCTTGTCAGCAGGAATTATATTGCACTGTGAGTGGTTCTGATTCCTGAATATAGTGGCAGAGGTGTAGAGTCTGAAGGAGGGTCTCAACCCGAAACGTCACCCATTCCTTCTCTCCAGAGATGCTGTCTGCCCCACTGAGTTACTCCAGCATTTTCTGTCTATCTTTGGTGTAAGCCAGCATCTGCAGTTCCTTCCTACACATTCTGTCCGCTCCACTACAAAATCTTCTGAAGGTCAGCCTATTTTGAAGAAGTTCTCCTCCAGTCTGAAGAAGGGTCTCGACCCGAAATGTCACCCATCCTTTCACTCCAGAGATGCTGCCCGTCCCGCCGAGTTGCTCCAGCATTTGTCTATCTTCTTTGTAGTAAAGATAGATTAAACTGCTGTGTTTGAAGGGAGTTTGTTAAGTATCTGAAAAGTAAACAAAAGTCTAGGAGAGTGTGGGAGAGTATTGGGGAGTGAAGCTAGCTGGAATGTATGTACATGGTTTTGACTGAATATTAAAGAATGCTAGTCTTTGTGTAATTTTAACAGTGGCTCTAAAATCCTTAAATACTGCAAAACAGCAAACTATGATCAGAGTCAATAAAGCTGTAGTTAGAATTGCAGAATCTGCAGAAAGGCATAAAATGTTTGAAAAGAGACACTTCTTCTTGCGTATGGCGTGCACAGCCTAAAGTTGTAGGACAACTTGTTCTATCTTATTTGATTGTGCACGCCAGGTTGATTGCATTCGTCGAAACAGGGCGGACCACGTGAAGGTTCCAATCTCCCGCCCCAAAAGACACACAAAAAGTTGGAGTAACTGAATGAAGTTTGGTTCTACAATGTAATTTATGTAAAAAGACAGAATAAATTACATCAACAAGCAGCATTCTCTGGAGAGAAGGAATGGGTGACGTTTCGGTCCAAGACCCTTCTCCAGACCTTCTTCAGTTTGATTGAATACTGGTCCTGGATTTATTCACGGCAGGAACGCTTCTCCCATCGGTCAAAAAGTATAGAAGTGTGAAAACGAACACCTCCAGATTCAGGGACAGTTTCTTCCCAGCTGTTATCAGGCAACTGAGCCATCCTATCACAACTAGAGAGCAGTCCTGAACTACTATCTACCTTATTGGTGACTATCGGACTATCTTTCATCAGAATTTACCTTGCACTAAACATTATTCCCTTATCATGTAGAACTGCGAATGGCTCGATTGTAATCACGTATTGGCTTTCTGCTGACTGGGTAAGGCGCAACAAAAGCTTGTCATAGTACCTACCGAGGTACACGTGACAATAATCTAAACTCAAACTAAAAAGGAAGAAGCCTTGTGAACCGTCACCAGCAAGGGGTTGGTGACACTTTAATTGGTAGATGCACACTCAGGCTTTGGTTTCCAAAGAGTCTATGACGGGTAGCGGAGTTGTAGACTGGGTGGAATATGCATGAGGATGTATGCTGGATTTGCCCAGTGGGGCTTCCAGCTCCATGAAGAGAGGGGAGGCACTACAGGTGGAATCCCACTGTTCCCTGATATCAAATTATTAAATCACTTTATACCTTGAACCCTTTGATCATAATTTATAGTTTTGAACGAATTTAGTGCTTCCCAAATTAAAGGCTTTAAAGTTTCATTGTTAATCCCGCTTTGTCTGAAATGTAAGCAGTCGAAATGTCAGACCTAAATAGCTGACATTAAACAAAGAATAGCAATAAAGGTACAGGTGCACAACCTTTTATCCGAAGATCCAAATAACGAAAACCTCCGAATAGCGGCCATTTTTTCGGTCCTTGAAGAAAGGTCCTTGAAAACGTTCACCGAGGGCGGCCCGCAGAGGTGACAGCGGAACCTCCGGTCGGTCCTCGAAGAAAGGGGAACTAAATCCCCATTCATAAAAGAGAAGGTGAGGGTATATTGCGCGGGAGGGTTAATAATTGACAATATGCTGCTGCCTGCCCGCTGAGTTAAAACGTTCCCACGGTAGACTCACGATACACAGTGTTTCGTGAGTCTTGCGTGGGAACTTTTTAACTCAGCGGGGCAGGCAGCAGCAGATTGTCGCACGCTTCAGTTTCACCCCACCTACACCCCTCTGCTTCCCGGCCATGTGTGTGACCTCTTCCCTCCCCACTCCAGCTCCCCGCCCATTGCACCGGCGCGGGGGCTTTGCACTGTCACCGGAGACGTCAGGACCAACGGGACACCGACCCCCAGGCCCACCGCAAGCACGGAGATCCCAGAGACCCACAGCCAGCAGCAGCCCAGCCCAGCCCCGCTCCAACTCCAGAGGAAAACTGCAAACTGGCCGGAGACGTCAGGACCACCAGAAGCCGTTCCCCGAGCTGCGCCCCCTCATCGGGACACCGACCCCCAGGCCCACTGCAAGCACGGAGATCCCAGAGACCCACAGCCAACAGCAGCCCAGCCCAGCCCCGCTCCAACTACAGAGGAACCTGGGTTGCGGATGACGGGGCGCAGCTTGGGGCGTCGTAGGGGCCCATCGGGGAGCGGGTTCCTGTTGGTCTTGACGTCTCCGGCCACCTGCCATCCTCCGGGAACTGTACCGCCCTTGCAGGAGAGTGGGGTTGTTTGCAGTTGCAGAGGGAGGGGGCAAGGGCGGTACAGTTTCCAGTCCAGGGGGGTGGCCGGAGACGTCAGGACCAACGGGACACCGACCCCCAGGCCCACTGCAAGCACGGAGATCCCAGAGACGCACAGCCAGCAGCAACTCCAGCCCAGCCCCGTTCCAACTCCAGAGGAACACGTAGGGGCAGAAGCTGATGGTGTGCAAGGTACGTCTTGTTCTTGAGGGGGCGCAGCTCGGGCTGTGGGCAAACTGCCACTTGTCGCCGTAGCGGCCCATTGGGGAGCGGATTCCTCTGGAGTTGGAGGGGGAGGGGGGTATTGCGCTGTTTGATCGCCCCCTGCTATCCCAGGGACAGGGAGACACAGCGGCTTTTTAGACTGGTGGGCAATCACTTCCAAAGTTCTGCCCACACAGTCAGTACACCTCTCCTACACTGCATTTCATACAAACATTTATTCTGCAAGAAAAAACTACATTGAAGACTCAAACTCGCGACCGAGTTTACTGCCGGGATCAAGGCGCAAACTCGCGACCTTGCGGATATGAGCCGAGCACTCTACCACTGAGCCAGCCATTAAAATCTACGCTAAAAAATTTCCATTCCGAAGACCGACAAATTCTGAATTATGAAAAGTGTCTGGTCCCAAGGCTTTCGGATAAAAGGTTGTGCACCTGTATAGGTAAAGAGCTTCAGACGTTAATCAGAGAAGTGTTTTAGTTCCCTCATTAACTCCCATCTTCCCACTAGCATTATCCCGCCTTGCGTAAAGATCTTGAAGAACTGGGAGATGAGTCACGGTTGCAGAGCCAAGCGAATGGAGGAACCTTTGTATAATCAGAAGTGACCGATCAGCCCTTCCTTAAAGTGCCTGGTGACAATTGTGAGAAAGAATTAATTGGTCCTCAATGCCACTTGGAAAGATTGTAATGAGAGGCATTGTGTTTTTGTGCCACAACCTTCAAAGCCGTCAAAGGAAGTCGAGGTGTTGGTGTGCTTTCTTGGCCATTGCTTCAGCATGGGTGGTCCAGGACAAGTTGTTAGTGATATTTATAGGAATAAATGAAATACCAGTGTCCCGTTCAACAACTGGAACCAAGGTGATTGATTGATTGCTTGATTTATCGATTGATCGGTCGGTCTGTCGGTCGATTGATTGATTGATTGATTTTCTGGCATGTTGTGAAAGAGTTAGTCTCGGGTTATGACCTCATTTTCTTTTATTTCTACCTGAGTGCTTTCTAAAACACATGGCATTATGCATTCATTTATTTCTTCACATCATCTGCATTCAAAAAGTGCCTTTGAGAAATATTCAGAAATATCTCCAGAGACCCGACCATGGGTTCACCTGCCCAGCGCCTGATGTCCAGGACAACCAGGCCACCGATCCCGATTGCTCAACACAAGCTGCTGCCTCAAGTGTTGGAGCCTGCCTCTGTCCAGAAGCACGTACAGGAAAGACATGACGTCCAACGTCGGTCCCACGACAGGTCGTGCAAACCTCTTAAGCCTTTGCTGCCAGGTCAGGTCAGGTCGTTCGGCTGCAGACTGCCAGCTGCTATTCCCGTCTCGCAACAGTGGTTGGCGTGGCCTAGTCTCCCCGCTCCTACCTGGTTGACTTTGAAGGAACTGTTTATCGCAGGAGCCGTCAGCATCTGCTTGCCGTGAACGAGCCGAGACCACCGCCCGAGGGTCCATACGCTCCGCCGCAGCTGTCCCAGCCACCGACAGCCGTCCCAGTTGCTGACCCCTGCATGCCCCAGACCCCTCGCGTGCCGCGATCTCCTCCGCATGGGTCTCCCTGTGCCGGCCGCGTTTCAACCCCTCCTGTATGTCGGTCCCCCATACCGTTCTCGGTCTCCCCTGCGGCCTCGCCGTCTCCAGCTCCCGCTGATTCCTCTGTTCTTTCCGGTGAAGGGGGGGAAGGCATGGTCCGTACGCGCTCGGGTCGGGTTGTTAAGCCGCCTGTTCGTAACGGCGATTTTGTTTAATTTTGTTTAACTCTGTTGCCATGGTTCCGTGCCATGCTTGGTTTTCTAAGGGGAAGGATGTAGATGGTTTATGCATGCAACCAATAATATAGCTCCCTCAATACCACTAACCACGCCTTAGTTACCAATTATAATAACGCCGTCTTCTCCTTCTGCGCGGTACAGTAGCAGACTGGAGACAGTGACTGCTGATGTGTGTTTAACCCTGTGTTCTCATTAAAGACTAGTGTAAAGTACAAGTGCGTTTGATCACTCATTTACAAGAATTGACTATAGAAACATAGAAACATAGAAAATAGATGCAGGAGTAGGCCATTCGGCCCTTCGAGCCTGCACCTCCATTTAATATGACTATTAAAAAAAACGTCAAATTCCTAGGACTAACTATCACCAACATCTTTTCCTGGACCACCCATATTAAAGCAATGGCCAAGAAGCCACACCAATGCCTCGACTTCCTTCCCAGGCCTAAGCGGTTCGGCATGTTCCCAACAACTCTCACCAACTTCTACAGATGTGCCGTAAAAAGCATTTTATCAGGATGTATCATAGATGCATAGATACATAAAAATTAGGTGCAGGAGTAGGCCATTCGGCCCTTCGAGCATCCACCGTCATTCAATATGATCATGGCTGATCATCCAACTCAGTATCCCGTACCTGCCTTCTCTCCATACCCTCTGATCCCTTTAGCCACAAGGGCCACATCTAACTCCCTCTTAAATATAGCCAATGAACTGGCCTCAACTACCCTCTGTGGCAGAGAGTTCCAGAGATTCACCACTCTCTGTGTGAAAAATGTTTTTCTCATCTCGGTCTTAAAGGATTTCCCCCTTCACAGTGGGTTTTAGAACAGCTCCACCCAAGACGGCAAGAAATTGCAGCGAATTGTGGACGCAGCCCAAACCATGACAAACCAACCATTGACTCCATTTATACCTCACGCTGCCTCGACAAGGCCAGCAGCATAATCAAGGATGAGTTGCACCCTGGCAACTCCCTCTTCGCCCCTCTCCCATCAGGCTAAAGGTACAGAAGTGTGAAAACGTACACCTCCAGATTCAGGGATAGTTTCTTCGCCAGGTACACAAAAATGCTGGAGAAACTCAGCGGGTGCAGCAGCATCTATGGAGCGAAGGAAATAGGCAACGTTTCGGCCCGAAACGTTGCCTATTTCCTTCGCTCCATAGATGCTGCTGCACCCGCTGAGTTTCTCCAGCATTTTTGTGTACCTTCAATTTTCCAGCATCTGCAGTTCCTTCTTAACCACATAGTTTCTTCCCCGTGGTTATCAGGAAACTGAACCATCCTACCAACAACTAGAGAGCAGTGCTGAACTACTATCTACCTCATTGCAAACCCTCGGACTATCTTTGATCGGACTTTACTGCCTTTATCTTGCACTAAGCGTTATTCACGTTATTCCCTTCATCATGGATCTGTGCATTGCGGACGACTCGATTGTAATCATGTATTATCTTTCCGCTGACTGGTTGGCACGGAACAAAAGCTTTTCGCTGTACCTCAGCGCACGTGGCAATAAACTGAACTCAAGTCGAAACATTTGATAAATGTGTGTTACATTGAAGTAGGGGTTTAACAATGGAGACACTGGTCAGTAAACTTCTTACTAAGCCAGAGAACAAGACAACATTTCACAGGTTATACACCTGGTGAGTTATGCCCCTGTCCCACTTAGGAACCTTGAGCAGAAACCTCTGGAGACATTGCGCCCCACCCAAGGTTTCCGTGCGGTTCCCGGAGGTTGCAGGAGGTTGCAGGTAGTGGAAGCAGGTAGGGAGACTGACAAAAACCTCCGGGAACCGCACGGAAACCTTGGGCGGGGCGCAAAGTCTCCAGAGGTTTCCGTTCAGGTTTCCTAAGTGGGACAGGGAGATTATGCTTGTAAACAAGACTCAGGACATGATTAAACTTGGTTCAGTCAAGTCTGAAAGCGGAGAGTGAAAGAGATACATTGGAGCCAGAAATGAAATTATGATTCAAGTCACAGAGAAGGACATTTTAAACAGTGTGATAGAGTTTGTGTGTTAACACCGCCTAACAAACCAGACACTCTGGAATGAGAAGTTGGAGTGATCGTGGGAGTATGTGATACAAGCAGACATCCTTTGAAAATCAGAGATAGAAGTAGAAGTGTGCACATAAATCACTTGATCCCTCAGAGAGGTAAACAAGAAAATATCGAAGAGTTATGTGATCGTGAATACCATCCATAAGTTAATGTAATGAAGGCTGGTGGAAGAAGTGGCAGAAAGTTTCACTGAATTTAATTAAGAAGCGACACTTTCCTCAAGTCAAGAGCTGGATACATTGGCGATGACAGATTCCTTTGAAAAAATCAAAGAGATTCAGCAAAGCCTCAGAAGATTAAAACTGCAAATATTTATATATGAATCATTTTTTTTGTCAAAACGGAGAGAAAGTGTCATGTATGTAACAAGGTGATGTCTATGTGTGACGCTCATAAACACACGCAAAGTAGTAGGAGAGTTGCTGCCTTGCATCGCCAGCGACCCGGGTTTGATCCTGACCTCGGGTGCTGTCTGTGCGGCGTTTGTACGTTCCCCCCGTGACCTGCGTGGGTTTTCTCCGGGTGCTCCGGTTTCCTCCCACACTCCAAAGACGTTCAGGTTTGTAGGTTAATTGGCTTGGTAACATTGTAAATTGCCCCTAGTGTGTGTAGGATAGTGTTAGTGTTCGGAGATCGCTGGTGAGTGCTGACTCGGTGGGCCAAAGTGAATCTTTTGCATTGTACCTCCTAACTAAAGTAAACAACATTAAAAGAATTAAAAATACAAGATCTTTCTAGGTGTTTCATAATATTTGAGGCATTGAGTGTTGTTTCAATACCATCTCCTCATGCATTGCACCAATTTGAGTTTAGTTTAATGTAGAGATAACGTGGAAACAGGCCCTTCGGCCCACCGAGTCTGCACTGTCCAACGATCACCCATTCACTAGTTCAATCCTACACACGAGGTAAAATTGTACTTTACAGAAGCCAATTAACCTACAAACCTGCACGTCTTTGGAATGTGGGAGGAAACTGGTGCACCCGGAGAAAACCCATGTGGTCACAGGGAAAACGTACAAACGCCGCACAGACAGCACCCGAGGTCAGGATCGAACCCGGGTCGCTGGCGATGCAAGGCAGCAACTCTACAGCTCTGTCACTGTGCCGATCTTATGCATCCCTTAACTTTCACTTTCTCGTGGTCACCAAATGGTCAAAAACGCTCATCGTGATTAAACCTGGCTCCACTTCATTCTAATTCTAATTGATATTAAGATGCTGACTTCTAAGGCCCACTTTAATATTTAATTGTGACTTTGCACATGACCCTCCAACGTATGTGATAACCAGTGATGTCGATTGTACGTCAAGATGCAGATACAGATACAGAAACTTTTAATATTTGCTTGGCCTCTTGGCCATCCCTCAGTCCACATTCAGCTTCAAATCATTTATCAATCTTTTGGCCAAGCTTGTACATTTTCATACCTCAATCACCAAGTCATAGAGTCATAGAGTGATTCAGCGTGGAAACAGGCCCTTCGGCACAACTTGCCCACACCGGCCAACATATCCCAGCTACACTAGTCTGGTCCATATCCATCCAAACCTGTCCTATCCATGTACCTGTCTAACTTACTTACACATTGGGATAGTCCCAGCCTCAACTACCTCCTCTGGCAGCTTGTTCCGTACACCCCACCACCCGTTGTGTGAAAAATTTACCTCAGATTCCTATTAAATCTTTCCCCCTTCACCTTAAATCTATGTCCTCTGTTCCTCGATTCACCTACTCTGGGCAAGAGACCCTGTGCATCTACCCGATCTATTCCCCTCATGATTTTATCTACCTCTGTAAGATCACCCCCTCATTCTCCTGAACTCCAAGGAATAGAGTCCCAGCCTACCCAACCTCTTCCTTTGTTATATCGGAATCCTTCACTGGGCACTCTGAGGAAAGGTCTTGAACAGAAAAGGGGTGGCACGTTGGGGCAGCGGTAGAGTTGCTGCCTCACAGCACCAGAGACCCTGGTTCGATCCTGACTACTGGTGCTGTCTGGACAGAGTATATATGTTCTCTCGGTGGCTACGTGGGATTTCTCAGAGATCTTCAGTTTCCTCCCACACTCTAGACATGCAAAAATTGTGGCATAAAATGGGCAGCACAGTGGCCCAGCAGTCGAGTTGCTGCCTTACAGCATTTGCAGCACCGGAGACCCGGGTTCGATCCTGACTGCGGGTGCTGTCTGAACGGAGTTTGTACGTTCTCCCTGTGGGTTTTCTCTGTGATCTTCAGTTTCCTCCCAGATACAAAGATGTATGTTAATTGGCTTGGGTTTAAGTGTAAATTGTCCCCAGTGTGTGTCGGTGAGATAGCATTAATGTGTGGGCATCGCGGGTCAGTGCGGACTTGGTGGGCTGAAGGGCCTGTTTCCACAATGTATCTCTAAACTAAACTAAATTAAAAATTGTGAATTGTCCCTAGTGTATAGGATAGTGCTAATGATCACTGGCCAGCGTGGACTCAAGTGGGCCGAATGGCCTGTTTCTGCGCTGTATCTCTATAGTCTAAATTCAAAGAAAAGTTGCCTATTCATTCCTTCCACTGATGTTCCAGCATTTTGTGTCTAACTTTAAAGCATTTGTTTCATTGAATTTCCAGTTAAATTTAGAAATGAAATATATATCAACTGATCCAATTATACATAGAATTGTGTCTGATTTTATCAGTTCTATACTGTACAAACACAAAAGGCAAAATCTTAAATTGATTTGCTTTATCTGTGTACATCCAGTATTAATAGTCCCAGAGACCATAGCTAGCTGTAGTTTATCCTTCACACGATTTGATCTCATGTGAGAAATGATCAATTATACCGACTTCGAAGTTAGACACAAAAAGCTGGAGTAACTCAGCGGGACAGTCATCATCTCTGGAGGGAAGGAATGGGTGACGGTTCGGCTCGAGACCCTTCTTAAACGTCACCCATTCCGTCTCTACAGAGATGCTGCCTGTCCCACTGAGTTACTCCAGCTTTTTGTGTCTATCTTCGGTTGAAACCAGCAGCTGCAGTTCCTTCTTACACAATTATACTCACTTCATTGGGTTAACAGACGACCAGCTCAAAATATATATTTTGGAAGACAAATGCAATTTTTATGATTTATATCTCACAGTGGAGCAAAATGACTGGCAGAAGCTGTAAGGCTACAAGTGTTAAATCATACACGCCAGCTGACAGCGATAGTCATTCATTTCAGTGTAAGTTCTTTGAACAGATTTAAATTCTGTTTGGTTGTCCATTTGATGCTTCTTTTTGTGTCATTTTGGCTCCAACAATCAGCTCCGCAACTGAGGAATGTGAGACACAACTGACACAGGGGAAAATCAGGGATGGAATTACCATGTAATATTGTAGCCCTTGTGGCTAAAGGGATCAGGGGGTATGGAGAGAAGGCAGGTATGGGATACTGAGTTGGATGATCAGCCATGATCATATTGAATGGCGGTGCAGGCTCGAAGAGCCGAATGGCCTACTCCTGCATCTATTTTCTATGTTTCTATATTCTGTCTGCAGGGGTTTACACTTTGAATTACACACCTGAATTACACGCCTGAATTACACGCCTGGATTGCACGTTGGAATTGCACGTCAGCATTACACGTCTGAATTGCGCGCCCAAATTACACGCCCAAATTGCACGTCCGAATTGGCGAAAGGCTTGGATAGAGTGGAAGTGAAGAGGATGTTTCCACTAGTGGGAGAGCCTAGGACTAGAGGTCGCAGCCTCAGAGTTAAAGGACGTTCCTTTAGGAAGGAGATTTAGGAAGGAGGAACTCCTTGAGTCCGAGGGTGGTGAATCCGTGGAATTCATTGCCACAGATGGCTGTGGAGGCCACGTCAATGGATTGTTTTAAGGCAGAGATAGATAGATTCTTGATTAGTACGGGTGTCAGGGGTTGTGGGGAGAAGGCAGGAGAGTGATGTTTGGAGGGAAAGATAAATAATACATCAGCCATGATTGAATGGCAGAATGGACTTGATGGGCCGAATGGTCCAATTCTGCTCCTATCACATGAATGAGTCTTGAGTTACTCACCTGAATTACATGCTTAATTTGCTGAATAATTATTGGGGTGGGGTTAAAGGACAGGGGCACAGTCTGCAGCTCCCTGCAGTCCCTAATTGTCCTTTAGACTTCAGAGATACATCGCGGAAACAGGCCCTTTCGGCGCACCGAGTCCGCACCGACCAGCAATCACCCAGTCCGTATACTAGCACTATCCTACACACTAGGGACAATTTACAATTTACAATTTTCTAGAAGACAATTAACCTACAAACCTGTACGTCTTTGGCGGGTGGGAGGAAACCGAAGCACCCGGAGAAAACCCACACAGGTCACGGGGTGAACATGCAAACTCCATAGAAAACAGCACCCGTAGTCAGGATCGACCCTGGGTGCTGTAAGGCAGCAACTAACGCTGCACTACCGTAATGCAGCATCAGTTTTGGTTCTGTGTACTTCAAATATCACAGTGCAGTGCAGTGCATTTGCTCAGTGACTAGTAAACTTGAGTTTTCACCCAAATAAGAAATATGCCTTTTTATCGTTGCATAATTCAACAGGAAAATATGATCATGATTATGTTTTTTTTCTGCTAAGCATGAAATACTTAACGATATATGTCTCTACAGAATCCCACATAGCTGCCACAGCTGTGAGTCACAGCTGGTACTTTTGGCTCTGATTTAACAACATTTGTGC
Organism: Amblyraja radiata; assembly: GCF_010909765.2. Classification (NCBI taxonomy): domain Eukaryota; kingdom Metazoa; phylum Chordata; class Chondrichthyes; order Rajiformes; family Rajidae; genus Amblyraja; species Amblyraja radiata. The sequence continues at coordinate 10,453,770 of NC_045968.1, read as the reverse complement.
ATTTAGTCTCCATTCTACGAGCTGGTGCTCACAATCTAAAATGGCTTTCCACAGCACAACTAAGAACCCTGCAGTGGTGGAGGTGCCATATTGGATAGGACAGTTTTAGTAGGATATTAGCCTAAGTGGGTCCCATTGGGTCCCATGTTCACATGGGAGGGCTGGTCCCCCAATGCAATAGATATGTGAAGATATGTGAAGAGAAAAAGATTAGTTAAAACAAATGTAGGTCCCTTGCAGTCAGAAACAGGTGAATTGATCATGGGGAACAAGGACATGGTGGACCAATTGAATAACTACTTTGGTTCTGTCTTCACTAAGGAAGACATAAATAATCTGCCGGAAATAGCAGGGGACCGGGGGTCAAATGAGATGGAGGAACTGAGTGAAATCCAGGTTAGCCGGGAAGTGGTGTTAGGTAAATTGAATGGATTAAAGGCTGATAAATCCCCAGGGCCAGATAGGCTGCATCCCAGAGTACTTAAGGAAGCAGCCCCAGAAATAGTGGATGCATTAGTGATAATTTTTCAAAACTCTTTAGATTCTGGAGTAGTTCCTGAGGATTGGAGGGTAGCTAATATTACCCCACTTTTTAAAAAGGGAGGGAGAGAGAAAACGGGGAATTACCGACCAGTTAGTCTAACATCGGTAGTGGGGAAACTGCTAGAGTCAGTTATTAAAGATGGGATAGCAGCACATTTTGAAAGTGGTGAAATCATTGGACAAAGTCAGCATGGATTTATGAAAGGTAAATCATGTCTGACGAATCTTATAGAATTTTTTGAGGATGTAACTAGTAGAGTGGATAAGGGAGAACTAGTGGATGTGTTATATCTGGACTTTCAGAAGGCTTTCGACAAGGTCCCACATAAGAGATTAGTATACAAACTTAAAGCACACGGTATTGGGGGTTCAGTATTGATGTGGATAGAGAACTGGCTGGCAGACAGGAAGCAAAGAGTAGGAGTAAACGGGTCCTTTTCACAATGGCAGGCAGTGACTAGTGGGGTACCGCAAGGCTCAGTTCTGGGACCCCAGCTATTTACGATATATATTAATGATTTGGACGAGGGAATTGAATGCAACATCTCCAAGTTTGCGGATGACACGAAGCTGGGGGGCAGTGTTAGCTGTGAGGAGGATGCTAGGAGGCTGCAAGGTGACTTGGATAGGCTGGGTGAGTGGGCAAATGCATGGCAGATGCAGTATAATGTGGATAAATGTGAGGTTATCCACTTTGGTGGCAAAAACAGGAAAGTAGATTATTATCTGAATGGTGGTCGATTAGGAAAGGGGGAGATGCAACGAGACCTGGGTGTCATGGTACACCAGTCATTAAAAGTAGACATGCAGGTGCAGCAGGCAGTGAAGAAGGCGAATGGTATGTTAGCATTCATAGCAAAAGGATTTGAGTATAGGAGCAGGGAGGTTCTACTGCAGTTGTACAGGGTCTTGGTGAGACCACACCTGGAGTATTGCGTACAGTTTTGGTCTACTAATCTGAGGAAAGACATTCTTGCCATAGAGGAAGTACAGAGAAGGTTCACCAGAATGATTCCTGGGATGTCAGGACTTTCATATGAAGAAAGACTGGATAGACTCGGCTTGTACTGGCGGCGCGACTCACCCGTTGCAGCGGCCCCTACAGCCTGTCTGTATTTTTTTTATTTTTTGTCTAGTTAAATGTAGTGTTGGTGTTTTTTAATACTGGTTTTAAATGTGTATATGTGGGGGGCGGGGGAAACTGTTTAAAATCTCTTCCCTGTCCGGGAGACCCGACCTTTTCCCTGTCGGGTCTCCGTTGCCGTTGGGGCCTAGCACCGTGGAGCGGCCTCCAACCTGAACGACCCGGGGGCTCGGGAGACTGCGGAGCTGCGGACTACTCACCATCGTGCGGCTGGCCGGCCTCGGAACGTGGGGAGCGGTGGTGACTCGCTGCTGCGACTCGACTCCTGGGGCTCGGAGGCTCCAGCAACGTAGCCGCAGGTCCAGTGGACTGGGACATCGGGAGCTTGCTGGTCCGGGTGGAGAGACCGCTTCCCGGAGCTCCCGCAACGCGACTTCTCCAGCCCGTGTCGCGGGGTTGGAACGACCCGGAGCGGTGCCATACATCGCCCGGCACGGCTTCATGGCCGTGGGACATTACAGCACCCGCCGGGGGCTCCAACTTCGAGACTTCTAGACCGGGAGCGGTGCCGTCAATCGCCCGGCACGGCCTAAAATGGCCGTGGGTCTTATCATCGCCCGCCTGGGGCTTGGACATCGGGAAAGACATGGAGAACAGGGGAGAGAAAAGACTTTGCCTTCCATCACAGTGGGTTCACTGTGATGGATGTTTGTGTGAATTAAATTGTGTGTATGTCTAGGAATTGTCTTTGTTTGTATGGCTGTGGAAACAGAATTTCGTTTGAGCCTCACTGAGGCTCAAATGACAATAAAAGGTATTGTATTGTATTGTATTGCACTCGCTAGAATTTAGAAGATTGAGGGGGGATCTTATAGAAACTTACAAAATTCTTAAGGGGTTGGACAGGCTAGATGCAGGAAGATTGTTCCCGATGTTGGGGAAGTCCAGAACAAGGGGTCACAGTTTAAGGATAAGGGGGAAATCTTTTAGGACCGAGATGAGGAAAACATTTTTCACACAGAGAGTGGTGAATCTCTGGAATTCTCTGCCACAGAAGGTAGTTGAGGCCAGTTCATTGGTTATATTTAAGAGGGAGTTAGATGTGGCCCTTGTGGCTAAAGGGATCAGGGGGTATGGAGAGTAGGCAGGTACAGGATACTGAGTTGGATGATCAGCCATGATCATATTGAATGGCGGTGCAGGCTCGAAGGGCCGAAGGGCCTACTCCTGCACCTGCTTTCTATGTTTCTATGTTTCTATTCCACCTCTCCACGAATTCCAATATTAGTGGCCAGTGCGGGGGGGGGGGGGTTCTGGATCGCTAGTATGAGTGTTGTGGGCCGAAGGAACTGTTTTCCAGAGGGCTGATATGGACATTGTTGGCCGAATGGATTCTTGGGCTCAATTTAAGGCAGAGTGCAGGCCACCAAACTCAATTTCACAGCATTTCAAGCAGAGTGCAGGCCACCAAACTTAATTTCACAGCAATTCAAGCAGAGTGCTGGCCACCAACGCAACACATTGCCAAACAACTCATTGCATTGTCTTTAAGGGCTAACTGATCATTTATTGCAAGTGCATTGCAGACTCACAGTTCAGTTGATTCACAGCTTAGAATCACATTTGTGGACTCCCCCTCGCCATATTCCAGAGTGACTGAATCACATCCAGGCATCTGGGGTTTTATAGTCCTGCCCCCCCCCCCCCCCCCCCCCCCGAAGGAGCGTTACCTTCATCATGGTGATTGACAGGCGAGCGGACCAAACAGCTGATCTCAAGATTTTTTAAACACTCATAACTTTTTTAATATTCATCGATCGGAAAAATCCTCGGGGCTGCCTCTGCGGAGGAGGACTGTGAGTAAGATGGCCAAAAATCATAGTGATAATTTTGTAGGAAGGAACTACAGATGCTGGTTTAAACCGAAGATGGCCTCAGGCAAGAGGCACAGAAGTGTGAAAACGCACTCCTCCAGATTCAGTGGCAGTTTCTTCCCAGCTGGGTCATCCTATCAAGAACTAGTGAGCAGTGCTGAATTACTATCTACATCACTGGAAACTCTCAAACTATCTTTAATCGGATTTTACTGTACTTTATGTTGCACTAAACATTATTCCCTTTATTATGTATACCTTTTTATCGGGTGGTGCCGCACACGGCAGCCTCGCCAGCAGTCTGGCTGTCCTTTCACCCTTTTTGTTATTTGACCGGCCAGAGCTTCAGCAGCGGCGCAGCACTGAATTACCATCGCGGGGCAGGCGATGCCATACCGGGGATCGCCGAGTGGAACTCCAGAGTGTTGGGCCAGCTGACGTGGAGCTGTGGTTAGCGGAGCTTCCAGCCGCGGGCGGCGCTGACTCTAATATCGCGAAGGCCTGGGATCCTTTGCAGGGGGTCGCCAGTGTTGGAGCTCCGTCCGGCTCAGCCTGTGGACTTCGGGAGCCGCGGTCTCTGGCAGGAAGCGGCCGATTCGGGAACTCCAAGCCGCAGAGTGTGTTCTTCCGTTCCGACGTCGGAGTTCCAATCATCCCGGCGATGGGGCCTGAACATCGGGCCGTCCGTAGCGGCGACCCGACCACGGGTGAACAGAGGAAGAGGACTGAACTTTATTGCCTTCCCTCACAGTGGGAATGTTGATTCCGCTGTGGGGGATGTTTATGTTAAACTCTATCGTGTATTCTGTTCTTTTTATTCGTATGGCTGCATGGTAACTCAGATCTCACTGCACCAATTGGTGCATGTGACAATAAATGTGGACTTGAACTTGAACTTGAACTTGTGTATGGCTTGATTGTAATCATGTATTGTCTTTCCGCTGACTGGTTAGCACACAACAAAAGTTTTTTCACTGTACCTCGGTATACGTGACAATAAACGAAACTAAACTAAACTAAACAGGGTCTGAAGAAGGGTTTTGGCCTGAAACGTTGCCTATTTCCTTCGTTCCATAGATGCTGCCGCACCCGCTGAGCTTCTACAGCATTTTTGTCTACCTTAAACTAAACTAAATCCCACTATCGTAGCTTCCACAACCACCATCCCTGGACGTGCATTCCAACACAAGTTGCCCCGCACATCTCCTTTAAACTTTGACCCTCTCACTTTAAAACTACGCGCAATTGTTCATGTTTGGGCTGAAGCAATAATGAAGTCTGGAGATTGATGTTACTGGTGGAACCCCAAGCTTCATTGAGCAGGTTATTGGCGGATAATGCGGCTTGAAAGCATTGTCAAAAACACTATCCATCACTTTATAGATGATTACGTGTAGATTGATAGGTGGTAATCAACCAGACTGGATTTGTCTTACTTTTACTGATTAGGATGTAACTGGACAATTTTCCAAATTATCAAGGAGGTATTAGTGCCATCACTCACACTGCAATCTCTGCTCAATGGATGACTATGTGGTGGCATGGTGGCGCAGTGGTGGGGTTGCTGTCTGACGGCGCCAGAGACCGGGGTTCGATCCTGACTACGGGTGCTGCCTGTGCGGAGACAGGTAACTACTGCCTACCTCTTTGATGTCCCTCAGACCATCCTTGACGGGACTTCGAAGGTACACAAAATTGCTGGGGAAACTCAGCGGGTGCAGCAGCATCTATGGAGCGAAGGAAATAGGCGACGTTTCGGGCCGAAACCCTTCTTCAGACGGGACTTCACTGGCTTTACCTTGCACTAGCAATTATTCTCTTACCATGTTTCTATACACTGTAAATGGACTGATTGTAATCATGTATTGTCTTTCCGCTGACTGGTTAACGCACAACAAAAAGCTGTTCACTGTACATCGCTACACGTGACAATAAATTTGAACTGATCTGAACTGAACTGGGTTTGAACGTTCTCCCCGCGACTGCGTGGGTTTACCCCGGGTGTTTCCAAAGATGAACAAGTTTGTAGGTTGTGTGTAGGAAGGAACTAACAACCCAAAACGTCACCCACTCCTTCTCTCCAGAGATGCTACCTGCCCCGGCGAGTCACTCCAGCATATTGTGTCTATCTTAGGTTTGTAGGTTAATTGGCTTTGATAAAAATTGTAAATTGTTCCTGAAGACTGCAACGACCAGGTTCAGGAATAGCTACTTCCCCACAGCCATCAGGCTATTAAACCTGGCTCGGACAAAATTCTGAACATTAATAACCCATTATCTGTTATTTGCACTTTATCAGTTTATTTATTCATGTGTTTTGTAGTCAATGCCTACTATGTTCTGTGTGCTGAAGCAAAGCAAGAATTTCATTGTCCTATCAGGGACACATGACAATAAACTCACTTGAACTTGAACTTGTACTAGTGTGTAGGAACTAGTGCTAGTGTACGGGGATTGCTGGTCGGCACGGACTCGCTGGGCCTGAGGGCCTGTTCAATGCCGTATCTGTAAACTAACCTAAACTAGACCTGTTCAGGAATGCAAGTCCTCTGAGGTGTTGTCATGATCCATAGACTAGACAGCATCCAGTACATTGAGTCATCTCCAAGTACAGGGCAGTTGTGAAGCAATTTCCCAATCAACAGTGTACTCACTGTCTTGGTACCCTCAGTGTTTTTATTCCAGTCTTATCTCCCCCTTCTATTTTTTTTTTTTTATTTATTAGAAGTAGACATATTATACAATGTAATTACATATTATAGTAGAAAAAAAACTTTTCATATACATCAGTCATACATTATTAAAATTTTCCATTATCAATTACTTCTGCTTCTAGTATTTTTATTTTTTATAGAAAGCGAGAAAAAGAGAGGGTAGAAAGTTACAAATAAAAGAGGAAGCAAAAAAAAAACAAAAAAAAACACAACAGAAAAACAAGGAAGGTGGAATGGGTTACCTGTGATACATCAATGGAGATAGGTTCGTAGGTTATAAAGTATAGAGTATAGTTTTTCATCTGTTCCTGAGTTCAAGTTTCAGCTGGGTCCTCGTGCTGTGCCAGTCTATCCCTTCAGATAGTTTATCTCCCCCTTCTGTCGTGGAGTTGACTGACTCTCCTTACCCGTGCCCCCCACCCCCAATCTTTGCGCATTCCCAATCTTCGACGGACTGAGTGGAAGTGTTCAGCAAAGCTTGAAATGTATTTACTGTCCAGATAGTTATCCTGCCCACCCCAGTCACCTCTACAGCCTTACGTTACATTCCCCAAATTCCATCACCATGTTCTTGGCTGGAATGCTGGTTTAAATCGAAGAAAGACAGAAAATCACCAATCCTTTCCACTCGTTCTATCATATCGTATCAATAGACAATAGGTGCAGGAGGAGGCCATTGGGCCCTTCGGCCCTTCGAGCCAGCACTGCCATTCAATATGATCATGGCTGATCATCCACAATCAGTACCCCGTTCCTGCCTTCTCTCCATATCACCTGACTCCACTATCTTTCAGAGTTATATCTAACTCTCTCTTGAAAGCATCCAGAGAATTGGCCTCCACTGCCTTCTGAGGCAGAGAATTCCACAGATTCACTCTGTGTGAAAACGTTTTTCCTCATCTCCATTCTAAATGGCCTACCCCTTTTTCTTAAACTGTGGCCCCTGGTTCTGGACTTCCCCAACATCGGGAAAATGTCTCCTGCCTCTATTGTGTCCAGACCCTTAATAATCTTATATGTTTCAATAAGATCCCCTCTCACCCTTCTAAATTCCAGTGTATCTTACAGTTTTCTTACAGTTTGGCTTTCTTACCAACCGATTGTTCAAGCGCTTTTGATTGCAACATGCGCCTTAATTTAGTTCAACAAAGAAACTGACAAGTTAATAAAGAACCAGTCGCTCCATTATTTCAACATATGACAGTCCAGCCATACCGGGAATTAACCTTGTAAACCTTGCACTCCCTCAATAGCAAGAATGTCCTTCCTCAAATTTGGAGACCAAAACTGCACACAATACTCCAGGTGTGGTCTCACTAGGGCCCTGTACAACTGCAGAAAGGCCTCTTTGATCCTATACTCAAATCCTCTAGTTAAGAAGACCAACATGCCATTAGCTTTCTTCACTGCCTGCTGTACCTGCATGCTTACTTTCAGTGAACAAGGACCCCCAGATCTCGTTGTACTTCCCCTTTCCCCAACTTGATAGTAATCTGCCTTCCTATTGTTGCCACCAAAGCGGATAACCTCACATTTATCCACATTTATCCACATTAAAATGCATCTGCCATGCATCTGCCCACTCACCCAACCTGTCCAAATCACCCTGCATCCTCATAGCATCCTTCTCACAGTTCACACTGCCACCCAGCTTTGTGTCATCTGCAAATTTGCTAATGTTACTTTTAATCCCTTCTAAATCATTAATGTATATTGTACATAGCTGCGGTCCCAGCACCGAGCCTTGCAGTACCCCACTGGTCACTGCCTGCCATTCTGAATGGGACCCGTTAATCCTTACTCTTTGTTTCCTGTCTGCCAACCAATTTTTTATCCATGTCAGTACCCTAGTCCCAATACCTTGTATTCTAATTTTGCCCAATATTCTCACATGTGGGACCTTATCAAATTATTTCTGAAAATCCAGGTTCTCTACATCAACTGGCACTCCCTTGTCCATTTTCCTAGTTACATCTTCAAAAAAATCCAGAAGATTAGTTAAGTATGCACAGTGGGAGCAATCACAGAGGCTGATTGACCTACAAACCCACACATCTTTGGCATTTGGGAGGAAATCAAGCACCAGGAGGAAACTCACGCGGTTACAGGGAGAGCGTGCAAACTCTGTACAGATGTAAATATGCTCTTCTCAAGCTTACTCCCTAGTCTAGTTCAGTCAGAAACCACTGAGTCAAGCACTGGAACAACTAATCTTTATTTTTGGATAGAACAACAAATTCCCCTATACGATACCTAAACCACCACAGGTTTGATCCTTGTCTCTGCCTGGCCAAGCCCTTCAGCCTCGTGCAAGCAGAAACACTCCAAAAGGTCACGCAGTCCCAAGCGCACTTCCAGAAGATCGACTTCGATCTAAGATGGAGACACCTTTAAAGGTCCATGAACATTGAGGGGTCGAACTACATAGGGGTGGTCTCTTTACAATCCAATCAAACATATTCATTACATCAGTACATTATTGACAGTTCCCCAAACCAATAACGGAGTCTCCCATACACTGTTTCTGGGAGAAGCCTCTGGAAGGAAGCTAACTTAACTAAATAATGCAACATTTACCCTAGAATTCAAACAAACCTTCCAGGGTTTAACACTTGAGCCAATCAACAAACAGTAGGGTAATTGTATCGCAACATTATTTACACTATTTACAATGCGGTTACAGTAATCCAATCACATTAATGCATTGAAGTTTGTTCACAGAGTTTTTATACATTTTATCAATTAAGGGGAAATGAGGAGAACACCTGATCTTTATTCCCTACATAGTAATCTGATGCTCAGACTTGTCGGCGCCATCCACAGCTTGTAAATTTCCACTGACAAAGGTTATTCAATTCTGACAAATGCAGGGATCTTCCATTTTATGGTGTCTTTAATTTGGTCAGTATTAACACAGACAGCACCCGAGGTCAAGATCAGCCATGTGAGGCTGCATTTCTACTGTGCCACCCTCGTTTCCCACGAAGAACTCAGAAATGTTCTATATTAAGTATTTAAATTCACAACATCTATTGTAAGGTCTGTCCATCTTGTGGGAACACCTCTGATCAAAATCCCACACAGCGGATAAGATCTTAGGCACTTCACCCCGCAAAGGCAAAAAGGTTGATCAAACTTGGATCCCTCCGTGGTCAATTATATGTAGAAACTACTGACGTTCTGGTCACCACCATTAAACACGTAAAGGGGATTAAATCCTAGTCGTCATGATAGCAACACATTTCATTAACACTGAAGTTGTAGAATGAAATGTGCAGGAGTGACTGAAAATGGCTTTCAGTCATTTTAATATTGAGTTCAGTTTAGTTTATTGCCATGAGGTACAGTGAAAAGCTTTTGGTGCATGCTATCCAGCCAGCGGAAAGGCAATGTGTGATTGCAATCGAGCCATTTGCAGTGTACAGATACATGATAAGGGAATAACCTTTAGTGCAAGGTAAAACCAATAACGTCCAATCAAAGATAATCCAAGGGTCCAATAATCCAATAAAGGAAATCCAAGATGCATTTAGTATTGACTGCCGATTTCCCTTCCGAATTATACCTTCCCAAGTAATTTGGCCCAATAACTGGGTGGGAGAGTAGGGGGGTGGAGGAGGAGAGAAAGATTTGTTCCCCTAAGGGGAAGTCTGATAATCACATTGACTTGTTGTCACCTTCCCCTCGCTAACGATGATGTATTCTGCATTTTCCTTGAGCTTCATCCCCTTTGATCTCTCATTTTCACACCTTAACCTTCCATATCTCTCGTTTCCCTCTCCCTTGACTCTCAGTCTGAAGATGTGTCCCGACCCGAAAAGTCACCCATTCCTTCTCTCTAGAATCACCGTGAACCAAACAAATCTTCATGTTTATCCTTTATCCTTTATTGTCATCTTGCAAAGCAACAATTGTACAGTGCAAAATGAGAAGACGTTTCCCAGGGAATACCGGAGCATCGCACATAAAAACTTAAACATGTCACGCATAAAATAAAAAACAATAAAAAAACAATCCAGTTCCTGATAAAACAGTACGAATAGTTTAAAAAGTGCAGGTAAAAACAGCAACATTAAAATACAAGTAATAAGAAATTAATTTCTACCAACCAAAGTATCCATTCTCACTCAATGGTGAGAAGAATGATGAGGCCTTGGCAATGAACTCCACATTTCTCTGCAATGTTGTCATTGGACACTAAGGGCTGATTTGATTGCAGTTTGATTTTGTATCAGGTTAAAGGCTTATATTAGATAGTGAGCTCTTCTTGCTGAGCGTGATTGAATAATAAAAGCAAGTGCATTTTGTGTTCACAAGACTATTAACAAATTAACAAGTAGTTTTATTTTAAAATGTGATTCTGGATCATCTTTCCCCTCACCTTTTGTATTTCAGTTCATTTAATTTCATTATTTGGCTTTCAGAGACGCAGCTATAGGATTGAAATGTGCTTTGACTGACTGTTTAAGTCTGTTGACACTCTCACATTGGTTGTGTTGGTCTGAAGAAGGGTCTCGACCCAAAACGTCTCCCATCCCTTCTCTCCAGAGATGCTGCCTGTCCCGCTGAGTTACCCCAGCTTTTTGTGTCTACCTCGCATTGGTTGTGTGGGTACATTGTATGTAAAAAAACGGACTGAATTTTAACCTGTGGGTTCGGTGTACAAGGATGAACATTTAAAATACTGTTAACGATTTGTGGTATTTATTGTTATTGCATTTAAAAAATGGCGGTACAGTGGCGCAGCGGTAGAGTTGCTGCCTTACAGCGTCAGAGACCCGGGATCGATCCTGACTAAGGGTGCTGTCTGTATTGAGTTTGTATGTTCTCCCTGTGATATGTGTGGGTTTTACTCCGGGTGCTCCGGTTTCCTCCCACACTCCAAAGACGTGCAGGTTTGTAGGTTAATTGTCCTCGATAGAATTGTAAATAGTCTCTAGTACTGTATGTAGGATAGTGCTAGTGTACGAGGTGATCGCTGGGCGGCGTGGACTCGGAGGGCTGAAGTGCCTGTTTCTCTAAAGTCTCCAAAGACATATAGGTTTGTAGGTTAATTGGGTTGGTAAAATGTAAATTGAGGGAGTGCAGCATAGGTGAATTCACAGGATGGTGGGACTGTCATATGCTGAGAGAATGGAGAGGCTGGGCTTGTACACTTTGGAATTTAGAAGGATGAGAGGCAATCTTATTGAAACATATAAGATTGTTAAGGGTTTTGTCACGCTAGAGGCAGGAAACATTTTCCCGATGTTGGGGGAGTCCATAACCAGGGGCCACAGTTTAAGAATAAGGAGTAAGCCATTTAGAACGGAGACGAGGAAACACTTTTTCTCACAGAGAGTTGTGAGTCTGTGGAATTCTCTGCCTCAGAGGGCAGTGGAGGCCGGTTCTCTGGATACTTTCAAGAGAGAGCTAGATAGGGCTCTTAAAGATAGCAGAGCCAGGGGATATGGGGAGAAGGCAGGAATGGGGTACTGATTGGGGATGATCAGCCATGATCACATTGAATGGCGGTGCTGGCTCGAAGGGCTGAATGGCCTACTCCTGCACCTATTGTCTATTGTCTATTGTCCCTAGTGTATGTAGGATAGTGTTAGTGTATGGGGTGATTGCTGGGGCTAAAACTCTCAGCAGGTCAGTCAGTATCCCTGAAGGACATGGGTAGGTCATGTTTTCCGGGGATATGACCAGACCCGCTGAGTTACTCCAGCACATTGTATCTTTCTATTGTAAACCAGCATCTGCAATTCCTTGCTTCTACTTTTTAACAAAATCTTTGTTTATTTATGTATAATTAGTTTATCATCTGATCCTAGAAGAAGTGCAAACTGGTGCATTTAAACAAAAGCTGAAACAGGCCAATGTATGAATAATCTTGTATTTCTACATTAGACCAGTAGCACATTTCCTTATTTTTGTCACTGGTGATTTAATTTAATGAGACATTTTATCAATTCTTTCAGGAAGTGGCATTGTCAAACAGGGAATATACATATAGCTTAGATCCACTATCACATAAAAGGAAATGAGTGCAGAGAGGATTTACGAGGATGTTGCCAGGACTTGAGGGCCTGAGCTATAGGGAGAGGAAGGGCAGACTAGGACTCTCTTCCTCAGGAGGTTGAGGGGTGATCTTACAGAGATGTATACAATCATAAGGGGAATAGATAGGGTGAATCCACAGAATCTCTTGCTCAGGGTGGTGGGATCTAAAATAGAGGACATAGGTTTACAGTGAGAGGGGAAAGATTTAATAGAAACTTGAGAAGCTACTTCTTCACATAGAGGGTTGTGTGTATATGGAACGAGCTGCCAGGGGAAATAGTTGAGGCAGGAGCTTTTAACAACTTTTAAAAGACACTTGGACAGGTACATGGATAGGAAAAGTTTAGTGGATTATGGGTCAAAAAATGGGGACATGGTAGGAGCTTAGATGGGACATCTTGGTCAGCATGGATGAGTTGGGCCGAAGGGCCTATTTTTGTGCTGTGTGACTCTGTGACTGATTTTATAAAAAGAGGTCTGATTTTTTAAAAATCATTTAGTAAAAGGAACACAACACAGATGGTTACATGCTGGTTATTCTAAACTACGGACGCACTCTGGGGTCCGCATCAAGGGAATCAAGGGTAGACGGGATTAAAGGAAATTGACTGATTTTTTTCATCACAGGGGCTTTCTGACTAATTTGTTTCCATTGGCAGCAGATTCTCCGACCAAGTGAAAAAGTAAACAGGGATCGCAGTCGGAACTCAATGTTTGTCCAAATAAAAATGGTTCAGTCAATCCGACCAGAATTAAGCTTTTTGATTTACATGTGAAATTGTAGCAATTTGAGATAAACCATCGCTAACTTGTGCTATTTATATTTTCTGAACTGAAATCCGCTGATGCTTCAGCATCCTCTCGTGGGATTAATTTAAAATAATCCAGGCAGAATATGTCAACATCCGTAGAATTTGTAAAGGGGACATTTTTGTCCATCAATTCAGTATGTTCTGCACTTTATGGAGTTCTTGTACAGAGTTATTGTAACCAGGCGTGTGCGAAAAATTGATAAAAAAGAGAGTTAGATTGAGCTCTTAGGGCTAAAGGAATCTTATATGGATCTTATATGGATCTTATAGAAACTTACAAAATTCTTAAGGGGTTGGACAGGCTAGATACAGGAAGATTATTCCCGATGTTGGGGAAGTCCAGAACAAGGGGTCACAGTTTAAGGATAAGGGGGAAGTCTTTTAGGACCGAGATATGAAAAACATTTTTCACACAGAGAGTGGTGAATCTCTGGAATTCTCTGCCATGGAAGATAGTTGAGGCCAGTTCATTGGCTGTATTTAAGAGGGAGTTAGATGTGGCCCTTGTGGCTAAAGGTATCAGGGGGTATGGAGAGAAGGCAGGTACGGGATACTGAGTTGGATGATCAGCCATGATCATATTGAATGGCAGTGCAGGCTCGAAGGGCTGAATGGACTACTCCTGCACCTATTTTCTATGTTTCTATGTTTCTATGAATCAAGGGATATGGGGGAAAAAAGCAGGAACAGGGTACTGATTTTAGATGATTAGCCATGATATTAAATGGCGGTGCTGGCTCGAAGGGCCGAATGGCCTATTCCTGCACCTATTTTTCTATGTTTCTTTGATTCAAGGATTATATCAAAGACTTCCTAACAGATGGTGGGATTTCCGTAAGAGAGCTGGAGTCCTGTGTTAGACCAAGGGCTTGTATCAGCTTTAAAGGCAGCCAGGGAGACCAAGTTATCGCAGTCAGAATAATTCAGGAGGCTCTCATCACCAGCTAAGAGAAACAGCCTAGAATCAGGCCCTTCAGCCCACCAAGTCCACACTGACATCGATCACCAGTTCACTTTAATTTATTTTAGAGATACAACATGGAAATAAACCCTTCGGCCCATCGAGTCCACACCGACCATCGATCACCTGTTCACTCTAGTTCTATGTTATCCCAGCTTTGCATCCACTCTCTACACACCAGGGGTGATTTACAGAGGGCTAATTAACCTACAAACCCGCACGTCTTTGGGATTTGGGAGGAAACCGGAGCACCCGGAGAAAACCCTTGTGGCCACAGTGAGAACGAGTAAACTCTGCATTGATAACAGCCAAAGGCATCACTGGGTGCCTTCAACCTACTCCAGTCGAGCAGCTCCCTATACTTGCAGGCATTCCGCCTGCAGGGATCCGAAGGCAAGCAGCAACCCTTGCACTATCTCATCGACCCAGATCACCTCCTCCATCAGGCTATCAGCAGAGAGCAGAGGCCACCCTGACTGAAGTCCCGACACCTCTTTTATCCATATGGAAAACAACTAGCATCCATCCAGCCAACTGAGACAAAAGCACACTGGATAGCCACCAAGTGGTCACAGGAGTGGAAGGCAACCTCGTCTCCATTACACAGCTACATCTCTTCACCAGATAAAAGCTGTCCAGGGTCTGACCTCCCCAGAGGAGCATGGGTGAAGCTCAACAGACTTGGTACTGGAGTTGGGGGTTTCAATGCCAGCATGTGGAGATGGGGGCTCCGCCAGTGCCCAGCCTGTGAATACGGAGCAGAACAAAAGACAGCCAACCATGTCATCTCTGGGTGCCCGCTCTACCACCCACCAAATGGAGCTCAGGGCCTGGCAGACATTGACGCAGAGCCAACAACCTGGCTGCTCAACACCCGGCTTGAGATCTAACTATTCCTTTGGTTTATTTATGTTTCATTCGCAAGAAGAAGAAGAAGATGATAGCCGTAGTCAGGATCGAACCCGGGTCTCTGGCGCTGAGAGGCAGCAACATTACCGCTGAGCTAATGAGTCTTTCCGGCGTGGCATGCTCTCATGAACATGATTATTATTACATCAATCGATAACATTCAGGGAGAAAGAAACATGCAAAATAAAGAATAAAAATGAGAACTAAATTGAATGGAACTGCAATTTACGATCAAAAACATGTTTCATCAAAATAAATGCCACTTGAATAGCAAATCGTTGACTTCAAATGGTCCATCTCCTACAGATGACATCAGAAAATTCTGTCGTCAATTGCCTCACCTCAAAGCTATTCATTTTTAAAAGAAAGTAGTCGTTTAAATTTGCCACGGTGATAATTGTACTTCAGGTGCTCCTGCATTTTTGTTGCTGAGGAAACACTCTTCACCCAAATGTCCTTGCCAAAAATAATCCCTTGTTCAAATAGTCTTTGCTCCTGCAAAGGCTCCACGCATATTTATCGTCTTTCATATCCATGGTCGTCTTTCTCAGAGCCCCACGTTGAATCTTTTCAATCAGCCTCCTGTTTCTGGCACAGCTCCAAAATGATCTCAGCTCAAGATCACAAGGGAAATGTTGGAACATAGAGCAGGGCAGCCCAAGAACAGGCCCTTCGGCCCTCAATGTCTGTGCTAAGCATGATGCCAAGACCAATACATGATGCCAAGATTTGGGTGGCACGGTGGCGCAGCGGTAGAGTTGTTGCCTTCCTGCCCTTAAAGCATCATCTTTAATGGTCTCGTACAAGTAGGATGAGGAACAGCTTCTTCAACAACACTATCACATTGCTGAACTCGGAGTCCCGCCGATAGATTTCTCCAGTCTCTCCGTCCACATTGTTTGCTTATTCTGTATTTTTATTTCTATATTGCACTATGACTACGAACAGACGCTAAACTGCATTTCGTTGTACCCATACTTGTATCTGTGCAATGACAATAAAGTTGAATTGAATTGAATTGAATTGAATCTTTAAGCCTCCGTTTAGTTTAGCTTAGTTTAAGAAGGAACTGCAGATGCTGGAAAATCGAAGGTAGACAAAAATGCTGGAGAAACTCAGCGGGTGAGGCAGCATCTATGGAGCGAAGAAAATAGCAACATTTCGGGTCGAAACCCTTCTTCAGACTGATGTGAGGGGGGGGGGGTGGGGGCGGGGAGGAGAAAGGAAGAGGTGGAGCCAGAGGGCGGAGGGAGAGCTGAGAAGGGGAGGAGAAAGTAAGGACTACCTGAAACTAGAGAAGTCAATGTTCATACCGCTGGGGTGCAAACTGCCCAAGCGAAATATGAGGTGCTGCTCCTCCAATTTACAGTGGTCTTCACCCTGACCATGGAGAAGGCCCAGGACAGAAAGATCAGAAAGCAGCACCTCATATTTCACTGAAATAGTTTAGTTTAGTTTAGTTTTAGTTTGGAGATACAGCGTGGAAACAGGCCCTTCGGCCCACCGAGTCTGCACCGACCAGCGATCCCCGCACACTAACACTATCCTACACCCACTACGGAGGGGATCATGACAGAAGCTTCCTCGTGGCGATCCCCGGAAACGACGACACGATGCGCTCTGTGACGCATCGGGCGACCAATCCTGTCAACATGTTGGACGACGACAGAAGCCAGTGCGGGGGATCGCTGGGCGGCGCGGACCCAGTGGGCCGAAGGTGCCTGTTTCCGCACTATCTCTAAAATAAACTAAAAAATAGACACAAAATGCTGGAGAAAGCCAATGGACTGGGCAGTGTTCACCACCATTTGCAGCCTTCTTCGTTCCTGGGTGATCAGCCATGATCACAATGAATGGCGGTACTGATACGAAGGGCCGAAG
The DNA here is from genome assembly GCF_010909765.2 of Amblyraja radiata. Lineage (NCBI taxonomy): Eukaryota > Metazoa > Chordata > Chondrichthyes > Rajiformes > Rajidae > Amblyraja > Amblyraja radiata. Next base: position 10,436,947 of record NC_045968.1, on the reverse strand, counting down.
GGCAGAATGGCCTCCTCCTGCACCTATTTTCTATGTTTCTATGTTTCTATGGATCAGGCAGCACCTCTGGAGAAAAGGAACAGGTGACATATCAGGTGTATACCCACCGAGTTACTCAGCATTTTGTGTCTATCTTCAGAATAAAGTAGCATCAGCGGTTCCTTCCTACACCTTTTGCATAGGAACATGCACATGTAGGGAATGGAGGGCTGTGGAGTATGTGCAGGCAGATGAGAGCTACAGTGTTTGGCCCAGACATTATCAAGCCAAGAGTGTTTTATTGCCATATGCCCCAGATAGAACAATGAAATTCTTACTTGCAGCAGCACAACAGAATATGTAAACATAGTACACTGTAAACAATATAATGAATGAGGATAAACGTTCAGTGTGTGTGTATATACTACCCTTCAAGTTCCTATTAAATCTTCCCTCCCCCCCAACCTTACCACTAATTCTTGATTTCCCCACTCTGGGTAAGAGCATCTACCCGATCTGTTCCTTTCATGATTGTGTACACCTCTATAAAATCCTTCAGCGAGGACAGATTTCTATATAAAGGAGTGGTCAGTTACCAAATCTTAATTTTAAAACTAATCAAAAATGATTGGACTGTTGGAGGATGAGATTTCTATCATTGCAAAACTACTACGATATGTTTTATAAGGAAACTATTTCCAATCAGAAGCTACTAAAGAATTATACTCCAGCTAACAGTTAAACCCTTTGATGTAATTCTTAATAATCAAACAAAATACCAGCTCTCTGGCATGCTTTAAAATGGAATAAATGATAGCAGCTTTACAAAGGATTCTTTGAATTATCCAACCTTGATATTGAATAACAAGAAATCGGGCAATTTGTCAGAATGTGCATTTTCTACTGTGTTTTGGTGGCCTTTATAAACCGAGGAGATTTCTTGCCACTTTGCAAGGCTTTCTATTTTATATCCTTGACGAGAATCCTTCCAACCTCAGAAATCAATTGGCAATTAAAATCCATGTATGTGATTTTACATCAGATGGCACCAACAGATATAACAGGGAATGTCTACATGTGCAACAGCAGGAATGGAAGTGAGGAACTGCAGATGCCAGTTTACAAAAAAAAACACACAAAGTACTGGAGTGCCTCAGCGGGTCCGGCATCATCTCTGGAAAACATGGATAGGTGATGTTTCGGTTTGAGACCCTTCCATCTGATTAATTGTTTGTTCTTGCATGGCGGCACAGTGGCGCAGAGGTTGAGTTGCTGCCTGACAGCACCAGGGACCCGGGTTCAATCGTGACCTCGGGTGCTGTCTGTATGGAGTTTTACGTTCCCCCTGTGACCACATGGGTTTACTCTGGGCGCTCCGGTCTCCTCCCACATTCTAAATACGTACAGGGTTGTAGGTTAATTGGTTTTGGTAAAATATTAAAAGGTCCCTACTGTGTGTAGGACTGTGTTGGTGTTGGGGTGATCGCTGGTCGATGCCATCTCGGTGGACCGAAGGGTTTGTTTCCACGTTGTATCTCTAAAATCTGGTCCAAAGTCACCTATCCATGTTCTCAGGAGATGCTGCCTGACAAGTTTGTGTCTTTTTATGACCAGTAAAGAAAGTAATGGAGAAATTCATTAGGAGCTGGTCACATCTGTGGTACAATCAACATTTGTCTTCAAACTTTCAAATTGTGGTGATCTGCAAAGTGAACTGAAGGCCACACATGCATGGTACCCATAATGGATGAGTATTCAGCACAAAATCACTAAACACAACACTCGATTGAATTTTACTCTCTCAAAATGTTGGTAGCCCATACATTGGTAGCCCATCATTTGCATTTGTGTAGCAGCTTTAACATAACAACCCTTTTCAAGGCACATTATCAAACAAATTGGCAACTATTTAAGAATCTGTTATAGAGACTGAAAGTATTAAGGGCCTGTCCCACTTGCGGATTTTTTCGGCAACTGCCGACATCATTGACTGACGTATTAGGTCACTGAAAAATTTGCAGCGTGATGCGGCATGATGCGGCATGATGCGGCATGATGCGGCGTGATGACATATGACGCGCGGTGTTTTTTCAAGTGTCGCAACATTTTTTTTGTCGCCGCAGGATTTAGAAATGTTCAAGATCTTTTGGCGACACTGATATGATGCTGGCAGTCGCCGAAAAAAATTGCCAAGCGGGACAGGCCCTTAACTGCATGGAAACAGGCCATTCGGCCAACACGTCCCAACTACACTAGTCCCACCTGCCTGTGTTTGGCCCATATCCCTCTAAACCTCTCCTATCCATGTACCTGTCTAAATGTTTCTCAACTATTGCGATAGTACCTGTCTCGGCTACCTCCTCCGGCAGCTTGTTCCATGTACCCACCACCTTTTGTGTGAAAAAGGTACCTGTCAGGTTCCTATTAAATCTTTCCCCCCTCACCCTAAACCTATGTCCTCTGGTTTTCGATTCCCCTACTCCAGGCAAGGTTGTTCGGGTACATAGAACAGTACACCGCAGAGACAGGCTCTTCGGCCCACTATGTCTGTGCCCAACATGATGCCAAGGCAAACTAACTTCCATTCTCTGTGTGTCCACGTGCCTATCCAAAAGCTTGTATTCACCACTCTCATATCAGCCTCCGCCAACACCCCTGGCAGTACGCTCCAGACCCCCACCATTCTCTGTGAATAAAACCTACACACCAATTAAGTAGCAACAAGCTAATTGAAGAAGGAGAGATGGCAGCACGGTGGCACAGCGGGTGAGTTGCTGCCTCACAGCGCCAGAGAGCCGGGTTCGATCCCAACTATACTTGTTGTCTTTATGGAGTTTGTACGTTCTCCCCGTGACCGCGTAGTTTTTCTCTGAGATCTTCGGTCTCCTCCCACACTCCAAAGACGTGCACGTATGCAGGTTAATTGGCTTGGTATAAATCTAAAATTGTCCCCAGCGCGTGTTAATATTAATGTGTGGAGATCGCTGGTCGGTGCGGACTCGGTGGGCCGAAGGGCATGTTTCCACGGCGTATATCTAAACTAAACTTAACTAAACAGAGAGTGGAAGGAGATTTGGGAAGGAATTCCCAGGTAGTTGTAAGGTGGGATCGACAATGATGGATTGACTAAATTTGGGTGGGGAAGTGGAGGGGGGGGGGGGGGGGGGTTTCAAGGGACCAAAGTTGGAAGAGAGCGTGGATATCTTGGCAGTTTACTGGACTGTAATCGATGCAAATACTATAGGAATTAAGGCCTTGAAGCTAGGGATAGGTTTGAACACAAGGATAAGTTTAAAACTGAGATGTTTCCAAACCCTGTCAACGTGGACTAGAAAGTGTGAAAGAGATGGGTGAGAGAGGTGAGTTTAAAGGGAAGACATGAGCTGCCAAGAAGCACCAGAGATTGAAAATCAATAAGATTGCTGGAAAACTGAAATGAAATGGAGGCCAGGAAAGAAACAGATCTAAGATGCTTTCATTCTGAAACACTGAATTTGTTTCACTTTCAACTGATGCTGCCTGACCAGCTGTAGTTCCACCAGTTCCAGAGGCAATGAAGCATGAAGGAGTATATGGGGATGGAAGCCTCGCGGAGCATCACGTTCATATGTTCTAAGAGCAGAATTAGGCCGTTCGGCCCATCAAGTCTACTCCGCCATTCAATCACGGCAGATCTATCTCTCCCTCCTAACCCCATTCTCCTGCCTTCTCCCCATTATCCCTGACACCCGTACTAGTCAGGAATATATCTATCTCTGCCTTAAAAATATCCACTGACCTGGCCTCCACAGCCTTCTACGGCAAAGAATTCCACAGATTCACCACCCTCGGACTAAAGAAATTCCTCCTCATCTCCTTCCAAAAAAGATTTTTTTTTTCCTCAGGGTGGAAATATCAAAAACAAGAGCTCAGAGCTTTAAGGTGAGAATGAAAGGTTTACTTTATGAGAGAGTGGTGGGTGTCAAGAACACACTGCCAGGGATTGTGGTATTGAAGAGATTTTTGGATAGACATTGAAGAGGAGGCAGTGGTGTTGAAGAGATTTTTGGATAGACATATAAATATGCAGGAAATGGAGAAGTATGTATAACCTGCAAGCAGTGGCTATTCAGGAAGCCTCTCTGGATAGAAGGAATGGGTGACGTTTCGGGTCGAGACCCTTCTTCAGACAGAGATGCTGCCTCGAAGGGTCTCGACCCGAAACGTCACCCATTCCTTCTATCCAGAGAGGCTTCCTGTCCTGCTGAGTTACTCCAGCATTCTGCGTCTATCTTCGGTGTAAACCAGCACATGCATGTTCCTTCCTGCATATTTCGAATAGCTGGAAAGGTTGTTTTTGAAAATTTCAACCAACATTACTATCCACAAAAAAAGAAGGGTTTCGGCCCGAAACGTCGCCTATTTCCTTCGCTCCATAGATGCTGCTGCACCCGCTGATTTTCCCCAGCAATTTTGTGTACCTTACATATCATACCAGATCCTTTGATAAAGCACTGCTTTCTACCATGAAGATGTGATGGGGTATTGATGCCTCAAGCATAGCTTCTTCACTTTCACCTACCGTATCTTCTCTCTGTCCTTCTTGAATCCAGCAAGCTCTCTCCATTATCCTGGGTTAGGGACAAATGACATTCAGCTCTGTGATCACATTGGGCTCCATGCCAACACTTCTGCCCTTGCTATCAAACTTGTGTTTATATACCCAGACGGGATTATTCCCTCAAGCTAAAATAGTGTCTGACATACTTAAGAATTAATTCCAGCTTCTGAAACACCTTCAAGAAGATTTGAAGAGTCAAGTGTCAAGAGCTGACAGGCAGTCTGAAGAAGGGTCTCGAACCGAAACGTCACCCATCCTTTTTCTCCACAGACCCGCAGAGTTACTCCAGCACTTTGCGTCTATCTTCGGTGTAAACCAGCATCTGCGGTTCATTTCAGCACAAGAGTCAAGAGTGTTTTATTGTCATGTGTCCCGGAACGGAGCAATAAAATTCTTACTTGCAGCAGCACAACGCATAGAAAAATAGACATTAGGTGCAGGAGTCGGCCATTCGGCCCTTTCAGCCAGCACCACCATGGATGATCATCCAAAATCTGTACCCCGTTCTGGCTTCATCCCCATATCCCTTGATTCCCTTAGCCGTAAGAGCTAAATCTAACTCTCTCTTGAAAACATCCAGTGAATTGGCCTCCACTGCCTTCTGTGGCAGAAAATTCCACAGATACGTAACTCTCTGGGTGAAAAAGTTTTTCCTCATCTCAGTCCAAAATGGCCTATCCCGTATACTTAAACTGTGACCCCTGGTTCTGAACTCCCCCAACATCATGAACATTTTTCATGCATCTATCCTGTCCAATCCTCTAACAATTTTATATGTTTCTATAAGATCCCCTCCCACCCTTCTAAAGTCCACGAATACAAGCCCAGTCGACCCATTCTTTCATCATATGTCAGTCCCGCCATCCCGGGAATTAGCCTGGCGAACCTACGCTGCCCTCTCTCAATTACAATATTGTCCTTCCTCAAATTAGACCAAAATTACACACAATACTCCGGGTGTGGTCTGACCAGGGCCTTGTTCAACTGCAGTAGGACCTCCTTGCTCCTAAACTCAAATCCTCTCGCAATGAAGGCTAACACGCCATTGGCTTTCTTCACTGCCTGCTGTAACAGCATGCATTAATTCAGTGAATGATGTACAAACACACCCAGGTCTCGTTGCATCTCCCCTTCTGACAAATGCAAACAACAACAGATATGTAAATAGTCATCTTCGATAAGAACTCATGGTTCTGTGGAAATGTCTTCGAGTCATACAGTCATAGAGTCATACAGCATGGAAACAGGCCCTTCGGCCCAAATTGCTCAAACCAGCCAACATGTCCCAGCTACACTAGTCCTACCTGCCTGCTGTGGGCCCATATCGCTCCTAACCTGTCCTATCTGTTTGTATGCAATCCAATTCTGGTCTACAATTGGAGACGTGGGTCCGCATCCCACTTCTGAAGAAAAAAAAGAGTGAACCATCAGTCTTTCATTAAGATATAAAGGAGAGAGAAAACAATACACAGCTGTGCCTTTCAAATCAACTATGTTCTGCCGCAGTAGCCAACAACTACAGGCTGCCAAGGGCAGCCCAAAACCCGGACTGGATTACTAGGTGGAATGTGTGGCAGGCATAATATGTGTAGTGGACATTATATAGGCACGGATTAATATAGTTAATCTACACTATCCCTGTACCTGTTCATTATTTCTTAAATATTGCGATAGTCCTAGCTTCAACTACTTCCTCTGGCAGCTCATTCCATACACCCACCACCCTTTCTGTGAAAAAGTTACCCCTCAGATCCCTATTAAGTCTTCACCCCATCACCTTAAACCTATGTCCTCTAGTCCTCGATTCCCCTACTCCGGGCAAGAGACTGTGCATCTACCCAATCTCTTCATCTCTTGATTTTACATGTGTGCCACCTTTTTCTTAAGTTTAATCATCATAATCCAGGTATTTACTCCATGCTCCTTGGTTATTTCACCACATGTTTTCACAGATGAAGTTTACTAAAGAATTGAAAAGTAAGATAGACCCAAAGTGCTGGTGTAACTCAGCAGGTCAGGCAGCATCTCTGGAGACAAGGAATAGTTTAGTTTAGTTTGGTTTAGAGATGCAGAATGGAAACAGGCCCTTTGGCACACCGAATCCACACCGACCAGCGATTCCCGCTCATTAACAATATCCTACACACTAGGGACAATTTACATTTACACTAAGACAATTAACCTACAAAACCTGTACGTCTTTGTAAATTTCTTGTTCTAAACTTCCCCTCAGTCTAGTTTCAGTCAAAAACCACGGAATCAAGCACTTGATCAACTAATCTTTATTTTTTTTTAAAAAAAATTTAAAATTATTTTTATTAGAAGTACGGTAAATTACAATAACACACAACACATATATCTTAATACATTTTTTGTACCGCTTCATTTTTTTTTAAGCTTTAAGAAAAAGATAGAAGTAAGGAAAGTAAAGAAGGTGCGCAAGAGTCGTGAAGTGCAAGAGAGTGTTGGGAAAAGAAAGCCCTTTAGAAAAGAAGTTAGAGAAGGAAGTAAGAAAGTAGACCCTAGAAAAGAAAGAAAAAGAAAGTAAGGACAATCGCTCTATTATAACATTAAACTCCGCAGAAAGACTACCAACCAAGTCTGTTTTTGTTGTTTTACCTCCCATTGCCAGGTCCTGATACCATTTATTTATTTATTTATTTTTAAAATTACTATTGCACCTCATGCTTGTAATAGGTCCATAAACGTAGACCACGTCTTTTGGAATTGGTTTGCTTTACCTGCTAAGAGGAATCTCATCTCTTCCAGATGTAATGTTTCAAACATATTTGATGTCCACATTTTTATTGTTGGTGTGGGCGCATTTTTCCAGAATTTAAGTATGAGCTTTTTTCCCATTATTAGCCCGTAATTGAGTAAATTCTTCTGATACACGTTTAATTCAGGGATACCTTCCGATATCCCAAAAAGTGATTATCTGAAAAAATACACAAAAGACTATCATAATATGCCTTCCGACTTACTGGATGAAGCAATGAAGACAAAGGCGGAATCAGCTAATCTAATATCGTACTTATATAACATCATTTTAAACATAGAAATACCCACAACAGATGGAATTAGAAGAGACTGGGAACAAGAATTAGCTATAAAAATTTCAAAAGAGAGCTGGGATAATCATTTACTACAGGTGCACAAATGCTCGATCAATGTACGACATACGCTTATCCAATTCAAAACATTACATAGACTATATTATTCAAAAACTAAATTAAATAAAATCTTTCCTAATGTTTCACCAATCTGTGATAAATGTCTGTGTCAAGAAGCTACCATAGCGAATTCTTTTGTTTTTTGTACAAAAATCCAAAAATTCTGGCATGGAATATTTGATATTTTTTCAAAATTAATTAAAATAAAACTGGTACCAAAACCAGAACTAATCTTTATTTTAACAAAACAATTACAGTTCCCACCACTGTACCTAACTATCGTGTGTTCGATCCTCGTATCTGCCTGTTCAAGCCCTCTAGGCCTCGCTCAAACAGAGACACTCCAGAAGGTCACGCAGTCCCAAGCGCTCTCCCAGAAGATCAACGCGGGACCTCGTGACAGTGGACTTTTATAGGTCCCGGGACCTCGAGGGGCCGAACCACATGGGGGTGGTCTCTTTACAATCCAATTACAGATATCGATTAACCCCATACATAACAGGCATTTCCCTAACCCAATAATACAGCAGCTAATACATTGTATTCAAACAGGACTTCTCAAGGAAGAAATGAGAGCAACATTTACCCTGATCTGCAAGAAACCCAGACAAGGCTCAATACCTCATCCAATCAACACTCGGCAAAGTAGAACTCTACAACATTATTTACAATTATTTACAACTATTTACAAGGTGCATGTCCGGTTTGCAGTCATCTAATCCATTCTATTCATTTTGCACCTGATTGACAGGGTCTGCAGATGTTCTTATTCTTTTCCTGCAGCTTGTATGTAGGCTCTTGACAAACTGGCACCGCTCCGCAGCTTTTCCCAGCTCTGCGGACAGCAATTCCACATTGACCAAATCTCCCAGCAGCCCTGAAGCTTTTACCCTCATTTTAAAGCCATAGCCTCTCCAATCTGGCCTGGATTAACATCTTTGGAGTGTGGGAGGAAACCGAAGATCTCGGATAAAACCCACGCGGTCACGGGGAGAACGTACAAACTCCATACAGACAGTACCCGTAGTCAGGATCGAACCAGGGACTCCGGCGCTCCAAGCGCTGTAAAGCAGCAACTCTTCCGCTGTGCTACTGTGCCGCCCATCAGTATCCAATTGCGGACACAAGTAAAATAAGTATGTCTACAAAAATAGTGGAAAGGAAGGTCTCTGATCAGACTGACCGATGTGTGGGAGGTGTGACACTCAGTGTCGTTGTAGTCACGTGCATCCAGCAGTCTGGCTTCAGTCCTGACCTTGATTGTGGCATTTTAAGCCATGACCCCAGGAACAATTCCGTCAACATATGATGAGCGTTTGATGGCACTGGGCCTGTACTCACTGGAGTTGAGAAGGATGAGGGGGCACTTCATTGAATCTTACCGAATACTGAAGGGCCTGGATAGAGTGGATGTGGAGAGGATGTTCCCACTAGTGGGGTAGTCTAGGACCAGATGCCACAGCCTCACAATAAATGGACGTATCCTTAGAAAGGAGATGAGGAGGAATTTCTTCAGTCAGAAGGTGGTGAATCTGTGGAATTCATTGCCACAGAAAGCAAGTCAATGGATATTTTTAAGATGGAGATTGACAGATTCTTGATTAGGGCAGGTGTCAAGGGTTATGGGGAGAAGGCAGGAGAATGTTGAGAGGAAAAGATAGATCAGCCATGAATGAATGGTGGAGTGGACTTGATGGGCTGAATGGCCTAATTCTGCCCCTCTCACTTATGAGCTTATGAATTTATGAATAAACCATGAAATGATGCAAATTTCATCCCGGGATATTAATGAATCTGCACCAAACTTACTTTGCCTTGATGTAATTTATTTTATTTTATTTTCCTATACAAATATAATTACATCTCCTAAACTTTGCTTTAAATTGATAATGGACCAATTTAACAGCATAATTGCCTCCTTTTCTCTCATGGTTAAACTGATATCGATCTGAAAATAAATACTGGTTGATGTTATGGCAAATAAAGAGCGACTGATACAACATTGCAGAATGACTTTACTAATCACTTGCTGTAGGTGTGAACTGGAATCTAAATCATATTAGAATCATAGAGTAATACAGAGTGGAAACAGGCCCTTCAACCCAACTTGCCCACTCCGATTAACATGCCCCCATCTACACTAGTCCCACCTGCATTTGGCCCATATCCCACTGACCCTATCCTACCAATGTCCAAATGTTTCTTCAAATGTTGCGATAGTATCTTCCTCAACTACCTCCTCCGGCAGCTCGTTCCATAAACCTAAGACCCTGTGTGTAAAAAGGTTGCCCCTCAGGTCCCTATTAAATATTTCTCCCCTCAGCTTAAACCTATGACGTCTGGGCAAACGGCTCTGTATGTTTACACTTCGAAAGCAAAAATATGCTGCATTGGAAATAAAGAAAACAGAACATAGAACAGTGTGGCACTATGTACACAGTAAAGACTCCATCTATTCCACTCATGATCATACACGTTATCTATTCCTCTTGTGAATCTTATATAGTTTAATCGACAAAAACTGCATAATGTAAATTAATATACTGGAAGTTTATTAGCACGAAAACACCATTTTACAATGCATTGACGCTAAAGCACTTTTTGTGCAATTTGGAGCCCAACCATAATTGGGATGGTGCAGTAACATCGACTCGCCACGATGGGGCCTCGGCGGTGGTGAAGCCTCACGGGCCGACCCGCGGTAGATGGAGAATCATCATGAGGGGGGAGGGGACGATTAATGGAGGAGCTTGCGTGGGGGGACTGTTGTGAGGGGAGAGGGGAAGAACAATCAACAATGGGGGGGAGCGAAGGACAATGGGGTCCGGCGTGGGGGAATTGCTGTGGTGGATGGGGGGGAGGGAGGCAAAAGGGGGTCGGCGTATTTTATAACTTGGTCAGCGCCGTAGGTGGCTGCTATTTGTATACATTGTCTACACAAGCAAAGAATCTCACTGCTTAGTCGCATGTGGCAATAAAGTATTCCTATTCTTAACATAAAGCTTGGAGCTGTTGTCTCGTCCTCCATCTGTCTGGGTTCAATCCTGACCTCTGGTGCTGCCTGGACTGAGTTTGCACATTCTCTCTATGAGTCAAGAGTCAAGCGTGTTTTATTGCCATATGTCCCAGAGAGAACAATGAAATTCTCACTTGCAGCAGCACAACAGCATATGTAAACACAGTACACTGTAAACAATATAATAAATGAGAGAGAAAATAAAAGTTCAGCGTGTATAGATATACACATACTAACAAATATACATATATACAGATTATACATATAATCACACAAGCATTGCTCCCAACTGCACAAGCGCCGCTGACGGATTCCCATTGTGACGCCCCTGATCCCTCTCCTCCCCTCACAGCTTATGGACTCACAGTACACTCACTCACGGCTTGTGGACTCACAGTTCACTCAGTCACGGCTTGTGGACTCAAAGTTAAGTCACTCACTGCTTGTGGACTCACAGTTCAGTCACTCACGGCTTGTGGACCTCAGGACACAGGGGGGTGGTGGGGGTACGGGGTGGTGGGGGTAGGGGGTTTGTGTGGAAGTAGGGCAGGGGTGTGTGTGGGGGGGGAATGCAGTGCAGAGGGGGTGCAGGGGAGGGAGGGTGCAGGAGAGGGAGGGTGCAGGGGAGGGAGGGTGCAGGGGAGGGAGGGTGCAGGGGAGGGAGGGTGCAGGGGAGGGAGGGTTGTAGGAGATGGAAAGGAGGGGAGAGTGGGCTGGGTAGGCTCAGTGTCTCCTGGCCCCGCCTCCAACCTCACTCATCGGCTCCAGACTCACTCACGGGCTCTCGTCCCCTGCTGCACACATCGGCATCCCACTTGCAGAGCACAGCCCCTCGCTCGCAGAGCACAGCCCCTCACTCACAGTCCGCTACAGCTTTATTCTCCCCGCCGGACAGCGGTTGCCAGAAGGGGTGTATCCTCCATGGTGACTAACAGGCGAGAAGACTAATCTCCTCATCTATTCTTTAAACCTTCATAACATTTGTAATATTCCACCGATTGGAACAAAACTTGGTGCACTTGGAGCAGAGGAGAACGGTGAGTAAGGTGGCGAGAAAATCCTAGTGATATAGGGCACTGTTTGTGCGCAAATGTAAATACAACGCTGACCGGAAGTGGTCAAGATGAGAGTTTTAGTAATAGTATAGATTACTGGGAGTTAGTAATAGTATTGATAGTGGGAGTTAGTGGCGGCACCTAACGGCAACGGCAGCGGCAGCGGCTCGACTACAGTCATCTGTCTTTTTTTATTTTTGTCTTGTTAAATGTATGTCTTGAGTTAGTTTATATTATTTTTTTTAGCTGTGTATATGTGGGGGGTGGTGGGGGTTTGTGGGGAAACCGTTTAAATCTCTTCCCTGTGCGGGGACCCGATTATTCCCTGTCGGGTCTCGGATGTCGTTGGGCCTAACATCGTGGAGCCGGCGGCGACAGTGCAATAATGACAATAATAGTCTATGTAATTCAGAACTTATTTGAGGTTGTAGTGCATAATAACCAAATGGCTGCAGGGAAGAAGCAAACCTTTCCTGAACCTAGACATTACAGTTTTCAGGCTCCTGTACCCTCTTCCCAATGACAGGGGTGAAATGAGTGTGCGGCCAGGGTGGTGTGGGTCTCTGATGATGCAGACTACCTTTTTGAGGCAGTGACTCCGGTAAATCCCTTCGATGGTGGGGAGGTCAGAGCCGGTGATGGACTGGGCAGTGTTCACAACTTTTTGCAGTCACTATGAATGCTTGGGTTTCCTCCAAAGTCTCTGGTTTCCTCCCATGTCTCCAAGGCGGGCAGATTGGAGAATTAGTCGGTCACTATACATTGCCTCCAGTATTTCAGAAGAATAACATGGAATTAGTGTAGGGATAGCGCTGATAGATTCTTGATGGCCAAGATCTCAGTGGGCCGAAGGGCTTGTTTTTGACCTGTTGCCTCTATCTACTGTGTCAATTCATAAGAGATAGGAGAAGAATTGGGCCATTCGGCCCATCAAGTTTACTCCGCCATTCAATCATGGTCGATCTACTGTTCCCTCTTAACCCTACACACTAGGGACAATTTACAGAAGTTAATTAACCAAAAGAGTCCTGCACATCTTTGGAATGTGGGAGGAAACCGGAGCACGCGGAGAATGTACAACTCCGTTGAGACAGCACCCAGAGTCAGGATCGAACCCCGACCTCTAGCCCTGTATGGCAACAACTCTACCGTTGTGCCACTGTGCCACCCTAGGTAATAGTTGACCTCAACTGAGATCAGAATTGTAAGAACAGTATTAAGAATTGAGTGTCTATGGTAGTTCAGGGTGTTTCTTTCAGACTGATTCTGATGCTGAGCCATTAGCAAGGTGTTTTTTTGGCTTCCGACGTATATCAAGTAATCAAACAAGAATGTGTAATTGTCTTGAAGGTAGGCACAAAAAGCTGCAGTAACTCAGCGGGTCAGGCAGCAAAGAAAAAATGAATAGGCAGACGTTTCGGGTTGAAACCCTTCCTCCTTGTATGGAATGCATTCAGCTTTACAACCATGAACAAGAAACAAACATTTGAACTGCTGCACCGCATTCTGCAAGATTCAGCAGTGAAGACAATTGCAGGAGACAGGAATTGATCAGTGGGGGGGCTTTGTGGGTGGTTGTGTTGCAAGATGTGCATTCTTGTTTCAATGTGATGAACAATTTTCCCAATATTAAGAAGCAGACAATGCTGATGATCATACATCAGTTTTCTCACACAATAGCCACGGCACATGTTTTGTTCAGTGGCTCCGATCACGACACAAAGCACTTTTACATTGCATCACTTTAGCAGATGCTGATGATTAAGGTAACAGAGTGTGAAATTGTGTTATTGATGATTCTAACTAATCACTGAAGGTAGTGATAAAAGACACGAGTCTGAACTATCAAGGTGTTTCTTTGAGGCTGACACATTGAATGTTACACTCGGGCCAACATTAAAATAAGGCATTAAATGCATAAGAATTTCAATTATTCCAAAATTTAATTTCTACCCAGCGACAAGAATTATAGGATTTCTCTCACAATAACTCTGGAAAAAAGATACATCCAACTGCCCATATTGACACCTTAAAATGAAGTTCCATTGATGAGATTTTTTTTAAGTCACAATCTTCTGTTTTACTTCGGAGTCACGTGAGTGACTACGTGAAGAACCCGCTCAGCACGCATGCGCGGCAACAGCGGCAGGCGGGAGTCAGGTGCTCCCGCTACAAGCCTGAAGGAAAGAAGCTTTAGGTAAGTACTTACCTTCAGTTTTTAACTAGCGACTCGCGTCTGTTTGTTGCTCCAGGTGGAGCAAAGCAGCAGACGCAAGCGGCCCCCGCTGGACTCCGGGGAAGGAGTGTTCCGTTCGCGGAAGGGGGAGAAACGGCACCAGGACCGCACACGCTGCGGGCCACAGACAGAGCTGCGCCGGTTTCCAGTCTAGAGGCACAGCGGGAGTCAGGCGCTCCCGCTACAGTTTAAAAACGGACCATCAGATAAGTCTACTCTGAGGTCGGGTTTTCCTGGCAAAGGAGAGTTTTGCTTTGTTCCAACAGCTCAAGGAAAAAGAACAGAACAAGACTCTCCAAGAAGCCTGTCCCCAGCTCGGCTCCAGCAGACAGGCGTCTCATCAGTGGGGGACAGATGGCGGTAGGACCACTAACTCGGCGCTCCGCCATCCTCGACACCGAGCCGAGCCCAGTTCCGCTAGCGCCTGAGCAGCGGACTGGATGTCAAGACATCCGGCCGGTGGTATCCGATTCGTCGGACGGGGACGTCTCACCGCCCGCTTAGGGCAGAGACACCCGCCTGAGCCGCATGGAGCGGCTCGTGGAGCATAAGCTCCAGCGAGACTTGCTTCGTGAGGAGCAGTTTCACAGAGGGAGTTCAGGCACTCCCTCCACAGTGCCTCGTGCACTGGCCATCGCTTCCCCCTCATCCGAGGACAGCTTTGGCGACCAGAGCTGGGCTGGTCAAGAAGAGGGGCACTGGCTGAACAACATCGGGAGTATGCTTTGAGGTACAGGATCAGGAAGAGCTGCTGGGTGTGGCCGCTACGTGGTTTCACCACGAGCAAGATGGTTTTCAGTCTTAACTGATGGCCAGCCTACTACCTGTCTTTTCCAAAAAACCTCTCCAAGACAGGCAGCCATGAGGCGTTGGTTTCATCACACCTCCCCTAAATTGCATTTACTCAAAGTGCCCGCCATTATTGGGGGATACATTGAGCAGCGCATTTTAACCCAAATATCTCAAAATTGCATTTGATACCCTGACGTCGGCTATCCATGTCCACCTGCTCATTCCAGAAGGACAGGGTAGTATGGCAAAACACCTGACCCTACTGTTCAACTTCTCAAGGGAAGTCACAAACCTGCCCTCAATCCATGAAATTAACAGGACTGTGAGAATGCCGACCTCACAACCACAGATCCTGCTACCTGGCACTTACCAAACCAGTCCTAAAAAACTGGACGAAGTGTTCAAACTATTCAGCACAAAAGGGCAGAGTCTGGAATGAGCACCACACTAAACCAGACAGCAGTACCTCTATGCGTCCACCAGGGGCGTCTACCTCATGGTACTGGTGAAAGCTCGGGGCCTGTGCCAATCCCGTAAGCCTTTTAGGCCAGGGCCCAGAGCAGGCCCCATGGAAAATGCGCCACCCCCCAACAAACATCGTCCCTACAAGAACAAGGAACCAGAAACCGAAGAAAACAACAATGAAGACAGATAAGTATGGTTCCTACCATCACATAAAGGTGAAGGGTTGTACTAACAAGGGGTGGGTGAATCACGCCTGGTTAGGAAGCTATCACTCTTGGTAGTTATATACCAAAAAATATATTCAAGGGGAATAGAATTAATATCTTGCCACCAATTCAGCAAGCACCCCAAGGGGTCTACCCTCCCACGATGGTGAATGTCGCACCATCATTGATTAACCACTTGAGTATTTCACCAGGTATACCCACTTATGGGATTTGTAACTTCTACCATGGATCCAAGGATACTTTATGGTAGACATCGACCTTGAAGATGCATACTATTCAGTACCTTTTCATATAAGTTTTCGGATATACCACAATTACCTGGATGGGGTAACCATGATGAGCATTGCCATTTTCATTCACTGCACATCCCGCGTGTGTATGTGACAAATAAACTTGATTTGAGTATTGAATTGGCATATAAGCCGAAGCTATTCCAGAATCAAACCAGCCCTGACACTTAAGAAACATTCCGTCATGGCATGTCTATATATTAACGACAGACTATCCTTGGATATAGCTTTATTAGCTGCATTAGTTACTAACTTATTTAGCGGGCTCTGTCATATAACCAGATATTTACGTTGACCATCCACAACATTGTCTATCTGGTATCATTAAGACTATCAGTTATGGTAACATTTAACCACCAATCAACTACGTGGCAAAGTAATAGGGATAGTAGCAGCATTACCAGCTACTGAACATTGTACCTTCCTATGAGCTGAGATACTAGTGTTCAAACTATTTCCATACCTGTAATATGGGGGCAAATGGACTAATCTGGAGTGTTATCATGGAATTTATCTGCATAGGAAGGATTATGGTTGTACACTTCCACCTGGTTTGAGTAACATCTTATGTGTCCTGATGTGTTACTGAGCTTGTAATACTTAGTGCCAATGCGAATTGACTTAAACGTGTTATATATCAAATTACTTACTTCTAGTGAAGCATTTGCTCAGTAATGCACCATTTTGCATGTTCGTTTATGTTAACAACATCACAGTGGTGGCATATACCAAACCACTTGGGCGGAGAACATCGATATTAGGTGACAATTTATTAACAATTGGTAACCGTATGTCGTCAAACATGTTTGCCCATCAGTAACTTACCTATCAGGTGAGCTAAATGCTGTAAACAAACATTTCAACCAAAAATATTTGCTGAAATTACTAAGCAATATGGACACCAGATATCGATTTCCTTATATTCAATTAAATCGCCACGTACTAACCTACGTCGCATGAAACCAATCTCAAGGCAGCGGCGATGGATACATTCCTGCATATTGAGGGGTGGGGGGAACCTAATCTCTATGTTCTCCCTTCCTTCTCCCTCTTCAATAGGTACTACGGCTTCATCAGTCGGGTACTACGCAAATTACAGTGGACTAAGTCCACAGGCATGGTCCTCAGTGGTCCTCGACATGGTCATTAAAAGAATTGCAGAATTGGGAAGACCACTGCTGTGCTTGGATCAGCAGCACTATCAACATGATGACAGCATTCCGTCGCATATCCACTAGGGAACATACCTGAGGAACGTCAAGAAATGGGAAACTGTTCAAAAACAGGAACTACACATTCAACTACAACAAAAACCTGTACTGGAGTTCCTGGCAGGTCTTCACCACAATGAAGGAAATGTTCTGTCAGCCTACTCAACTTGGGCACCATGACAACAGGGCAAAGGGTACCACTCACTGGTGATCAGATACAGGAGAAGTATATTCAATCCATTCCCCAGAAATAGGTACACCCAAATTGGAATGTCAGTGAAATCCTGACATACCTTAGGGGATGATCACCAGCCAGGTCCCTCACCCTGGAACAGCCTATCCAGAAGATGGACATGCTGGTGGCCTTACCTCAACACAAAGAGCCAGTTCTCCCATCTACTGCGATTGGACAACATGGTTATAACACCAGATAGTGTCACATTTCCCATTCAAGGGCTGGCCAAACAGAACAGACCAGGAACATCAGGTCCAGTCATGGAATTCCGGGCATACCCACCTGAACCACGTTTTATGTGTCATGACCCACTTAGAGATCTACATCGACACAATAAGGAATACCGAGGGAGAGGAAAAAGCCTTATGGGTCAGCCACAAGAAACCTCATGGTCGGGTGACGAGCTAAACTATCTCTAGTGGCTCAAGCAGGTACTGGGAGTTGCTGGAGTAAATACTAACGTGTATAAATCTTATTCCACCAGGACAGCTTCCACGTCAGTAACTAAGAGGATGGACGAGCCTATGGACCACATCCTGGCTACAGCAGGGTGGTCTAGGGAGGATACGTTCCAAACTTTTATAACAAACCACTGACAGAACCTGTATCGTTTGCAGAAAATATATAATTTAAGCCCGGGGGAGCATTTGGTCTTGTTGTTGTTAATAACACCATTATTGTTTTACAAACAGATTCATGGTTGATTACGATAACATACTTCCTCCCTCGAATGACTTCGGCAGCGAGTGAAGTATGAACTGTTACACGGTTTGAAATCACAGAGCTTTAAAATCTTCACGTAGTGACTCACGTGACTCCGAAGTAAAATAGTAAGATTAAACGAGAACTTACCAGTTTGAAGTTTGATCTGTATTTTATGAGGAGTTACGATGAGGGATTACGTGCCCTCCGCTCCCACCCTCAATAATATGGGTCAAACTGATAACTGAGGTCTCCATTTCTTTACTATGTTTATTTCAATAACTGTGTCTATCTGTGATTCCACACCGCTGCTTTGAAGTATGCCGTGCATGCGTGCTGAGCGGGTTCTTCACATAATCCCTCATCGCAACTCCTCATAAAATACAGATCAAACTTCAAACTGGTAAGTTCTCGTTTAATCTTACTATTTTTCACTGGTCATGTGAGGGCCAACATTTTATTTTATGAATCGTTAAATTAGTCATTATAGTTCATAGGTGATAGGAGCAGAATTAAGCCATTCGGCCCCTCATGTCTACTCCACCCTCTGACTAAAGAAATTCGTCCTAATTTCCTTCCGAAAGGTATGTCCTTTGTTTCTGAAGCTGTGTCCTCTGGTCCTAGATGATCCTACCAGTGAAAACATCCTCTCTACATCCACTCTATCCAGGCCTTTCATTACTTGGTATGTTTCAATGAGGTTCCCCCCTCGTTCTTCTAAACTCCAGCGAGTACAGGGCCAGAGTCTTTAAATAACCCAATCATCCCATTCTCATCCACCTCCTCTGGACCCTCTCCAATGCCAGGACATCCCTCCTCAGATATGGGGCCCAACACAGCCCCTTGATTTGCAAGGATTCCCACCCTTGTTAAATCTCCAACCCCTCAGTTCAGTTTCGTTCAATTTATTGTCATGTGTACTCACGGGAACTCACATCCCCACCATCAAGTACATCTTAGTTTAGTTTCGTTTCGTTTAGATAAACAGCATGGAAACAGGCCATTCGACCCATCGAGTCCGCACCAACCAGCGATCCCCGCACACTTACACTATCCTACACACACTAGGGACAATTTACAATTTTACCAAGCCAATTAACCGACAAACCTGCACGTCTTTGGAGTGTGGGAGGAAACCGGAGCTTCCGGAAAAAAAAGCCCACGCAGGTCACAGAGAGAAAGTACAAACTACTTACAGACAAGCGGCCATAGTCAGGATCGAACCCGGGGTCTCTGACGCTGTAAGTTAGCAACTCTACCGCTGCGCCACCTCGCCGCCCTTATTCAATACTTGTTTAATTGTCATACTGCTGCGCACGTCACCTCTAATCCTCTTCATCCGAGGGTGTCCATGAGCACCCGAGGGAAATTGAAAGAGTCCACGGGAATTTAAGCATTTCAGAAAGTACACGTTGCCGGAAATTTGTGACTATCTAAGGATCCCGTGATATTATTGAAGTAAGTAATTGTAATTCCTTCCGAGTAAATAATTGAGAACTCGTGCTCTGTTGAACCATAACATTGTCTCATTTTTTTTCCCCCAACATGTTCTGAATTTATAAAACTGAAAGCTTTACAGTTTTCAATGCAAAGGTTCAAATGTTTAAGGGATGAAGACAAGTTTTGTGAAAAGGCTATTCAGTTTTACCATCGAAGTATAAAAGGAGTGAAGTGGCTACAAATTTTACATCAAGCTCTGGGGTTAGAAACGACCGTATGAATATATTAATCCAATCAAAAATGTTTGCGAGAATTATGAGTTTAATATCTTACAATTTCTGCAGTCTGCATTTTCACTTATCATTCTGCAACAGGAATATAAGGGAGAATTCATCAACATGTAAGCCATGTAACATGAATCATAAGATTGGCAGGGGATACGTGAACAAAATAAATACAGTTAGCCTGTTTAATATAGTTATCAAATTATTTCTGTATTACTAATTCATAATCAATTAGTTTTATTTAATTTAAATACACAGAAGGAAATGTTTGGTTACTGATATTAATGTAATATGTTGAATGTTTAATATTAATTAGTATGCGCTAAACCCATCACAGAATATTATTATTCAGCAAGAATCTACCTTTGTTTATTCAAACAGAATAGATTATAATTTTTCTGACTTCAGTATCAAAGGAGAGATGCCAAAGTTATTTCATTTTACTGATTATTACTGTCCCATGATTTGACACATTAGTTTTCAGGGCTGTTTGTTAATTCAGTGGGCTGTGCTTTTTAAAAAAAACGTTACTTTACATCAGAGATGCAGCTTGAAAACAGGCCCTTCGGCCCACCCAGTCCATGCCGGCCATCGATCACCTGTTCACACTCGTTCTCGACCCGAAATGTCACCCATTACTTCTCTCTGGAGATGCTGCCTTTCCCGCTGAGTTACTCCATCCAACATTTTGTTTCTACCTTCGACTTAAACCAGTATCTGCAGTTCTTTACTACACAGTAATTCAATGTTATCCCACTTTCTAGACTCCACTCCCTACATGCTAGGGGTAATTTACAAGAGGGTCGATTAACCTCCAAACCCACACGTCTTTGGGATATAGGAGGAACCCCATGCGGTCACAGGGAGTACATGCAAACTCCACACAGACAGCAAACAAGGTCAGGATTACACCTGGGTCTTTGGCCCTGTCAGGCAGTCACTGGATCACCGTGCCACCCTAAATATTAATGAAAGCGAGAAAGCCGACCATACTTGTTGATGATTGAAACTATTAAAGTGAATTGTTTATCAAAACAGGCTGCACAAAGGGTGGAACGCTGCTGGAAGTGCTGGTTGAGGCAGATGCAACAGTGGCATTTATGGGTCTTTTGGATATGCTGGGAATGGAGGGATATGAATGATGTGCAAGCTTATAAGAGTCGATCTTGGCATCATGTTTGGCATTGACATTGTTGGCCGAATAGGCTGTTCCTGTGCTGTAGTGTTCTAGGTACTTCTTGTCTGACCTTGAGCAAACCACAAAGCGCTGGAGTAACTCAGCGGGTCAGGCAGCATCTGTGGAGGGAATGGACAGCCGGCGTTTCAGGTCAGGACCCTTCCCGTCCATTCCTTCCACAGATCCTGCCTGACCCGTTGAATTCCTCCAGCACTTCTTGTTTTGCTCAAGATCCCTTCACCTGCAATTCCTTGCCTCTCCTTTTGTCTGACCTCTCCTGCTCTAAACAGCCGATTCTTGTGAAGTTCCCTGCTTGACTCATCGTCCCATTTTGGAATTTAAAAAAATCCTAAATGAACTTTGAAAATAGATACACAATCACCTTTGAGTGCCCAGAATCATTCATTTGATATTTTAATCAATGATACAAAACTGAATTTAAAGCGTTTAGCGCAGGCTGGTCCAATTACCAAAGCTTTTATCTTTCCATCGCTCTGGATATTTCTTTTTAAACTCTTCTTGTTAAAATATTAATTACACTGGATTTTAATCCCAGGAAATTTCACGTCTGATGGATAACCTTGTACAAAATTACATTATCTACTTGATAGATCTTTCAACAAATGTGTTCCAGAATATATGAAATAAGATTAACATTGATTTCGGAGGTATGGTGTTGGGAATACAATTGTGCCTCTGCGGAAGGTACTGTAAAAGTGTAAAGATGCAGTTTAGGTTTGAGTTTATTAATGCCACGTGTACCGAGGTACAGCGAAAGGCTTTGTTTTGTGTTCTATTCAATCAAATCAGGTAAATCACGGTGGCACGGTGGTGCAGTGGTAAAATTGCTGCCTTACAGCACCAGAGACCCGGGTTCGATCCTGACCTCAGGTGCTGTATGTACGGAGTTTGTACGTTCTCCCCGTGACCGCGTGGGTTTTCTCCGGTTTCCTCCCACATTCCAAATACGTGCGGCTTTGTAGGTTAATCGGCTTCTGTAAATTATCTCCAGCGTGTCGGGCGCGAAACTGGCAAAATGTAGAACGAGTGTATGGGTGAGTCTGGCCCGCTGGGTTCCTCCAGTACTGGATTCCTCCTTTTTTTGTAAACCTCGTTTCTAAACTTATCCTTTTTTTACATTTTCAGTTCTATGTTGAACTAAAAGAAGAGTTGAGGAGAGGGGACGTGGAAATGGTGGGCGACTCGGTTCAGCTGAAGAGCAATTGGGGAGTTAATGTTGCTCTTGGACCGATCCAGGGACCTGGATTGGACACTAACTTACGATATTGTCCATGTGGAGTTCGCATGTTCTCCCTGTAACCGCATGGGTTTCCTCCAGGTGCTCTGGTTTCCTCTCACATCAGAAATGTACCTCATACATTACCTCGTAACTCTCAAAAACCTCCTCTTTAAGGACAAAAGGATTAACTGCGGACCAGGCAGCATCTGTGGTGAACATAACTTGGTGACGTTTCGAGTCGAGACCCTTCTTCAGGTTGAATGTAGGGAGGGGGAGGGGGGGGGGGGGGAAGCTGGAAAAGGCGAGAGGCAGGACAAAGTGTAGCAGGTACACAAATCTTCCAGCATCTGCAGTTCCTTCTTGAACAAAGTGTAGCAGGTAATAGGTGGAGGAAGGAACTGCCTTCAGGCTGAAGAAGGGTCTCAACCCGAAACATCACCCATTCCTTCTCTCCAGAGATGCTGCCTGTCCCGTTGAATTACTCCAGCATTTTGTGTCTATCTTAGGTAAGAGGTGGACAGAAGCGAGGGGGACATTTGATCAGCAGATGATTGGATCAAAGATCAGAGATTGGGACAATAGGAGTGAGACGGGTTTGAAAAGTTGCAGATTGTGAAGAGTTAATCTCTTCTTTTAGTATTTCCTGATGTGTTTCAATCATGCCTCTCATAATATGATGTGGATCGACTGACTGCATTATAAGAGATTGTCTTTTTTAATGTCTTATGGAATTTTTAAAATTTACAAGCAAAGATTTTTCTCCGGTTTTCATGTTATTAATTGAGCTCACACCTTGATAGTCTTTGATCATTTTTAAAAGTGTAGTTTTATTTGCTAGATATGCTTCCTTACAATAATGATTCTATTCAATCTTAGATTTTTCATCCATTCATTTATTAGTGTTGAATGTTTTGAAATTAATGGTTTTTGCTGTTAGCAAGAGGATCGTTATTTGGAGAGAGAATAAAATTGTTCAAATTTATGATAGTTTTTGCTTAACAGCCAATGATATATTTAGCATACGAGAAATTATTAACAAGATAAATAGAAACATAATATCATTTTTAGTTTGATGAACAGGATTTCACCCAACTGCAAATATAACATTTAATATTAGTATATTTTTATTCTCTCTCTCCTTCTGCTGAAATAGCTTCTGTCATAGATGGAATGACTTCCTTGTTTATCATTTGTAGCTTGAATCAATGATTCACTTAAATTAGATGATTTCAGCTCTTTTGGAAATTTAAAGATTCACAAAACTGCTGCGACTGGATACAGGGCTGAAATTCCCTGCATTCTCACACTGAGTAATTTGTGTAATTAGGGTGTAAACCAAATAAACAATATCGAAGATTGATGATCATCACCCACAACTTACAGTTGTGACAATATTACATCAGATTTATTTATTCTTTTATGCCCATTTGTATAATCCTTGCAGGTACACAAAAAAGCTGGAGAAACTCAGCGGGTGCAGCAGCATCTATGGAGCGAAGGAAATAGGCAACGTTTCGGGCCGAAACCCTTCTTCAGTATAATCCTTGCCGCTGAGTAAACCTTAACTTATTATAATAATAATAATAATAATTTTATTTGCACAGCACTTTTCATACAATTGAGTGCAACCCAAAGTGCTTTTGACAAAAACACAGATCTAAACAAAAATACAATTTAAAACAGTAAGGACATAGGCAGTTAATAACATAAAAAGCACAGATTTACATACAAATATAAAATAAAATATAAAAAATTGAGTGTGTAAACGAACAAGAAACAAAAACACTAAGGTCAGATACATTATATTTTTATTGATTCATAACATGTGGGGTCTGAAGACGGGCCTCGACCCAAAACGTCACATATTCCTTTTCTCCAGAGATACAGCCTGACCCGCTGAGTTACTCCAGCTTTTTGTGTCCATGTGGGAGATGATCGTCACTGTGGAATAGATAAGCAGGCATTCATAAGGTCATAAGTGATTGGAGCAGAATTAGGCCATTTGGCCCATCAAGTCTACTCTGCCATACAATCATGGCTGATCTATCTCTCCCTCCTAACCCCATTCTCCTGCCTTCTCCCCATAACCACTGACACCCGTACTAATCAAGAATCTATCTATCTTCAGAATTCAAGACCAAGGTCAAGATCGAGAGTCAAGAGAGTTTATTGTCATGTGTCCCTGATAGGACAATGAAATTCTTGCTTTGCTTCAACACAACAGAACATAATAGGCATTGACTACAAAGCACATGAATAAATAAACTGATAAAGTGCAAATAACAGATAATCGGTTATTAATGTTCAGAGTTTTGTCCGAGCCAGGTTTAATAGCCTGATGGCTGTGGGGAAGTAGCTATTCCTGAACCTGGTCGTTGCATTAAAGATATCCATTGACTTCCCTCCGCAGCCTTCTGTGGCAATGAATTCCACAGATTCACCACCCTCTGACTAGAGAAGTTCCTCCTCATCTCCTTCCTAAAGGTTATGACGTCTGGTCCTAGACTCTCCACATCCACTCCATCCATGCCATGAAGCAATGTCCTGGGGCCGAGATAAAATACCTTTGGTCAACTAAAACATTCCCCCTTGAGTAAGATTTAACTCCAGGTAGTAAATCGAGGATTCCGACGTGTAGCATGGTGATTCAGTGGTAGATTTGTTGCCTTATAGTGCCAGAGACCTGGGTTTGACCTTGACCACGGGTGCTGTCTGTGTGGAGTTTCTATGTTGTCAATGTGACCTGCGTGGGTTTACTTTAAGATCTTCGGTTTGCTCCCACACTCCAAAGACGTACAGGTTTGTAGACTAATTGGCTTGATATTTCGGGTCAAGACCCTTCTTCAAACTGATGTCGGGACCCTTCGAGAAACTTCTGAATATATGTACATTGTACTTGCCGCATAGTTTTAATGCACCATGCAACTTAGCTCTGAGTTAGGTACTATTTCGCAAACAAAAATCAATAGACATTGATCACCATAATGCTACACAGCGGAAAAATATATTTTAAAATTTAATGTATTAACTTGAAGCTGATCATTAACTTCCATCAACATCTCAGCTTATTTTGATTTAGGCAACAATAGTGGAAAGTGTGGAACTTATAATTTTACTTTTAGAGATACAGTGCAGAAAAAGGCCCTTCGGCCCAGCGAGTCTGCACTGACCAGCGATCCCCGCACACTTACACTATCCTACACAATTTTAAAATGTTTATACCAAGCCAATTAGCCTACAAACCTGCGCGTCTTTGGAGTGTGGGAGGAAACCTATCTCGTAGAAAACCCACGCTGGTCGCGGGGAGAATGTACAATCTCCGTACAGACAGCACCCGTAGCCAGGATCGAACCAGGGTCCCTGGTGTTGTAAGCGTTGTAGACAGCAACTCTACTACTGCGCCACCTTGCAGCCCTAAGTATTCAGCTTCTGCCAGGTTAGTTATCTGTAATTGCTATTCACTTTCTGTGTTTTCTATTTCTTTAATATGCTGTCGTTACCTAATTCCAATGTACTGTGAAACAAGGCCAGGGGATATGAATTTCAAACTCAATCCACTGTCATTATTTTGTCATTCATGCCAATGGCCCCATCTTCATAAAATTGAAACAATGAAATGTTGTGTCAAAATGAAGCACCAACATTTTTAATTAATGCTTAGTCGTGTGCTTAAGAGAGTCGTATGGACAAGCAGAAGTGTCATTTTTTATTAAGCATGTACACAATCATGAGAGGAAAAGATCATGTAGATGCACAGATTCTCTTGCCCAGAGTAGGGGAAACAAGAACCAGAGGACATAGGTTTAAGGTGAGGGGGGAAAGATTTATTCGGAACATGAGGGGTAGCTTTTTCACACAAAGGATGGTAGGTGTATGGAACGAGCTGCCAGAGGAGGTAGTTGAGGTAGGTTCTATTGCAACGTTTAAGAAACATTTCGACAGGTACATGGATAGGACAGGTTTAGTGGGATATGGGCCAGACACAGGCAGGTGGGACTAGAGTGGATGGGACATGTTGGCTGGCGTGGGCAAGTTGGGCTGAAGGGCCTGTTTCCATGCTGTAAGACTCTCTGTCTCTATGACTCTAATTGAGTTTTTCCTCAAGCTTCACAAGGATATAACCAGGGCTGAAGGGCCTGTTATAAGGATGGACTGCATTAATAATAATAATGGATGGGATTTATATAGCGCCTTTCTAATACTCAAGGCGCTTTACTTCGCATTATTCATTCACTCCTCAGTCACACTCGGTGGTGGTAAGCTACTTCTGTAGCCACAGCTGCCCTGGGGCAGACTGACGGAAGCGTGGCTGCCATTCTGCGCCTACGGCCCCTCCGACCACCACCAATCATTGGCATGAGCTCTATTCCCTGGAGCATATGGGGCTAAAGGGAGACCTTATATAGATATATACAATCATAAGGGGCATAGATAAGGTGAATGGTTGGAGTCTTTTTCCAAGGGGACAGGTCAAAAGCTTCAGGGCAGAGATTTAAGCTAAGAAGGAAAGATTTAAAGAGGAACCTAGAGGCAACGTTTACCCTTTGGTGGGTATGTGCCACAAGCTGTCAGAAGGAGTGGGAACGGGGGGTACAATCACGATGTTTAAAAGACATTTGGACAAGTCGATGGATGGGAAAGATTTGGATCAAATGGAACCAGTTCAGGAAAGTAACTTGGTCGGCATGGACGAGATAGGCCAAGGGCCTGGTTCCCAAAAAAACAACCAGGGAGTTTCCTGACACAAAAAGGGAGATAAAACTAAGTTGCTAAATTTATCTGCAGATGCTGGAATCTTGAACGTAAAAAGCAACGGAGATTACACAAGGAACTGCAGAAGCTGGAATCTTGAATGAAACACAAAGTGTTGGTGTAAATCAGTGGGTCAGGCAACATCTCTGAAGGACGTGGTTAGGTGACCTTTCGGGTCGGGACCCTTCTTCAGACTAAACCTTGCGGGTGACAGATGACGTTTCGAGTCGGGATTCCGCTTCAGACTGAAGAAGGGTCCAAACCCCCAAACAGCTTTCGACAGCGGTTAACAGCACTGGGCCGCTACTTGCTGGAGTTTAGAAGGTTGAGGGGGCACCTCATTGAAACTTACAGAAAAATGAAATGCACGGATAGAGTGGACGTGGAAAGGATCTTTCCACTGGTGGGAGAGTCTAGGACCAGAGGTCATAGCATCAGAATTAAAGGGCGCTCTTTTAGAAAGGAGATGAGGAGGAACTTCTTTGGTCAGAGGGTAGTTAATCTGTGGAACTCATTGCCACAGAGGGCTGTAGAGGCCAATTCTGTGGATGTATTTTTAAGGCAGAGATAGACAAATTCTTGATTAGAACAGTTGTCAAGGGTTATGGTGAGAAGGCAGGAAATGGGATTAGGAGGCAGAGATTAGCCATGATTGAATGGTGCAATAAACTAGATGGGCCGAATGGCCTAATTCTACTCCTATAACTTGTGAACTGTCCTTTCCCTCCACGGATGTTGCCGTACCCACAGAATTACTCCAGCATTTTGATTTTTTGCTCAATATGTGGAATAAACTGACAGTTTTCTGCTTCTGTGCTGCCACTGGGACATGAATGTAAATGCAATTAAAGAGAGGCAGGGCAAAGTCACTGAGGGGATAATTTTAACCTAATGATCTTGTGAGAAACGTATGGGATATATCACCAACAGATGCTACTCCCATTTTACATTCCATTACTTTGAGCTAAAAATAAAATGTAATAGTCACAGAGTGAAAAAGCGTGGAAACAGGCCCTTCGGCCCAACTTGCACATGCTGACCCATCTACACTAGTCCCAAGTGCCTGTGTTTGGCTCATATCCCGCTAAACCAGTCCTATCCATGTACCTGTCTGAAGACTTCTTAAACATTGCGATAGTCCCTGCCTCAACTACCTCTTCTGGCAGCCCGTGCCATACCACCCTTTATGTGAAAAAGTTACCCCTCAGATTCCCATTGAATCTTCCTCTCTCACTTGAACCCGATGTTTTTTGGTTGTCGATTCCCCTATTCTGGGAAAAAGATTCTGTGCGTTCATCCGACCTATTCCAAATACAGGCAATATGCTATCATATGCTATCAGTTTACATCGGATGGATTAAGTTAAAATTACATTGTGTATGCATTTACTCGATAATAAATGCTAAATTATTAAACTTAATGGACTGCAGTAAAGTGGAGGTAAATTGAACCATAAAATCGGATGGATTAAGCTTTATGCTTAGTCTAAAGTTTCTTTCTGTTTCTCCAGGACCAGAGGAGAGGCTGGAGCAGAGAGAACATCACATCTCAAACTATGCTGTAGACTTGAGGCTTTAGAGACTTTAGATATACAGCTCGGAAACAGGCCTTTCGGCCCACCAAGTCCGCACCAAGCAGCAATCACCTCACACACACAAACAAAGAACAATTAACAATATTTACCAATGAAAATTAACCTACCCCAACCTGTACGTTTTTGGAGTGTGGGATGAAACCGGAGATTCCGTAGAAAACCCACACGGGTCACGGGGAGAACGTACAAACTCCGTACAGACAGCACCCATAGTCAGGATCGAACCCGGGTCTCTGGCGCCGCTGCGCCACCTTGCCATCCAGATGTACTCACTTCTTCGAGTAAAGCAGGTGGAAGCTTTTCCATAAGCCTGCATTTTGTTTAAAATCTATAAAAACATGACACTGACATGCAGTAATATCTCTAACATCCCTGTTAACAAGACCTCATTTCAGTAACCTAATTCATTTTGCCTTGTTCAGCAATCCTTCAGCAGAGTCAGCTGAAAATTCTTCAGCAACTGAATTAGACAGCGGCATGGTGGCGCATCGGTAGAGCTGCTGCCTCACAGTGCCAGAGACCCGGGTCCGATCCTGAATAGGGGTGCTGTCGGTATGGAGTTTGTACGTTCTCCCAGTGATCTGCGTGGGTTTTCCTCTGGTGCTCCGGTTTCCTCCCACACTCCAAAGACGTGCAGGTTAATTGTCTTTGATAGAATTGTAAATTGTCTCTGGTATGTAGGATAGTGCTAGTGTACGGGGTGATAACTGGTCAGCATGGACTCGTTGGGCCGAAGGGCCTGTTTCCGAGCTGTATCTCTAAAGTCTATGTCTAAAGACACAACGCCCATGTGCAGAGGATCCAATTAGAAAAAATTAAGCTTCTTCCCCCATTGGCGACAGGGAAATGAAAACTGAAGAGAGCTGTTCAGAGTTTTATTGTTAAGAACAATGCAGAAACGCTGTACGAGGATGCTGCCAGGACTCGAGGGTCTAAGCTTTGGGGAGAGTCAAGGCTGGTGAGTGTATGGAACGAGCTGCCAGAGGAGGTAAAGGAGAGTTGTATATCAGCATTTAAAAGACACTTAGACAAGTACAAGGCTAGGAAATGTTTAGAGGGATGTGGGCCAAATGCTGACAAATCGGACTAGCTTAAATATAGAAACATAGAAAATAGGTGCAGGAGTAGGCCATTCGGCCCTTCGAGCCAGCACCGCCATTCAATGTGATCATGGTTGATTATCTAAAATCAGTGCCCCGTTCCTGCCTTCTCCCCATAATCCCTTGATTCCTTTAGCCCTAAAAGCGACATCTAACTCTCTCTTGAAAACATCCAGCGAATTGTCTCCACTGCCTTCTGTGGCATAGAATTCCACAGATTTACAACTCTCTGGGTGAAAAAGTTTTTCCTCATCTCAGTCCTGATGAAAAAGTGTTTCCTCATCTCAGTCCTGAAGATGGAGCATTTTGGATAACGTGCCCAAGTGGCCTGTTTCCGTGCTCCAACAGTGCTATTTCATTGCAGGTGTCTGCAGAAGCAGTGTAGTTTAATTTAGTTTAGTTTAGTGTAGTAAATTTTAGCATAATGTCACATTTACCGATATATAGTGAAAAACTTTTGTTACGCGCTAACCAGTCAGTGAAAAACTATGCATAATTACATTCGAGCCATCCACAGTGTACAGATACATGATAAGGGGAATAATGTTCAGTGCAAGATAAAGTCCAGTAAAGTCTGAATAAAGATAGTCAGAGGGTCTCCATTGAGATAGATGATAGCTCAGGACCGCTCTCTAGTTGGCGATAGGATGGTTCAGTTGCCTGGGAGGAAACGGTTTAATATGGAGAATTGTGAGATGATGTTTTAAGGAGAAGAAATGAAGAAATGAGGAGAGGCAATGTAGAAGTAAGAATTCAGTGTGCAGTAGTAAAAGGGGCCTGGGGGACATGTGTACACCAATTGTTAAACATACAGGAGGGGTAGAGAAGACATTTATAATCCTGGCCTTCATTAAAGAACCAGAGAGTATAAAAACAAGGAGGTTCCGCTCAACTGCTTCGTATTGTTTTCATTTCAGGTCATCACATTATAGGCAGAATGCAATCCGAAACGTTCACCCCCACCTGGTTTGCCAGGTGAGGAGGGGGCTGTGGACCCCCAGCAGGACCAAAAGCAAGACCTGTCAAAGGGCAGATGAGCTTCTAGCGAGCCAACGGCCATCCACACTTCAGTAGAAGTTGCGATCACTGTCGTACACGGCATTGTAAGGCACCGTGCCCGTTGATGTTTTCAACAATGATGATGACAGGGATAGGACAGTTTAGTTTAGTTTAGTGATACAGCACCATTCGGCCCACCGAGTCTACACGGACCAGCGACCCCCGTACATTAACACTATCCGACACACTAGGGACAATTTACATTTATAGCAAGCCAATTAAACTACAAACCTGTACGTCTTTGGAGTGTGGGAGGAAACTGAAAAAAAAGGTACAAACTCCATCCAGATTGCAACCCCAGTCAGGATCGAACCCGGGTCTCTGGTGCTGTAAGGTAGCAACTCTACCGCTGCGCCACCTTGCCCCTCTTTAGACGGACAAGTTTAGAGGGAGATGGGCCAAAAGCAAGTAGGTGGGACTAATGTAGATGGGACACGATGATCGACTTGAGCAAGTTGGGCCAAGAAAGACCTGATTCCACGGTGTATGACTCTATGACTCTTGAGAGAAGAATGCTTCGTTAGTGGAGATAAGGCCTGTGATCTGGGTTCACACACAGGGTGCAACAAACTAGTCTACTAGATGCTGATCATTAACTCGAAGGTCAGAAGGTTCACTGCATATTAATATTAATTTTTCATTGTTGAGAACGGCAATTTTGAAATTTCATTTTTCACTCCTATTATTTATTTTGATCTTCTATCAATGCCAGTTCAGAATAATCCATAAAATTCATGTTTTCGAAAGGTTACCAGCGGAAGTGGAATACTTAATTCGACAGCTCGTACAGTAAAAAAACTGTCATTATAAAAGTCGACATCAAAAACTGAGCATGCAGCAAGGTCACAATTTCCAGCAGATTACCTCATATCACTGATTTTATAAGGATAACACTGGTTGCATTATCCTTAGAGAGTTCCTTAGAGCATCCTTAGAGTCATAGTCAGAGAGTGATACAGCGTGGAAACAGGCTCTTCAGCCCAGCTTGCCCACACCGGCCAACATGTCCCAGCTACACTAGTCCCACCTGCCTACATTTGGCCCATATCCCTCCAAACCTGTACTATTCATGTACCTGTCTAACTGTTTCTTAAACGTTGGGATAGTACCTGCCTCAACTACCCCCTCAGACAGCTTCTTCCATTCATCCACCATCCATCATGTGAAAAAATTACGCCTTATATTCCTATTAAATCTTTTCCCCTTTACCTTAGGCCTATGTCTTATGGTCCTCGATTCACCTACTCTGGGCAAGAGACTCTGTCCATCTACCCAATCTATTCCTCTCATGATTTTATATGCCTCTTTTTATTAACTTCAGCATAGAACTATTTAATAACTGACAGAATGAATGCAGAAGATAGAGACAAAATGCTGGAGCAACTCAACGGATCAGGCAGCATCTGTGGAGAAAAGGAATAGGTGACGTTTCGGGTCGAGACTCTTCTTCAGACTGAGAGTCAGGGAAAAGGGAAATGAGAGATATTGATGGTGATATATAGAGAGACATAGAAACATAGAAAATAGGTGCAGGAGTAGGCCATTAAGCCCTTCGAGCCTGCACCGCCATTCAATATGATCATGGCTGATCATCCAACTCAGTATCCTGTACCTGCTTTCTCTCCATACCCCCTGATCCCTTTAGCCACAAGGTCCACATCTAACTCCCTCTTAAATATAGCCAATGAACTGGCCTCAACTACATTCTGTGGCAGAGAATTCCAGAGATTCACCACTCTCTGTGTGAAAAATGTTTTTCTCAACTCAGTCCTAAAAGATTTCGCCCTTCATCCTTAAACTGTGACCCCTTGTTCTGGACTTCCCCAACATCGGGAACAATCTTCCTGCATCTAGCCTGTCCAACCCCTTAACATAGAACAAATGAATGAAATATATGCAAAAGAGTAGCAATGATAAAGGAAACAGGACATTGTTAGCTGTGCGCTAGGTGAAAACGAGTTACAGACAATGAATGTGTGCAGAAATGTCACAGGCAATTAGAACCTATTTTTTTTGGACTTTGCATACAATGTGAAGAACAGTAACACATTTTAAAGGGCTTGGAAAGGCCAATAAAATGGGCAGTTACACGCCAGATAAGATTTAATGCAGAGAGGTGCTGAGTAATTCATTGTTGAGAAGAAGCATTTAAGAAACCCCATTTAGACGGCTGTAATTTGAAGGGAGGTGCACAGAGCTCTGGCCAGATGTGTACATAATTTTTTCAAGATCACGGGGTAAATTCAGAGGACTATAAAAAGGATACAACTACGATACTTAAGTTCAATAGGAGATATGTGCCGAGAATATTTTTCAATTTAAATGAAAAATAAAAGTTCAAAATCAGGACTTACTGCGTCAGATTCCTCCAGATAACTTTAAGACTTTAGAGATACAGCACAGAAACATACCCTAATGTGCTGTCTGTATGGAGTTTGCACGTTCTCCCTTTAGACTCCAGACATACAGCGTGGAAACAGGCCCTTCGGCCCATCGTGTCTGCGCCGAGCAGCGATTATCTGTACAGCAACACTATCCGACACACTAAGGTCAATTTTTATGATTTTTATCCAATGAAAATTAACCTACAAGCCTGTACGTCTTTGGAGTGTGCGAGGAAAGCTCAGCACCAGGAGAAAACCCACGAGGTCACAAGGAGAACGTACAAACTCCGCACAGAGAGCTCCCTTGGTCAGGATCGAACTTGGGTCTCTGGCACTGTGAGGCAGTAACTCTACTGCTGTGCCACCATCAACTCCCTAGACTCTATCCATGTTCTTAGCTGATTTCCATTGCACTGTGTAAGCCAAGACCAAGGGCTGTGCAAATGAATTTTCCAATGGGGCTTCGCAAACAGAATCATTCACTGACCCACACAAGCTAAATATGTACAATTTTATGTTGGAGTAGAATGCCATGGAGAACACATAAAATAACTCTCTCTGGAATACTGGAGAGAGAACAAGAAAGCGAACCTTGGAAATAAGGCAGGAGAATGTAGCAATGTTACAAAATTTTGAGATTTTAAAAATCAAGTCTGTAATTTATCCCATCAGATAAAGCATAAAAATAAGTTTAATTTGACACCTAATTCACTTTCATATCTCATGTATTTAAAAAGTTATGGCCATTTTCATACTCGGAAATTAGCATCTTGTTCCCTATTGCTTTTCTATGGACATAACAAAAAAGCTGTGATCGTGAACAGTCAAAAGCCCATAACTTTCTTAAAAATTAAGAGAACTGAATGAAATTTTCAGTTATCATAGATTGAACCATTCTGAAACAAATATAAAATAATCTTACTTGGATGACCTGAAATTAAAGCATATAATTAGTTAGTTACCCAAGTGTAGCTAATTTCAAACTTCAATTACTAGATCTAAACATCTATCCATTTCTTAATAAATGATTAACATTTTTAAATAGCCTAAGTGTGCAAATAATATTCATAAATAATTCACAATAAAACATGATTTTTAAATCTCATTTACATTAATTTATAGGCCAAATGGAAGGAATTTAGTGTTCAATTGCTGTAAATTAAAATCCATTTTAAATCAGCTTTCTAGTGGGTTCCTGTGAACGCGCTGGTTTAGAACGTTCACATTGCGGTAGATTTGTGCCTCAAATGCCCAGAAAAATACTGCGGGATATAATGGGCCCAAAATGAGCTACTCGCAATATTAAACTTTGTATAAAGGGATCTTAAGAAGCCCTTTTTAATGTAAAAATAAGCTACATACCTTCTGTGGTTTGCTCTATGGGACCCTGACGGCTGTCGGTGGTCGCGGGTTTAGAGATTGATTTTTAAACTACTATAACTATTATACGAGGCCTTTAAAACTAATAATAGCTTTTGCGACGGGGTCTTCCAGCGATTTTTCGTTAATAATTAACTAGGCTGAACATCTTCGATTTGAACAGCCTAGAGAAAATCGCGTTTTAAACCCGCCCCCCTCTAAACGGCGCCAAAATCGCGCACACCCGCAGCGACAGATTTTCAGCGACGCTTCAGGTAGGCTTTGCAACATACCTAGAGAATGGTGGTTGAGAGGGAAAGATAGATCAGCCATGATTGAATGGCAGAGTGGACTCGATGGGCTGAATGGCCTAATTCTGCTCCTGTGACTTATGAACCATTAGATAACAAATAGGCATCCTAAATCATGGAGGAATTTAATGATGGTTAGCAGAAAACCTTTTTGAAGCATTGGTCATCATCAGAAACGCAAATTTAAGGTGATTTAATCAGAGATTACGCGAACAAACACTTTCATAATGACCATTAACTTGTTAGAGAGTTGAAGCAAGCCTTTGGATGAGAATACTTCAGTTTTGCTTATTCACTGAACCTTTCCCACAGCCTTGGAGTTTTTTTCCCTTTCAGGTATTTGACTAATTCTTTATTGAAAGCCACGATTGGATCAACACCCATCACTTTTCCAGGAACTGAATACCAGCTGACGACTGCTCAATGTGTGAAAGCATTTCTTCAAGTCACCTTGGATCCTTTTTCTTGATACTGGAGATCCACACTTTCAATTCATCTCCCATCTGCCAATGGAAACAATCATCGTTTATTCACTTTCTCTCAATCAATCATGGTCATTTATCATTTTCACAAAATCACCACCTTTTGTTCCATAAAATCGCTGGACAGCTCTTATCCAAGAGGTTGCTGTCATTCTCTGTGACGTTTATAGTTCTTCTCTATTCTCAAGAGTAGTTCCAGCATTTTGATATTTTTTTGTTTTAGCTTAGAGATACAGCACAGAAACAGCGATAGTTCACGTCGACCATTGTTCGCCCGTTCACACTAGTTTTATGTTGTTCCACTTTCACATCCACTCTCCGCACATCAGGGGCAATTTTCAGAGGACAATTAACCTACAAACCCGCTCATCTTTAGGATGTGGGCGGAAACCGCAGAACCCGGAGGAAACAGGGAGAACGTGCAAACTCCACAGAAGATGTAATTGTAATTTTCAAAGGTAACCGGATTACTATATGAAGGGCAAGTAATTGCATGGCAGTGTTTTGAACAGGGTATTTTAGTTTAGTTTAGTGCAGAAGCAGTGTACTTCGGCCCATTGAGTCCACGCCGACCAGCCATCGCCGCGCACTAGCACTATCCTACACACACTTGGGACAATTTACACCTGAAGCAATTAACCTACAAACCTGTATGTCTTTGGAGTGTGGGAGGAAACCGAAGATCTCTGAGAAAACACATACGGTCACGGGGAGAAGGTACAAACTCTGTACAAACAGCACCCATAGTCAGGATCGAACCCGGGTCTCTGGCGCTGTAAGTGCTGTAAGACAGCAACTCTACCGCTGCACCACCGTGCCTCCCACAACATCTGCAAAGCCATTTACATACATGCAAAGCAACAAAGACATTAGAATAATCCTTATGTCGTGAAATAACTTTTGGATTGTTGTGAGAATTTTTCAAATGCTGTAACTGTATTCTCTTTCATTATTGCTATGCGAAAATAAAAACTACAGTTTCTTGTGCATGAGTGATTTTGTTTGAAAACCAATTAGCCTGACAGGCATAATGGATTAAAAAAATAGGTAAATTATATAAAGAGCCAGCGACTTCCATTTGTCAGATATTCCTGATGCAAAAAGACTATCTCACGTCGAATACGAGAGCATTAGCAAAAGAGACCATTTAATCGTTCCATCACTAAAAACTGTAAGCTGGAAAACCTTTAAAGTTAATTACCCTTATTGTATTTTTGAACTGCTGTTATCAGTGCAGTGGCAAAATCACTGCCATTTTATGAGTTTTGAGATTGCATTTTTTTCATTCTTCCTGCTTGCTCTTAATTTCTCCCCAACAATTACTGACTGCATAATTGCCAGAGCCCAGGAAGAAATCCGAATTGTTTACCTGGCTTCAGACATTAATTCTTTGTTTTGGTTTTGGATGGGTGGGCAGCTGTTTCAGTTACAGGCCTGCTGGGTGCAGAAGTAATGAAGTCCATGTTGTTTCAATTCATGGATTTTGTTGGAATCCCATAATCCAAAGGAGCAGCTTTTTCCGCGCAGTGGGTGGCGGGTGTAGGGAACCAGCTGCCAGAGGTGGTAGTGGAGACAGATACTATGGCAACATTTGACATGGGTTATGGGGAGAAGCCAGGAGAATGGGGTTAAGAGAGAGAGAGATAGATCAACCATGTTTGAATGGCGG
The DNA here is from genome assembly GCF_010909765.2 of Amblyraja radiata. Lineage (NCBI taxonomy): Eukaryota > Metazoa > Chordata > Chondrichthyes > Rajiformes > Rajidae > Amblyraja > Amblyraja radiata. The sequence goes on along the minus strand of NC_045968.1, from coordinate 10,400,115 downwards.
AGCAGACGTGATGGTCCAAATGGCCTAATTCTGCTCCTATCACTTATGACATTTAAAATAAACAATGGGCAATAGGTGCAGGAGTAGGCCATTCGGCCCTTCGAGCCAGCACCGCCATTCAATGTGATCATGGCTGATCATCCACAATCAGTACCCCGTTCCTGCCTTCTCCCCATATCCCTTGACGCCACTATCTTTAAGAGCTCTATCTAACTCTCTCTTGAAAGCATCCAGAGAACCAGCCTCCATTGCCTTCCGAGGCAGAGAATTCCACAGATTCACAACTCTCTGGGTGAAAAAAAATTTCCTCATCTAAATGGCCGACCTCTTATTCTTAAAATGTGGCCCCTGGTTCTGGACTCCCTTAATAATTTTATTTGTATCAATAAGATGTCCTCTCATCCTTCTGAATTCCAATGTATGCAAGCTCAGTCACTCCATTCTTTCAACATATGACAGTCCCGCCATCCCAGGAATTAACCTGGTGAACCTACGCTGCACTCCCTCAATAGCAAGAATGTCCTTCCACAAATTTGAAGACCAAAACTGCACACAGTTCTCCAGGTGTGGTCTAACTAGGGCCCTGTTCAACTGCAGAAGGACCTCTTTGCACCTATACTCAACTCCTCTTGTTATGAAGTCCAACATGCCATTAGCTTTCTTTGCTGCCTGCTGTACCTGCATGCTAACTTTCAGTGACTGATGAACCAAGGACACCCAGATCTTGTTGTACTTCCCCATTTCCTAACATGACACCATTCAGGTAATAATCTGCCTTCCTGTTCTTGCCACCAAAGTGGATAACCTCACATTTATCCAAATTAAACTGCATCTGCCATGCATCTGCCCACTCACCCAACCTGTCCAAGTCACCTTGCATCCTCATAGCATCCTCCTCACAGTTCACACTGCCACCCAGCTTTGAGTCATCTGCAAATTTGCTAATGTTACTTTTAATCCCTTCATCTAAATCATTAACATAGGCTACAGATTTGCTTATGGCTTAAAGTACATTTGGACAGGTACATGGATAGGAAAGGATTAGAGAGATATGGACCGAACGTGGACAGGTGGGTCTAGTGTATATGGATCATCTTGGTTAGCATGGACAAGTTGGGCTGAAGGGCCTGTTTCCGTTGTATGACGCTATGACCCTATAGCTTGAAGGGCAACATTTTCACTCAGTGGGTGGTTCGAGCTGCCAGAGGAGGTAATTGAGGCAGTTACTACAATGGCATTTAATGACATTGTGGGCCAAAGGGCCTGGTCTATGTTCTAGGTTGTAGATTTGGTGCTGGATTGACCTGGTGGGAAAGAAAAAAATCACAATTGCCCTCATCCTAACACCACATTAAAACTATTACTTAATCTCTGTGAGGTTATTCAAGATCAATAAACATTTTGTGACAATTAACATTTAAATTCATTTATCTGAATAATTTTCACGTATAAAACATATCTTCATTCAAAATATTAACTATTCACACGAATAAAACTATCATTGAACAGAGACATTACCATGACAATTTAAACCATAAGCTGATCTCTAGCCTGCCAGTACTGCACAAAACTGTGTTGTTTGCTGCTGGAACATTATATATATAGAAACAAATAACAAGGCAGAAATAATCGGAAGGGAATAATGAAAACTGATAAAACGTACTCAGGTGGAGTTATTGCACGTTTCATTTTTAATTTACTACCAAGCGAGAAATACTAATGATTGACAGATTGTGTTAATGCTTCTGGAGTAATGATGCTTGATATATCTCTTTAAATTGAATACTTAGGTAAACCTAACATATGATGAGCGTTTGTCGGCACTGGGCCTCTACTCGCTGGAGTTTTGAAGAATGAGGGGGGACCTCATTGAAACATACAGAATAGTGAAAGGCTCGGGTGCATGTGACGAATGAAATTGACTTTGACTTTGGAGAGAGTGGATGTGGAGAGGATGTTTCCACTAGTGAGAGAGTCTAGGACTAGAATTTATAGCCTCAGAATTGAGGGAAGTCCCTTTTGGAAGGAGATGAGGAGGAATTTCTTTAGTCAGAGGGTGGTGAATCTGTGGAATTCTTGGAGGCTGTGGAGGCTAATGGGGCTTTTTCACGGGGCGAGTTGACGCAAGATGTCACCAGAGTGAAGTGGTCGTGGTCCAGCACGAGTTTCGCACGATATAACGGGGGGTAGATAAAGAGTTCCCACGGTACTCGGCATTTCTGTTATTTGTGCGAGTGACTTGTCCGTCTCCCGAGCTTTCCCGTTAATCTTGAATGAACATCGTGAACTGTAGTGTTGTTAATCACGTGGCACAAATGATGTTACTTTGTTTTCACACACTATATTGTTTTTTTTCACACACTATATTCCTCCCTTGGTTGAATTGGCTCATTTGGAGACATGCCTATACTAAGTTTTTTCGAGTACAGGATGGTGGTTATTTTCATTGACGCGCTGTATGCAGCGGCCCACTATGTGCATCGAGAACGCTTGCGTGAAGGCAGAAGGGTGAGATTAATTAAAAAGAGAATTAAGAGGAAGTCTCACTGGGTGAAGCCCATCTTTCAACGGAGACCTCAATTTGGACAATATGATCAGCTGCTTAATGTGCTTTGCGAAGAGGATAAAAGTGCATTCACAAACTTTGTCAGAATTTCACCCGAGCTCTTTAATGAGCTGAAGAATAATCTGTTTTTTTTTAGACAAATATTGTTTGGTGTGATGCACCTTCTCTCAATATGTGCAAGAAGTCATATTTTTATTTTGTCAAATAGGAATAAAGACTTTGTCTCACATTGACTGTGATGGTTGTCTTATTTTATTATCTACTGAGAGGTGAAACTTTCAAACGTTTAACCAGTCAGTAGACAGACAATAAATAGTAACAATCGAGCCATAAATGGTGTATACAAGGTGAAGGGAACAACGCTGTGTGCAAGATAATGTTTAAATCATGCGAGGAATCGATCGGGTAGATGCACAGTCTCTTGCCCAGAGTAGGCGAATCGAGGACCAGATTACATAGGTTTAAGGTGAAGGGGAAATGATTTAATATGGATCTGATTAAATACTGTCAGTAGTAAACCCGATCAAAAACAACATCAGGACGTCTATTAAACACCAGAGATCCCAGTAAACACCCAGCCGAGACTTATTACAGGTCTAGTGGAAAGACACAAAGCGCTGGAGCAACTCAGCGGGTCAGGCAGTATCGCTAGACAACATGGGTAGATGATGTTTCGGGTCGGGACTCTTCTTCAGCGCTGAGTTACTCCCGCATATTGTGTCTTTCCAATGCAGATTAGCGTCTGCGATTCTTTGCTCCTGCATTACGGGGTCTATCTCGATTCCCGATAAAGTCTAAAACCCATCCTCCAGAGTTCTCAGCCCAGGGCGCCCATAAACAAGCCCTTAACTCCACACCGGGGACAGAGGCTGAGAGGTGTACAAAACCATGAGACGAACAGGCAGGGAAATAGACAGAGTCCAGGGTAATATATGTCCTTTGCCCACAGAGGGGATTCGATAATGCATTTCGTTGTCTCTGTACTGTACACTGACAATGACAATTAAAATTGAATCTGAATCTGAGGACCAGAGGGCATAGGTTCAAGGTGAGGGGGGAAGATCTAATAGGAATCTGAGTGAGGGGTAACATTTTCGCACAAAGGGTGGTGGGTGTATGGAACAAGCTGCCAGAGGAGGTAGTTGAGGCTGGGTCCATCCCTACATTTAAGAAACATTTAGACAGGTACATGGATAAGACAGGTTGGGAGGGATATGGACCAGACGCAGGCAGATGGGACTAGTTTCGATGGGACATTTTGGCCGGTATGGGCAAGTTGAGCCGAAGGGCCGGTTTCCACACTGTAACTCGATAAAGCCAGTGAGTATACGATCTAAGATAGTCCGAGGGTCTCGAATGAGGTAGATAGTAGTTCAGGAATGCTCTGTGGTTGGTGTTAGGATGGTTCAGTTACATAAGTGCTGAAATGTAGGCACCGTTTTCGCAGTGGAAGCTCCGAGACTGTGCAGCGGGCGATTGTCGTGTTGGCTGGGACTCCTGTTATCCATGCAGGGGATTGACCTCAGTCTGAAGAAGGCTCTCGACCCGAAACGCCACCCGTTCCTTCTCTCCAGAGTTGCTGCCTGTCTGGCTGAGTTGCTCCAAGCAACTGGTGTCTATCTTCAAAGGACTGACCACCGGGCTGGATGTCGGGGCTGGCGTGTTGCGTTTCACAGACCGAACTGTCCAATTAATGGTAACAGATGGGCACTGAGGGAAGCCCCCCCCCTCTCTGTTTATCTGCCCTTTCTTTAACTTTTGTGCCTCTATGCAAGTATCTCGCGAGCCATCCCAGACTGCCCATTTCTGCTCCCCCTCGTCTTTAATAACTACATTTCCCTAACAATTACTATCTTTGTTAGTTATAGGAGCAAAATTAGGCCATTCGGTCCATTAAGTCCACTCCGCCATTCAATCGCGGCTGATCTATCTCTCCCTCTCAACCACATTCTCTTGCCTTCTCCCCATAACCTCCTGACAGCTGCACTAATCAGGAATGTATCTATCTCTGCCCCTATTCTTCACCCTTTTGACAGTAGTTTTGTTTTATTGGAGGCGCGGGAGACAGCGGATGCTGGAATACTGAACAAAACACGAAATGCTGGAGGAACTCGGTGCATTTGTGTTTAAGAAGGAACTGCAGATGCTGGAAAATCGAAGGTACACAAAAATGCTGGAGAAACTCAGCGGGTGCAGCAGCATCTATGGAGCAAAGGAAGTAGGCAACGTTTCAGGCCGAAACGTTGCCTATTTCCTTCGTTCCATAGATGCTGCTGCACCCGCTGAGTTTCTCCAGCATTTGTGTGTGTGGGTGGGAGTAGGGGGGAGGAGGGGGGGGGGGAGAGAGAGATAAGGCAGCCTGAAGAAAGGGTGCCTGTCCATTTCCCTCCGTAGATGCTGCCTGGCCCGCGGAGTTCCTACAGTCTTACAAACTGCTTTAGACAAAAAGAGACACAAACTGCTGGAGTAAAATAGATCTGCAAGTGAGGTACCTGAACACTCAAAAATGAAAAAGAATGAAAATGTGATTATTTCACCTCCCTTCAACTATTTTGTGTTTCAGCATGAGAGGGATTATAACATTAGAGACATTCATCTTGTAGTGATGTGTTAATGAAGAATTGCAGACATCAATCTGATAGTAAAACATATATTTATTTAACAATGAGGTAAAACAATCTAACTGCTCAGTTACTCACCATTCGCAGGAGTTCCCACGGTACCCGCAAGAGTTATTACGGATATCGCACGGATATCGCACTGGCCACTATGTTCATACAATGTTGCAATGCTTACCCACAAGTGTACAAGTCACTCTTGGAGAAATTCAAACTTTCTTGAATTTTCTCCCGAGTGACCAAGTTACACGATTACTTGCCGTTAGCGCCACGGTGGTCCACGGTGGTCCACGAATGCCGTACGGTTATCGCACGAGGTTCCCACGATGTTAAACTCTGGTTCACTCTTGCGTCAAGTCGCCCCGTGAAAAAGCCACTTAAGTCAGTGGATATTTTTAAGGCAGAGAGAGATAGATTCTTGATTAGTACGGGTGTCAGGAGTTATGGGGAGAAGTCAGGAATTATGGGGAGAAGGCAGGAGAATGGGGTTACGAGGGAGAGATAGATCAGCCATGAATGAATGGCGGAGTCAACTTGAAGGGCCTATCACTTATGACCTTATGGCCTTATAAACCAGTAAAAATCGCAGATTGATGTGTCCCAATTCTTACAAGCACACCACATGGCACAAGAATAATGTTATTTGAAAATGCAGGATGACGTCTTAACATTTTCATTTCAATTGGGTCAAAATGTGGTTATTTTCTCATCTTTTTTAGGAATTTATTATGCAAATATTCCATATGCTATTATTCCCAGGGTGCTGTTACTGTTCGAGACGTGAAAATTAAAGATGGATTAATTGGGATTACATACACAATTAGATCCTGCCTCATTAAAATGCCTTTGTAGATCTGTTTCAAAGTGGACTGTTGCTACCATTGTTCAATCAAAAGATGTCGTCAATCACGCTATTCAAATATAGGCAAAACCTTGCTTTCATTTAATCCTGTTCAAAAGGGAACTGCAGATGCTGGAATATCGAAGGTACACAAAATTGCTGGGGAAACTCAGCGGGTGTAGCAGCATCTATGTTTGGAAGAGTTTGGAAGAGATCCTGCCAGTTAAATAACCAGCCAATATATGTTGCGTTGTGTTCTTGGAGGCTGTATATCTTTTTAAAAAGAAAGGTCAGGCTCCTTCCAAATCCAGCACACATCTATCAACCTGGTCACTGATGTTAAAATCATTTTGGATAACGTTTTCGGTATTTAATGTACGTGTGATTCCAAGGTATCACAGTTATTCTGAGTCTCAAATTGGCCGTGGTATTTTGTTACTGTGATACCATTGCAAGCGACACAGTGGCGCAGCAGTAGAGTTGCTGCCGTACAGTGCCAGAGACCCGGGTTCGATCCTGACTGTGAGGGGGAGATCATACATTCTCCCTGTGACCACATGGGATCGTCCGGGTGCTCCGGTTTACGCCCACGCTCCGGAGATGTGTAGGTTTGTAGGTTAATTGGCTTCAGTAAAATTGTCCCAGGCGTGAAGGGTAGAACTGCAGAATGGACGATTGCTGGTCGGCGTGGACTCGGTGGGCCGAACGGCCTGTTTTTGCGCTAAATTAGACTAAACTTAACTGGGCAAGTTTAATTGGACTAAATTAAGTTAAATTAGATTAAACTTAACTGGGCAATATGTTGTATTACATTCTGTCAGGACGAATCAGGCTCCTTCCAAATCCACCGCACTTCTACCAATAAGGCCATTCAGCCCATCGAACCTACACTGCCATTCAATCATGGCTGATCTATGTTTAATCAGAGTTTATGGGAAAACGACAGTAGAATGATTGAATGGCGGAATAGGCTAGATGGGCCGAATGGCCTAATTCTGCTCCTATGACATGAATTTATAGATCTATTCTTCTCTCTCAACCCCGTTCTCCGGCCTTGTCCTATTATCATGTATTGTCTTTCCGTTGTCTGGGTAGCACGCAACAAAAGCTCTTCACTGTACCTCAGCACACGTGACACTAAACTAAACAAGACTAACCCTAACGGGCCTGTCCCACTTAGGCGATTTTTTTGACGACTGTCACAGTCGCAGCAGGTCGCCGAAAAAACGGCGAAGGACCCCCCTACGACAATGTCTACAACAACCTACCACCTAGTCGATGTCAAGCTACCGACAACCGGCGACCCATTAGGACGGCCACCTACGACCACACACCGACAACAAGCTACGAAAAGGTAAGATAATTCAGTCGCTGGTACCTGTCGCCGGTTGACGTAGGTAGTCGCCAATGGAATTCCCCAAAGTCAGCACTGGCGACAACCTACGTCATCCTGGCGACAACCTACGACATCACCTACGTCAGGAGAAGTCAAGCTACGCTCATTGGCGTCAAGTCAACTGTTGCTGACTGTCACCGAAATGTTTTGAACATTTCAAAATCCAGCGTCGACCAGAAAAATGCGACGATTCTTTGGGCAACTGAGGAGACGACTCACAACCATACAGATGACATCCTGGCGACCATATGGTGACAGCCTAGTTGCTTGTTGTCTCCTAAAAAATCGCCTAAGTGGGACAGAGGCATCACTGATCAAATACCTGTCAATCTGGACCACTTTAAAAATACATAAAGATGGCTTCCACAGCCATCTGTGGCAATGAATTCAATCCAATTGCATTGCCAGATGCTGGAGTAACTCAGCGGGGCCAGCAGCATCTCAAGAGAGAAGGAATGGGCGACGTTTCCGGTCGAGGCCCTTTTTCAGACTGAGATTCAGGGGATAGGGAGACTAGAGATATGGAAGGGTAAAGTGTGAAAAAGACCGATCAAAGGGGACAATGTTCAAGGGAAATGTAGAATGGATCATTGCCAGGTGAGGGGAAGGTGTACACGAGGCACACAATCAGTAAAATGTAATCAGGAGGACAAGTGAAACTGGTCGGAGAACAAGGGTGAAGGAGGGACAGAGAGAGAGGGAAAGCAAGGGTTACTTGAAGTTAGAGAAATCAATATTCATACTGCTGGGTTGCGCTGGGCCTCACTCTGACAGTGGAGGAGACCCAGGACAAAAAGGTCAGTGTGGGAATGAGAGGGGGAGTTAGTGTTTGGCAACCGGGAGAGCATGTCGGCGGAGGTGTTCAGCGAAACTTAATAAGCAGTTACTGTCCAGATTGTTAATCTCCACTGGACCTTGAATCGAAACAGATATCCTGTCTACCTCAGTCACCTCTACAGCCTTATGTTACATTCCCAAATTCTATCACCACGTTATTGGTAGAAAAAAAACTGCAGATGCTGGTTTAAGTTCAAGATAGACACAAAAGCTGGGGTAACTCAGAGGGACAGGCAGCATCTCTGGACAGAAGGAATGGGTGACGTTTCTGGTCAAGACCCTTTTCAGTTATTGGTAGGTGGGCATAAATAGCTCTGAAAAATGGATGCAATTACTAAATTCTCCCCTCACTTAAATTTTCCATTTGTCAGTGAGAAAAAATAAAACAATTATTTGATATGATTGTTTCAGAACATTACCATTTCAAAATATTCATTTTCATAATTATTCATTGTTAAAATTTTCAAAACCATAGTAAATGCACCATCTTCAGAAAGTCATCAAAGAAAGAGATGACACTTAATGTTCCTGTGTGAATGATATTAAAAAGTAATGAAAAATATGTCTTTTGTACATAAAAACCCTGTACTATGAACAGCCAGCATGTCAAATTTCAGATTAAGATCTTTTTCTTTATATTGAAATACTTTGATATTCTTTTTGGTTTTAATTCTCTCAGTGGTAAATCTAAGATTTAATGCAGATCCCTGATTTCCCATGAGAAGGCTGTGATGAATTCAGTGTATATGGGGATACCAGTCAAATTGAATGGAGTTTTTGGTGTGTTGGCACATTGTTTAGTTTCTTTAGTTTAGTCTAGAGATACAGCATGGAAACAGGCCCTTCGGCCCATCGAGTCCGCGCTGACCACTTATCACTCCGTACACTAACACTATGCTACACACTAGGGGAAGTCCAGAACAAGGGGTCACAGTTTAAGGATAAGGGGGAAGTCTTTTAGGACCGAGATGAGAAAATCTTTTTTTACACAGAGAGTTGTGAATCTCTGGAACTCCCTGCCACAGAAGGTAGTTGAGGCCAGTTCATTGGCTATATTTAAGATGGAGTTAGATGTGGCCCTTGTGGCTAAAGGGATCAGGGGGTATGGAGAGAAGGCAGGTACAGGATACTGAGTTGGATGATCAGCCATGATCATATTGAATGGTGGTGCAGGCTGGAAGGGCCGAATGGCCTACTCCTGCACCTATTTTCTATGTTTCTATGTTTCTACTAAGGGCAATTTACAATTTTTACCAAAGCCAATTAACCTACAAACCTGCACGTCTTTGGGATGCGGGAGGAAACCAGAGCACCTGGAGGAAACCCACACGGTCACGAGGGAGAACGTGCAAACTCCACACAAACAGCACCGACAGTCAGGATCAAACCCGGGTCTCTGGTGCAGCGAGGTAGCAGCTCTACCAGCTGCGCTACTGTGCCAGCTGGGAACTTTGCATCAAAGACTGCTGAGCTCGTTTGAGGGTGTTCTTTCTGGTTAGCTCGATACAGTCTTGATGATAGGATTTATAACAACACAAGAGACCTGGGTTCGATCCTGATTAAGGGTGCATGTCTGTGCAGAGTTTGTACGCTCTCCCTGTGGCCACTTGGGTTTCTCTGGGTGCTCCTGTTTCCTCCCACATTCCAAAGATGTGCAGTAAGGTTTTGCTGTTTAGTTTAGTTTAGAGATACAATGTGGAAACAAGCCCGTCGGCCCACTGAGTCCACACCTACCAGTGATCACCCGTACACAAGTTCCATCCCACACACTAGGGACGATTTACAGTTGCCAATTAGCCTACAAACCTGCACGTCTTTGGGGTGTGGGAGGAATGTAGAGCACCCGGAGAAAACCCACTTAGTCACAGGGAGAACATACAAATTGAACACATTCAGCACCTGAGGCCAGGATCGAACCCACGTCCCTGGCGCCTTGAGGCTACAACTATTCCACTGTGATTCCTCCATCTGCCCCACTCCAATAATCTCCATGATCATATTGCATTTTATACGAGGCAAGAATTTAGAAACATAGAAAATAGGTGCAGGAGTAGGCCATTCGGCCCTTCGAGCCTGCACCGCCATTCAATATGATCATGGCTGATCATCCAACTGAGGGCTGATCATCCAACTCAAGTTAATTCCTGCAGCAACCTAACCTCAATAATATTGCTCAAAATATTCCACTTAGGAAAAAAAACCTCTTATCTCTCGCCAGGGAAACACTTCTTCAATCAAGGAAAAAACATAGTTATTTCTGCTATAATGTCATAGTTGAATTACCAAGACATGTCACATCACAGAAAATCACATTTATAAAAGCAATTGTGTCAGTGGGGGAAAGTTTCAGACTCAAAATAACAAAGTTATTTTTTCCCACAAGATTTTCAAAAGCATAGGTCATTTCAGTAGTGATAAGTTTATTTTTTTATTACTGCAAGGTAAACATATTAAAGGCTGTACATTACATTGCCCAATAACATTTCATTGCAAAATGTCAAGAGATGTTTTTAGTAAGAAGGTGGTGAATCTATGGAATTGATTGCCACAGAAGGCTGTGGAGCCCAAGTTGATGGATATTTTTTAAGGCGGAGAGAGATAGATCATTGATTAGTACGGATGTCAGAGATTATGGGGAGAAGGTTGGAGAATGGGGTTGAGAGGGAAAGATGAGGAACTTATCAACATATGAAGTGATTGCTTATCAGTTTGAATGGCCACCATTAAAGTAGAAACTGTGTGTTCTTAATAGACAGTGGTATCTTATTCCTGTAGGGATGTTACAGGGAAACAGTTTTTTTACCCCCTCCAACTTTTAGCCCAAGAAAGCTTTTCTTTTCTACTTTTGATTTTCCAGAGTAACTTAACTGGTCTTGAGTTTCTGATCAAAATTACATTAGAACAAATTTGGCCCAGGTGGTATAAAATAGTGTCCCCTAATTATATCCAATTTGGGTGTCAGGAGCTGTGGGGAGAAGGCAGGAGAATGGGATTAGGAGGGAGATAGAATGGCAGAGTAGACTTGACGGGCCAAATGGCCTAATTCTGCTCCTATCACTTATGACCATATGACCTTATTGATGTAATGGGAGCATGTATTACAGCAGTACATCCTGCAACTGATAATTGCCTTTCACAATCACACTTCATTTGAATAGCTGGTCAGTTAGAACTGTACACAAATGTGCCAACATACTGTATAAACTACAATGAACCATGCAATTCAATATTTCCAGATTATATTTTTCTTCCACCACTATTGTGGCGCCACCTGGTGGTCAAGCCACTTACTGATCGAACCCTCGTCACCAGAACTGGAATGGTCACATGACTGCGTTTGGCGGGAAGATAACGTCATCAGTTAAGGGGTGTGGCCTACAACAACAGCAGGAAGTTTAGCTCGAGAGTTCGAGTCAACAACCTCACTCACCAGCAGCAACAATGACTTTAAGTTAGAGTGTACCAAACTCGCTTGTAACCTGTACAAACCTGTAATGCCTTAAGCCCCTGTCCCACTGTACGAGGTAAATCAAGAGTTCTCCCGAGTTTTCCCCTGATTCAAACTCGGAGAATGTCCGTAGCGGGTCTGTAATAATAATAATAATGGATGGGATTTATATAGCGCCTTTCTAATACTCAAGGCGCTTTACATCGCATTATTCATTCACTCCTCAGTCACACTCGGTGGTGGTAAGCTACTTCTGTAGCCACAGCTGCCCTGGGGCAGACTGACGGAAGCGTGGCTGCCAATCTGCGCCTACGGCCCCTCCGACCACCACCAATCACTCACACACATTCACACACAGGCAAAGGTGGGTGAAGTGTCTTGCCCAAGGACACAACGACAGTATGCACTCCAAGCGGGATTCGAACCGGCTACCTTCCGGTTGCCAGCCGAACACTTAGCCGATTGCACCATCTGTCGTCCCTAGTAGGAGTTTGTGGATGTCTTGTAGTGGCTCGTAATGCTAACTGTAGGTACTCGGGACATCCGGTAAACTCGTGATGTTTTTTCATCCCTGTAAAAAATGTCCACGAGTAAAAAAATACTCGTGATGAAAAAAATTGTTGCTTTTTACTCGTAGTTAGACCATTACGAGCCGCTACGAGACATTCTCCACAAACTCCTATGGACCGCTACGGACATTCACCGAGTTTGAATCAGGGGAAAACTCGGGAGAACTCGTGAATTACCTCGTACAGTGGGACAGCGGCATTAATAAAAACTATGTTTGTACACGACGTTTGGACTCTCTATACTATAATATCTTTTCATGAGTGTTTAGAAGTTACTACTTGGGATTCCTAAAAATTCTGATGGATTCTAGATGCGCAGAATCTCTTGCCCAGAGTAGATTAATTGAGGACCAGAGGGCATAGGTTTAAGGTGAAGGGGAAACGTTTTAATAGGAATCTCAGTGGTAACTTTTTCACACCATGGGTGGTGGGTGAATGGAACAAGCTGTCAGAGGAGGTAGTTGAGGCAGGGACTATCCCAACGTTTAAGAAACAGTTAGACAGGTACATGGATAGGAGAGGTGTGGAGGGATATGGACCAAATGCGGGCAGGTGGGACTAATGTAGCTGGGACATGTTGGCCAGTGTGGTCAAGTTGGGCCAGAGGGCCTGCTTCCACGCTGCATCATTTTATGACTATGATTCAATGACTTCTAATCCCAAGTGGTTGAATGTGGTGAGATATACCTTGTAAGGCAAAATGTTGGAAAGTATTTTGCTTTGTAAAGCAATCTCCTATGAAAAGAGGTGTAATGGATATATTTGGAAACTAAATTTAGTAAATTGAGACTGAGTTGTGAAGTCAGACCTTACTGAATGGTTCTTTTAGGCTGTACTCAATGATACACAGGGCCATATCTAATCACATTTTCAGAATTAAGGATTAGCACAATCTAATTCTTTACAAGCTTCAATTTAATTTCCTTCATTATGCATGTCATTTTTCTGATGAGCTATTTCAAGAAGATATTTCTAATTCTACCATCATACTCATTTTCCAAGCAAAAATAGTAACACTCACAGAGATCTAGTTTAGTTTAGTTTAGTAGAGAGATACAATGCTGAAACAGGCCCTTCGGTCCACTGGGTCCGTGCCAACCAGTACCACACAGATCCCCGCAGAGTAACACTGTCCTACACACACCAGAAATTATTTTACATTTACACCAAGCCAATTTACCTACAAACCTGGATGTCTTCAAAGTGTGGGAGGAAACTGAAGATCTCGGAGAAAAACCACGCAGGTCACGGGGAGAACGTACAAACTACGTACCGACAGCACCCATAGTCAGGATCGAATCCGAGTCTCTAGCGCTGTGAGGTAGCAACTCTACCGCTGTGCCACAATGATAAGTTGCAAAAGACTAGAATACAGTTTAAGGAACTCATTACAAAAACAAAGAGAAGGCGAACATTTATTGCTAGTGGTACTGAAAATAAAAATATATAGACACTATAATTCAGTTCCGCAAGACCAGTGGTGGGGAGTCTCGTCTATGTGATATCAGATTGTTTCACCAGTACACCGCCTGGATTTGGAGGTTTCAGCTACATGGAGAGGTTGGACAGACTTGGATTGTTTTCTCTGGAACGTCGGTGGTTGAGTGGAGACTTGATAGGTGTATATAACATTACAAGAGGCTTTGATGGGGTAGACAGTCACAACCTTGTGCCCAACACTAGAGGGCATAGCTATAAGGTGAGAGAGGGAAGGCTGGAAGGAAATGTAAGGGGCAAGTTTTTTTACACAGAGGGTGGTGGGAGCCTGGAATGCATTGCTGGGGGTGGTGGTGGTGGATGCAGATACCATAGTGGTGTTTAAGAGGCTGGCAGACAGGCAAATGGATGTGCAAGGGAATAGAGGGACATAGATCATTCGACAGCTGAGATCAATTTAACCACATCATGTTTGGCACGAATACTATGGGTTGCAGGGCCCGTTCCTGTGTGGTACCGTTCGATGTGTATAGACGGCTCTCTCCAATTTCTAAGACAGACACAAAATGCTGGAGTAACTCACTGGAGAGAAGGAATGGGTGTCGTTTCAGCGCGAGACCCTTCTTCAGACTCGGCCCAAACCGAAACATCACCCATACCTTCTCTCCAGAGATGCTGCCTGTCCCGCTGAGTTACTCCAGCTTTTTGGGTCGATCTTCGGTGTAAACCAGCATCTGCAGTTCCTTCCTACACATTTCGCCTCTCCAATTTCTCGTCATCTTGGGCAGAACCGTTCCCAAACCAAGCTGTGGTACAGCCCGACAGTATGCTTTCTGTGATGCATCTGTAACTTTACGTGTCACCAACATGTAATGGAATTGCCATCTCAGCACGTATAGTGATATGATTAGCTTAGTTTAGTTTTTAATTTAGTTTAGTTTAGAGATGTATCTTGGAAACAGATCCTTCGGCCCACAGAGTCCTCGCCGACCAACGAACCCCGCACATAGACATGGACATAGAAAATAGGTGCAGGTGTAGGCCATTCGGCCCTTCGAGCTAGCACTACCATTCAATATGATCATGGCTGATCAACCAAAATCAATACCCTGTTCCTGTTTTTTCCCCATATCCCTTGATTCCATTGGGCCTAAGAGCCTTATTTAACCCTATTTAATGATAATCCTATCCTACTAGGGACAATTTACATTTATACCAGGCCAATTAGCCTACAAACCTGTACATCTTTGGAGTGGGGGAGGAAACCGGAGATCCTGGAGAAAACCCACGCAGGTCACGGGAAGAATGTACAAACTCCGTACAGACAAGCTCCCGGAGTCGGGATCGAACCGGGGACTCTGGTGCTGTGAGGCAGCAACTCTACCGCTACGCCACTGTGCTGCCTTAATGGAACAGGTTGTTTACTAGAGATTAGTTCCTCTTGAAATACCAGTCAGCTGGAGATCAAAACCACTTGAACTGATGATATTGGTATGTGGGGTCCAGATGAGATGAGAGCAAACCTATTCAGAAAAACAAATCTTCTCTGCCACTCTTATAACTCATTTGCAAACATTATTCTTATGCTTCATTGTGTTTTGAAGACATAATGGTGGTTGATGGGTTTGTGTAAGATGCTCAATCTTTGACATTCTTGCGCATAAATATGTGAATATGTAGAAAACCCAATGTGGAATTTCAAAGAGTGAAGTATCTCGAATAAACAATGAATTATGTATAATTCCTGGTGCATTAAGAAACAATTTTCAGCAAATATTTGTATTTGATTTATGTGGATCTGATCTACTTAATGTACTGATGAGACCATTATCCGCCTGCTTATTCTTCTCCAGTTTAGGCTGTGAGACAACACTTGTATCGTCGGCGATCACTTGATGTTCAATTTGGCAAGCGGACAAATGCACAACCACTTGGAACCGAAAAAATAATTGTGAAGAGTCTGCAGATATCACCCGGCATATAAATCTGATAAATCTCACGATACAAACAAACAAGTTTGCAGCTCGAAGATGCGGTCAAATGGAACACACACAAAAAGAACTTGCAGCTGCTACTTAACATGAGTTGATAAATGCACAATGCCAGCCAAACAGCGCAGGTATCCTCAAGGAGGCAAAAGATGTTGGGTTCAGTCAAGCTTCAAGATGGTTACAAGATCAAACTGGGAAGGCAACAAAAGCATTGTTATGCTTCTTTCACACAGCTTCTAACTTATTCTCTAACCTTAGAGCAAAGAAGGGTGTGGAGGCCAAGTCAATGGATATTTTTAAGGCAGAGAGAGATAGATTCTTGTTCAGTATGGGTGTCAGGGGTTATGGGGAGAATGCAGGAGACTGGGGTTGAAAGATAGATCAGCCATGATTGAATGGCGGAGTAGACTAGAGTAGATGGGCTGAATGGCCTAATTCTGCTCCCAACACATGACCTTATGACCTAAATGGAAGCACTACCAGTTCAAAGTAAGGTGCAGTGCTCCCCAAATAAATGTCAATCCTTGGAGAGAAGGAATGGGTGACGTTTCGGGTAGAGACCCTTCTTCAGGCTAGAGTCACCCTGCCCAGGTGAGTTGCTCCAGCCTTTTGCATATCCCTTCAGTTTAATCCAGCATCTGCAGTTCCTTCCTACAAACCTCGATCCTTGTTATTTTTTTTTTTAATCTTCATGTGGTTTAAACTTTATACCATATAGTTTTTCCATTTAAAAGACATGTTTTGAAAACAGCTGTGGACTTTCCAAAGTCTGCATCACTCTGTTTGTCTTTCAACATGGCTCATAGCTAATAAGTAATGTGGTAAATTGGTTGTTAGAATTTACGTGACAGGTATTTATCTTTCAATCTCTTTATTTTTATTTCCTTTTTTTCTCTCTATCTTTTTTTTTCTCTATCACTTTTTTCCACTCTATCCCCTTCTACCTTTTCTTTGGGCCATCTTTACTATCTCACGATCTAACACTATCACCACGGCTTATGATCAACTTTTCTTCTCTATCTTGGCTTATCTCATTTTCTGTTCTATTCTGTTAAATTTGAAACAAGAAGTTGTACATGAACTGTAATATCTTATTATGCATTAGGTACTTATGTACTACATTATTGTACTTACTTCTAATTTAAAAAAATAATTTAAATATTAAAAAATATTTAAAAATAAATAAATAAAATAATTTACCTGATTGTCTCACGCTTCATTCAGCCGGCACTCAATATCCACCACCATCCTTGCAAATTAAAACATTCTAGATTCACAATGGCAGAAAACGCTGGAGTAACTCAACGGGTCAGGCAACATCTGTGGAGAACGTGGATAAGGTGGCGTTTCAGACCTGGAGCCTTCTTCATGTGGAAAAGATTTAATTGGAACCTGAGGGATAACATTTTTTACACAAAGGGTGGTGGGTGCATGGAACGAGCTGCTGGAGGAGGTAGTTGAGGCAGGTACCATCGTAATGTTTAAGAGATATTTTGATGGGTACATGGATAGGATATGTTTAGAGGGATATGGGTCAAGCACGTGTAGATGGGACTAGTGTAGATGGGGCATGTTGGTCAGTGTTGGGCATGTTGGGCCAAAGGGCTTGATTCCACACTATATGATTCTACAACTCACTGCTTCTTTATCAACTGAGTTCCTCCCACAGATTTATTTTGCTGTAGATGACAGCGTCTATAGTCTCTTGTGCCTCCAGACCTATGTGTTACTCCGGCTGGAACACAACGGATACCCTAATGTAATATCTGGATGATGCAAAGCTGAAAGGCAGTTTTTCCAGCATTTTCCGATGTTGCAACACTATGCTCAAGATTGATAAGAACAGTAAATAACAGGATTGCCATCCTTTCCAAATTCCCATCCAAGTTATTCAACACCCTGGCTTAACTTGCAGGCTGAATTTCTTCCAATTAGTGAGAAAGTGGTAGAATAGCAAATCCAGACATTGCAAACCAGCAACATTTCTTGGCACTATTCACTGCCTTCAGGTGATTTAGTTTACTTTAGTTCAGCGATACAGCGTGGAAACAGGCCCTTCGGCCCACTGAGTCCATACTGACCAGCGATCCCCGCACACTAACACTATACTAAACATACTAGTAGTTCAACCAGAGAGCAGTGCTGAACTACTATCTACCTCACTGGTGACTCTCGGACTATCCTTGATTGGACTGTGCTGGCTTTACCTTGCACTAAACGTTATCCCCTTATCATGTATCTATACACTGCAAATGGATCGATTGCAATCATGTATTGTCTTTCTGCTGACTGGTTCGCTAGCAGCAAAAAGCTTTTTACTGTACCTCGATAAACGTGACAATAAACTAAACTGAACAAGGGGCAATTTACAATTTTAATGAAAACAATTAGCCTACAAACCTGCACATCTTTGGAGTGTTGGAGGAAACCAGAGCACCCGGAGAAAACCCACGCAATTCATGGGGAGATCGTACAAACTCTGTACAGACAGCACCCGTAACCAGGATCGAACCCGGACCTCTGGCGCTGTAAGGCAGCAACTCTACCACTGCACCACCATGCAGCCCCTCAGTTTGTGGAGTGGTAGAAAGGAAGATGGTGATTGGGAAATCCTGCAGCCTTATGAATAGTTGTGAAGCCAGAAATTGTCCTACTGTACTCTCCTCATCAGAGTTCTATAACATTCAGAATGTAGAAACAAGGAACTGCAGATGCTGGTTTAGCACGGGAAGGGAGAAAATGGCGGTACTATTCAGCAGGGGCAGGCAGCATCCCCGTAGAACATGGATCAGTGACATTTCAGATGGGGACTCTTCTTCAGACTGAGTCTGATGAAGGGACCCACCCAAAACATCACCTGTTTATTCCCCCTAGAGACCCACTGAGCTGCTCCAGCACTTTATGCTTTACTCAAAATTCCAGCATTCACAGTCTCATGTGTCTCTGTTTCCTGTTTTGTGAACAAGCATTTTCTATTCTGTAGAAATAAAGACCTGCAGATGCTGTTTTTTTTCCCCAAGGAAAGATGCAAAATGCTGGGGTAACTCAGCAGGTCGAGCAGCATCCCTGAAGAACATGTACAGGCGATGTTTCGGGTCAGTCTGAAGCAAGGCCCCGACCCGAAACATCACGATCTATAAGATGGACACAAAATGCTGCAGTAACTCAGCGGGACAGGCAGCATCACTGAAGAGAAGGTATCATAATCATAATCATACTATATTAACCAAGTATATTTTGCAAGATACGAGGAATTTGATTTGCCATACATTCATACCAATAAAAAGCAACAAAACACACAAAATGCAATTTAACATAAACCTCTGTATGGGTAACATTTCGGGTCGAGACCCTTCTTCAGACTCGTTCCTGCTCCCCAGAGATGCTCTCTGTCCTGTTGGTCTTCACCATACTCTTTTATAGAATGCCGGTTAAGCCAGTTGATGTCCAATACGTTTATACTCCACTTAAAGAGCAGGACTTTATTCAATATTTCGTTTTGTTTCTGGAAGAAGGTAGCTGGTCTTGCTGAATGTCTGATAGTCTTCTGCTAAATAACATAGACATCTTTGTCCTTCCAGAAGCAATTAATCCTGGTGACATTGCAGAGCATAGAGCTGATACAATATAAATCAGAAGTATCATTGATACAATTTTGACAATAGCTACAGTAATTATTTAAATTTATTTTTTAGTTATTGAACATCATCGTATTGAAATTTGGTTAACTGCTTTTGGATTAGGCAAGAAAATAAATAGTTTAATTTTATCATTTTAACATCAATTCTGAATAATGGCTATAATTTTACCTTGAGTCGACCATAACACTGGCGGACTGTGTTCTGGGCGCCCAACTCAGGCGACTATTTGCTTCCTAGCCGCATAAGCAGATCTACAATCACATATTAGATCAGCGGCACGGTGGCGCAGTGGTAGAGTTGCTTCCTTACAGAGCTTACAGCGCCGGAGACCCGGGTTTGATCCCGACTACGGGTGCTGTCTGTACGGAGTTTGTACTTTCTCCCCCCGTGACCGCGTGGATTTTATTCGAGATCTTCGGAATGTAGAGTAATCGGCTTGTTGTATGTGTAAATTGCCCCAAATGTGTGTAGGATCGTGTTAATGTGGGACGAAGGGCCTGTTTCCGTGCTGTATCTCTAAACTAAACTAAACTAAATTACAATTGCTCCCCACTCTTAAATCTCTACCCCTACAGCAACATTTCTTACTATAGCTCTGATCTTCTTAAAACTCCTCTCAGATCTGTCCAAACCTCACCTGAGCTATAACCTACCTCAATGGAGACCCTTGGACTATCCATGATCGGACTTTGCTGGCTTTACCTCACACTGATCGCTATTCCCTTATCATGTTATCTACACACTGTAATTGGCTTGATTATAATCATGTATTGTCTTTCCGCTGACCGGTTAGCGCGCAACAAAAAGCTTTTCACTGCACCTCGGTACACGTGACAATAATCCAAACTGAACTGCACTGCCAGCAAATTGTTAGACCTGTACAGTTTTCATAGACCGAGATTTCAATGAATCTCATCACCACTCCAACATTGTAAACTTATGACCTTACAATGATTCCATTTTATCCTAACTGTAAAGCCTTTGAGCTGCCACAGTTTGATTTATTTTACTATTTATCTTTTTATCACAAGAATTGAGCAAAAAGAAAATCCTCAGCACCATTACCAAATAGTGGAATAAAATGTAACTACTATTTCATATATCTGTACACACACATTGCAATCTGAAATCACCCTACCTGAGGTAAGTACATAAATCATACTAGTTCTTGTAAGTTAGTTACATCCCATTTCTTTTAACTTTCTTTTGCCACTGAATCTTGTGATTGTGGGCAATGGTTTTGACTTTTTGCACTATTATTTTTTGATTGTTTCCAGATGTAATCTGGATAATATACATATGATACAAAGTGTGTGTGTACATATAAACACACACACACACACATACATATTTATGTGTTGCGTGATGGAGCCTTTGTAGAGTGACTGCCTTGTAGAGTTGCCCTACAATGCCAGAGATTCGGATTAGATCCAACCTCCAGGTGCTTGTCTGTACGTAGTTTGTACGTTCTCCCCATGACCTGCGTATAAATGGGTATATGTGTGTGAATGTGTGTATGTATATTCGTTTTCTTTGGTTTTAGAGATACAGCGTGGAAAAAGGTCTGTCGGCCCACCGAGTCTGCACCGACCAGCGATCTCGCACATTGACATTATCCTATAGTAGGGACAATTTTTACATTTATAACAAGCCAATTAACCTCCAAATCTACAAGTCTTTGGAGTGTGCGAGGAAACAGAAATTCTCGGAGAAAACCGAGCAGGTCACGTATATATATACACACATATAAACACACACACACATATAGACACAAAATGCTGTTGTAACTCAGCGGGGCAGGCAGCATCTCTGGATAGAAGGGTGCCTGGGTGACGTTTTGGGTCAAGACCATTCTAATAAACACTGAACTTCTTTATCCCCGTTTATCATATTGTTTATAGTACTACGCTTACATTGCTGTGTTTCTGCTTAGATCTGCTTAGTTGTGCTTAGATCGCATGGGATCCAAATAGAGATAGTTACTACCACTATCCCTGGCAATGCGTTCCATCACTCTCTGTGTAAATAAATCGGCCCGCACATCTCCATGAAACTTTCCCCCTCTCACCTTATAGCCATGCCCTCTAGTGTTGGACATTTCCACCCTGGGAAAAAAGGTTCTGACTGTCTACCCTATCTATGCTCCCCCTAATTTGATATACTTCTATCAAGTCAAGGAGGGACCTCATTGAAACATACAGAATAATGAAAGGCATAGATAGAGTGGATGTGGAAAGGATGTTTCAACTGGTGGGAGAGTCTAGGTCATAGACTCAGAATTGAAGGGCGCTCTTTTAGAAAGGAACTGAGGGTAGTTAATCTGTGGAACACATTGACACCAAGGGCTGTGGAGGCCAAGTCAGTGGGTATAGTTTTTTTAAGGCAGAGATAGACAGATTCTTGATTAGAATGGGTGTCTAGGGTTATGGGAAGAAGGCTAGGAAAATGGCATTTTGAAGTCTCCCTTCAATCTTCGAAGTTCAAGAGAGAGTTAGATTTTTCAAGAGAGAGTTAGATTTTCAAGAGATAGTTAGATTTTCAAGAGAGAGTTAGATTTCTCTCTTAGGGCTAAGGGAATCGAGGGATATGGGGAAAATGCTGGAACGCGGTACTGATTTTGGATGATCAGCCATGATCATATTGAATAGGCTCAAAGGGCCGAATGGTCTACTCCTGCACCTATTTTCTATGTTTCTAAAGCAATTCAAGTTCATTCAACATAGCTGAAACTCCCTAATCCAAGCAAACCTAATCTGGTAAACCTCCTCTGCACCCTCTCCAAGGCCTGAGGTTTATTAAATAATTCAATCAAACAGGTTGCATTGTATTAAATAATTGGAACTGTAATGGACATTGATCGTATGGAACTATTATCTATTCACTGTATTTTTCATATCCCAATTACTAGGCTTTTATCGTGAGAAATCGCTGCACTTTCCATCATGTTCACTTTCCTCTGCTCACTCAATTTTCCAAGGAAGTGGATTTTGATTACTGTGTAATTAATTGCTGTGTGTGATCCCAGCCATGTACTTTACTCACCAGCAGACCCACTGGGGTCACTAGACACACCGTTCTTGTTTAATATAGTGTAGTTTAGATTAGAGATACAGCGCGGAAACAGGCCTTTTGGCCCACTGAGTCCGCACTGACAAGCGATCCCCGCACATTAACACTATCCTACACACACTAGCGACAATTTTACATTTACACCAAGCCAATTAACCTACAAGCCTGTACGTCTTTGGAGTGTGGGAGGAAACCGAAGATCTCTGAGAAAACCCACGCAGGTCACGGGGATAAGGTACAAACGCCATGCAGACAACACCCGTCGTCAGGATCGAGCCGGGGTTTTTGGCACCGTAGGCGCTGTAAGACAGAAACTCTACCGCTGCGCCACCGTTTATAATCTGTGACATCCTCCATCAGACACAAACGCTGAATCCCTCGTGAGAGTTAAATCAGCTGGACTACGGGTCACAGGACAATCTATTAGGAGAGCAAATTAGGCATTTTCAACATGGTATAAAAACAAGAGCTAGATTTGTTTCATCCCTAAAGCAGGACTTACCGCTGGTTCAAAGTGATAAACACTGTTAAAGATTGGACAATGAGAAAGGTCGGCATTAGTGAGTGTACGGTTGGTAAATCTTAACGATGCATCCTGCTGTGACCTGGCAGAAGGTTGTCAGCTCTTAAATAAACTATTCCTCTTCAATTTATTTCTATATGCATCATGTGGCGGAAAAAAGGCTTTGTCCGACCCCTCCTCTCATTTCCAGCTTTCTCTCATCCCCACTATGATGAGACTGAAGGGCCTGTCCCACTTTCACGACCTAATTCACGACCTCTGCCGAGTTTGCCCTTGACTCATACTGGCAGCATGGTCGTCATGAGATTGTAGGAGGTCGTAGGAGATCATAGGTGGGTCGTGATGCTAGTCGTAGGTGCTCGTGGCATTAAGTAGGTCGGGGCATTTTTCTAGCTTGATGAAAAATGTCCACGAGTAAAATAGGTTGTGCATTAGGTCACGCCAACCAGCAATCACTCGCACAATAATTTTATCCTACACACTAGAGGCAATTTACAGAAGTAAATTAACCTACAAACCTGCACATCTTTGGAAAGTGGGAGGAAACCAGAGCACCCAGAGAAAACCCACGTGGTCACAGGGAGAATGTACAAACTCTGTCCAGACAGCATCTGTAGTCAGGATCGAAGCCGGGTTTCTAACGCTCTAAGGCAGCAACTCAGGCCAAGCTGGCCATCCGCGAGTCAAGGCGCGAGACGGTGGAGGGCTCTACACGAGCCGGCTGCCTGCCCCTTTTCCGGGGGTACGTCCGTGCCCGGGTGCGGATGGAAAGGGAATACGCCCTGTCTACGGGCACCCTGAGGGAGTTCCGCGACCGCTGGGCATCGAGGGGGGTTGAATGTATCCTGGACAAGGATTGCAATATAGTTGTTTAGCAGTTGCTTAGCATATTTGTTCGTCTTGTATTATGGTGGTGTTTTGTTTTATTGTATTGTCAATACTATTTTAATATTTGAATAAATATTTTTGATTTAAAAAAAAGGCAGCAACTCAACCACTGCGTCACCGTGCTCCCAGCATCTGTTGTTTCGTGTGTCTCCATTCCATATATTCCTTTGACTGAGCTTAAAAAAACAGTTTATTCACATTATACCAAGCATTAAAGAACGTTCCTTTAAGAAGGAGATGGGGAGGAATTTCTTTCATCCGAGGGTGGTGAATCTGTGGAAATCATTGCCACAGAAGGCTGTGGAGGACGTCAATGGATATTTTTAAGGCAGAGTTAGAGGGTAGAATGGGGTTTGGAAGGAGGGATAGATCAGATATGATAGAATGCCGGATTGGACTTGATGGGCCGAATGGCCTAATTCTGCTCCTATCACTTATGACCTTATGAACTAAGCAAAAAGAAAAATGGGAGGCAAATTATGTTCACTCCGATCTAAACTTTAATCAGGCGTTGCACTTGCAGGCATGGATATCCGTTCGAATACAGAACAAGCAAACAACCTCCAGCCACATGGTAACAGACTGTGAGAGAATGTGGTGGCATGGTGGTGCTGTAGTAGAGTTGCAGCCATACAACACCAAAGACCCGAGTTTAATCTCGACTACGAATGCTGTCTGTACGGAGTTTGTACGTTCTTCCGTTGACTTGCATGGGGTTTTCTCCGAGAGCTTTGGTTTCCTCCCACACTCCAAAGACGTACAGGCTTGTAGGCTAATTAGCTTGGTATAATTGTAAAAAATTGGCCCTGGAGTATGTAGGGTAATGTTAGTGTGCAGGGATCGATGGTCGGTGCGGACTCGGTGGGCCGAAGGGCCTGTTTCGGAGAATTGATCATGGGGAACAAAGACATGGCAGACCAATTGAATAACGGGTCACTACTTTCGTTCTGCCTTCACTAAGGAAGACATAAATAATCTGCCGGAAATAGCAGGGGACCGGGTGTCAAATGAGATGGAGGAACTGAGTAAAATCCAGGTTAGCCGGGAAGTGGTGTTTGGTAAATTGAATGGATTAAAGGCCGATAAATCCCCAGGGCCAGATAGGCTGCATCCCAGAGTACTTAAGGAAGTAGCCCCAGAAACGGTGGATGCATTGGTGATAATTTTTCAAAACTCTTTAGATTCTGGAGTAGTTCCTGAGGATTGGAGGGTAGCTAATGTAACCCCACTTTTTAAAAAGGGAGGGAGAGAGAAAACGGGGAATTACAGACCAGGTAGTCTAACATCGGTAGTAGGGAAACTGCTAGAGTCAGTTATTAAAGATGGGATAGCAGCACATTTGGAAAGTGGTGAAATCATTGGACAAAGTCAGCATGGATTTATGAAAGGTAAATCATGTCTGACGAATCTTATAGAATTTTTCGAGGATGTAACTAGTAGAGTGGATAAGGGAGAACCAGTGGATGTGTTATATCTGGACTTCCAGAAGGCTTTCGCCAAGGTCCCACATAAGAGATTAGTATACAAATTTAAAGCACACGGTATTGGGAGTTCAGTAATGATGTGGATAGAGAACTGGCTGGCAGTCAGGAAGCAAAGAGTAGGAGTAAACGGGTCCTTTTCAGAATGGCAGGCAGTGACTAGTGGGGTACCGCAAGGCTCAGTGCTGGGACCCCAGCTATTTACAATATATATTAATGATTTGGACGAGGGAATTGAATGCAACATCTCCAAGTTTGCGGATGACACGAAGCTGGGGGGCAGTGTTAGCTGTGAGGAGGATGCTAGGAGTCTCCAAGGTGACTTGGATAGGCTGGGTGAGTGAGCAAATGCATGGCAGATGCAGTATAATGTGGATAAATGTGAGGTTATCCACTTTGGTGGCAAAAACAGGAAAGTAGACTATTATCTGAATGGTGGCCGATTAGGGAAAGGGGAGATGCAACGAGACATGGGTGTCATGGTACACCCGTCATTGAAAGTAGGCATGCAGGTGCAGCAGGCAATGAAGAAAGCGAATGGTATGTTAGCATTCATAGCAAAAGGATTTGAGTTTAGGAGCAGGGAGGTTCTACTGCAGTTGTACTGGGTCTTGGTGAGACCACACCTGGAGTATTGCGTACAGTTTTGGTCTCCTAATCTGAGGAAAGACATTCTTGCCATAGAGGGAGTACAGAGAAGGTTCACCAGACTGATTCCTGGGATGTCAGGACTTTCATATGAAGAAAGACTGGATAGACTCGGCTTGTACCCGCTAGAATTTAGAAGACTGAGGGGGGATCTTATAGAAACTTACAAAATTCTTAAGGGGTTGGACAGGCTAGATGCAGGAAGATTGTTCCCGATGTTAGGGAAGTCCAGAACAAGGGGTCACAGTTTAAGGATAAGGGGGAAATCTTTTAGGACCGAGATGAGAAAAACATTTTTCACACAGAGAGTGGTGAATCTCTGGAATTCTCTGCCACTGAAGGTAGTTGAGGCCAGTTCATTGGCTATATTTAAGAAGGAGTTAGATGTGGCCCTTGTGGCTAAAGGGATCAGGGGGTATGGAGAGAAGGCAGGTACAGGATACTGAGTTGGATGATCAGCCATGATCATATTGAATGGCGGTGCAGGCTCGAAGGGCCGAATGGCCTACTCCTGCACCTATTTTCTATGTTTCTATGTTTCTATGTTTCCTGCACTGTATCTCTAAAACTAAAACTGAAAAAAACTAAAATCGAGTGCTGGGTCGCTGGCAAATCGATCTGCAAGCCAATAAATTAGCCCACCCTCAATCTCAATCCCTGGGTGTGCGATGTACCAGTGTGATTATTGCTGTGGGCATCTAACGGTAAGGAGTTTACTTAAAATGGAATAAATTACAGGGCGTCAGGGACATTATTGTGCTCTGCACGAGATTACCTTCCCACAAGCAAAACAAAAATGTGTGGGCATGTTCTGAAGTTACAGCAAAAAAAAGAAATTGGAATGACTAAACTCACTAAGGTTGACTGTCTGCACTTCAACCACCATCTACTGGAGTCACGATCATCCCGTCAACGGAAAGCTCGAGGTCCCCGACCGGGACAGAGATTGAAATTATTTTTTTTTTTCGCCTTCCATCACAGTGAGGAATGTGGAGGAGCCACTGTGGTGGATGTTTATGTTAAGATGTATTTTTTGTGTTCTGTTGCTTTTTATTTGTGCGACTGACTTGGCAAATGAAATTCCTCGTATGTTGCAAAACATACTCGGCTAATAAAGCATTATTGCATTGTATTCACGATTCCATTAGATTTTGTTGCGCTACCCAGTTCTGTGTTTTGCTGGGGAAACCACATTTTTATCGTGGTTTCCATGGCTTGTAGAACCGGCTCTTAGTCTGATGATAAAACTCTCAGTCAACTCTCTGGTGAACTCCCAAGGAATCAAATAAGAAAATAAAATAAAAAGAGATAAAAGATAAAAGATCTGTCGCAAAGATCTAAGTTTAATCGTGCGTCAGGACTAGTTTTGGTCGGGAACATTGTCATAGAGTCATACAGCTTAGAAACAGGCCCCTTGGCCCAACTTGCCCACACCGACCAACATGTCCCATCTGCACTAGTCCCACTTGCTTGCGTTTGGCCCATATCCCTCTACACCTGTCCTATCCATGTACCTGTCTAAATATTTCTTTAACGTTGCGACAGTATCTGTAATACATCTGGGTATTTCAGTTAACAATGCTTATTAACCCAGAATGTGGAAAAAAGGAACTGCAGATGCTGGTTTATACCAAAGGTAGACTCAAAGTGCTGGAGTAACTCAGTGGTCGGGCAGCATCTCTGGAGAAAAAGGATAGGTGGTTATCTGCAGCTATCTGTTATGGTGAGCAAGATCGCATAACTATTAGACTTCAGATTCAAAGCATATAGTGAGGAAACAGGCCCTTTGGCCCACCTTGTCCACGCCGACCATCGATCAACCCGTATACTAGCATTATCCTACACACGAGGGACAATTCACAATTTTTTACCAAAACCAATTAACCTACAAATCTGTACGTCGTGGAAGGAAACCGGAGCACCTGGAGAAAACCCACGTAGTCTCAGGGAGAACATACAAACTCAATACAGGTAGCACCCATTGTCAGGATTGAACCCGGGTCTCTTGACTCTAACTTATCCAAGATACCAACGGCAATAGTTGTGTTTGCCATGTCAGCAGTTAGAACACTTCTGTAGATCATCCACGAGATGGGAGTCTCTGTGGTAGATCATTATAAACCTGTCAAATGATTCAAAATGAACTGGAGGACAGCGTGTGTTCACACAATCGTGGTACAGCTTTATTCTGTGCACTCTGCCATCTAACACACTGTGAAGGACACCTTTTCAAGGCTTTCTGCATGAGCTGGTTGTTCATCATGCATTCACGTTCTAAATGTCATGTCACTGAGATCGCAGTCCAATACAGTTCCTCTTCAATGGCAGTTCCAAGCATTCCTTAACCTCCTCACATTAAGCTTTACCAGTAACCCCTCATTAATATGTCAAAAAACTCCCTTTGGGACGGCAGGGTAGAGTTGCTGCCTCACATCGCCAGAGACCCAAGTTTCATACTGACTACGGGTGCTGTCTGCACAGAGTTCGTACGTTCTCCCAGTGACCTGCGTGGGTTTTCTCCAGGAGCTCCAGTTTCCTCCCACATTCCAGAGATGTACAGGTTTGTATGTGGTTTGTTTGTTTGTATTGGCTTTGGTAAAATTGTAAATTGTCCCTACTGTGTGTAGGATAGTGTAAGTGTGCGGGGATCGCTGGTCGGCGCAGACTCGGAGGGCCGAAGAGCCTGTTTCCCCACTTCATCGCTAAACTAAACTAAATTAAACTGAGACGGGTGAATCAATTGCTTAGTTCAGATTAGTTTAGTGATACCGTGTAGAAACAGGCCATTCGGCCCGCCAAGTCCACGCATAATCTATGTTATTCCATTACACACTCGAGGCAATTTACAGAAGCCAATTAACCTACAAACCTGTATGTCTTTAGAATATAAATAGGAAAATGGAGCATCTGGAGGAATCACAGGGAGAACATGGGAATGAAAGGAGTCACCCATTCCTTCTCTCCAGAGCTGTCCCACTGAGATACTCCAGCATCGTGTCTTGCTTGTTTAAATTGCTATTTTTTTGCTCCGCTCACGAATGCACCAGATTCCCTGCTGAAGGTGCTGCCCTGAAACACGCACTGTCAGTGTCCTTTCAAAGATAGACACGAAAAGCTGGATTAACTCAAGGAATGGGCGATGTTTCGGGGTCGTGATCCTTCGTCAGACCCATTCCTTCTCTCCAGAGATGCTGCCTGTCCCGCTGAGTTACTCCAGCTTTTTGTGTCTCTCTTCGGTTTAAGCCAGCATCTGCAGTTCCTTCCTACGCAGTCTCCTTTCAAGAGCCCACGTATTTTCCCGGAGCAGCTGCTAGCTAGGTGACTGATCAGCATGAGGTTTCGCTTTGTAGCTGATCAAGGCATTCAGTCCAACGCACCTATATTAAAGTTGTCAAATATTATCTATTTATGGGACGGTCAATGTTGGGCAAGAGTCACACGGAGATATTGAGTTTTTCATGACCAAAACACACCTTCTACTTAGACATCAGAGTATGTGTTCATTTTTAAATTCAAAGGGTTTTAACAGTAACAAAATCAAGCACATTCTCGTACTTCAGAGCGGGGAAGAATGAAATGTAAAGTTGTGTCGACATTTCAAAAGGTACTCACTCAGAATGCCGATGATTGAATTTCATAGCTCTTCTCTTTGAAAGCATCTTGTGGTTATTGAATTGGGAGAATTTAGCACGGGGATGAATCTCAAGAATCATAGGTTATAGAAATGTAAAATTGCTGTGCTGTATTTCAAAGGCAAAGAGAGCACTAAAAACGTTGACATTTTGGAGACATTTAGTGGTACCACGCGAGAATATGAGCACTTTGAAGCTGTCATCATTTTCTTGACATATGGATTAAAATTGTAACAAGATGCCAATATTGCTGCATACAAGTCTATCACTGATGTAACAAATGACAGTACTGAGCATTGAAAATCTCTGATGAAAATATGATGTCTGTGGTGAATTTAATAAAACGTCTCAATGCTAAGTCTGTAAGTATCAGGACGTTCTTTGTGCAATACAATGAAATCTCATCTGGCCCTCGAACGAAAAAAAATTGCAATGATTGCTAATACTGCGATCTTGATCTCAACCCTCATTACAGTCCCTGGTCATTGTCTATCAGAGTGGATGAGAGAAGGAATGAATTGAACGGACAATCTATAAGCTACTAACTCAGCAGGACAGGCAGCATCTCTGGAGAGATGGAATGGATGTCGTTTCGGGTCGAGACCCTTCTTAAGACTGATGTTCTGAAACATCACCCATACCTATCTTCTCTCCAGAGATCAGTCTGAAGAAGGGTCTCGAACCGAAACGTCACCTATTCCTTCGCTCCATAGATGCTGCCTCACCCGCTGAGTTTCTCCAGCAATTTTGTGTCTATCTTCGGTTTAAAACAGCATCTGCAGTTCCCTCCTACACAAAACTCTCATTTGACCTGGTTCCAATAAATTTCTTACATGATCTGAAATTTTAATCCATATTTTAACTGATAATTAGGAATATTTCAGATACTTTTGCCTCCATTTTGTGAGGCAAGTTCAGATTTCCATCACACTCCTCGTCTTCCTGATTTCAATAGTTCAATGTTTTTTATATTGTTACATGTACCTCGGTACAGTGAAATTCCTTTTTCTGCATACAGTTCAGTAACAATCTTATTATACATAGGCATAATCATACTTATGTACTGCAGTATGCTAGTAGATTACACTGAGACAGTACACAAGAGGGGCCAGGTTTATGGCACAAACTTGTACCTTCAATTACATTCTCGATCTATTAACCAACACCGAACCCCTATTCGCCCTGACAGTGTTACAGTCATAGTCACAGAGGCCGACGTCAGAAGATCCTACAGGGGGGTGAACCCTCGGAAAGCACCTGGACCTGATGATATACCCGGCCGTGTTCTAAAAACCTGTGTGAACCAACTGGCTGGAGTTTTTATGGACATTTTCAACCTCTCAATTCTGAGGTCTGAGATTCCCACTTGCTTTAAGAGGGCATCAATAATACCGATGCCCAAGAATTGCAAGGTGACGTGCCTCAATGACTTTCGACCAGTGGCATTAACGTCCACTGTGGTGATGAAGTGCTTTGAGAGGTTAGTTATGGTGCACATCAACTCCTACCTCGACAAGAACTTCAACCAACTACAGTTCGCATGCCGCCACAACAGGTCAACGAAGGTTGCAATTTCACTGGCTCTCCACTCCGCACTGGACCACTTGGACAATAAAACACCTACGTCAGGCTATTGTTTATAGACTACAGCTCGGAGTTTAATACCATCATCCCTTCCAAGCTGGTTACCAACCTCAAGGAACTGGGCCCCTGCGCATCCCTCTGCAATTGGATCCTCGACTTCCTCACCCACAGAGCACAGTCTCTTCGAATTGGCAGAAACACTTCAAACTCAGTAACAATTAGTACGAGAGCACCTCAAGGCTGCGTGCTCATCCCCCCGTTTACTCACACTATATCCACAACTGCGTAGCCGGTCATAGTGCGAACTCCATCATCAAGTTCGCCAATTACACCACTGTTGTTGGACGAACCACAGATGGGGACGAGTCAGAGTATAGATGTGAGATTGACCATCTGACCAAATGGTGCCAGCACAACAACCTGGCTCTCAACATCAGTAAGACCAAGGAACTGATTGTGGACTTTAGTAGGGGAAGGATGAGGACCCACAATCCTGTTTATATCAACGGGACAATGGTGGAGAGAGTCAATAACTTCAAATTCCTAGCCTTACATGTATCAGAAGATCTTTCCTGGACCTAGCACTCCGATGCAATAATAAAGAAGGAACATCAGCGACTCTACTTCCTGAGAAGATTACGGAGATTCGACATGACGAAGAGGATTCTCCTAAACATCTACAGGTGCACGGTAGAGAGCATTCTGACTGGTTGCATCGTGGCCTGTTTCGGCAACTTGAATGTCCAGGAGCGAAAAAGACTGCATAAAGTTGTGACCACTGCCCAGTCCATCACCGGCTTTGACCTCCCCACCGTCGAAGGGATCTATCGTAGTCGCTGCCTCAAAAAAGCAGCCAAAATCATCAAGGACCCACACCATCCTGGCCACACACTCATCTCACCACTGCCATCAGGAAGAAGGTATAGGAGCCTGAAGACTGTAACATCCAGGTTCAGGAACAGCTTCTTCCCCACAGCCATCAGGCTATTAAACACAACGAATAAGCTATGAGCTCTGAACTGCAAAAGACTATTTTATTATTTGTTATTTGCACTATATTTGTTATTTATTGGACTTTTTCTTTTTTTTTCCCGTTATATACAATGTTTACATATTCAAATATTCTGTTGTGCTGCAGCAAGTAAGAATTTCATTGCCCCGACCGAGACATATTACAATAAAACACTCTTGACTCTTGACACCAGCACATTGTCACCTTGTCGTGGTGGAGAAGCTTGTGTGGTCCTGAGATCCTGAGAGCGATGCCGTCTGGAGCTATGCTCCTGGTAGGGCCACCCATGGCGGTAAGGTCGAGGGGGAGGTCGCTGACAAAGAGCAATCCAAACAAGTCCTCAACAGTGGAACAGGCGGAGGATGATTGCTGACCTTAGTGGAGCGTCACAACAGGCTGCAGCAGAAAAGGGTCTCCGGTCGTCTTGGACTCCATGCCACTGGATCCTGACCCAGATCTGTCAAGGACCGTGTGGTGGCTGTCTGTGCACCAGTCTCCACACGTTAAACAAAGTCACGCACAGGCGTCCTCCATGGAGAGGACAGTCACACTCGTTTCGAGTGACCGCCGATTATGACATTCATAAGTTCATAAGTGATAAGAGCAGAATTAGGCCCATCTAGTCTACTCCGCCATTCAAACATGGCTGAACTATCTATCCCTCTCAACTCCATTCTCTGGGGAGAGAGAAAGAAGAATGAAAGTGCGATAAGAGGGGATAGAGAGCGAGAGAGAGAGAGAAGAGTGGTAGTAAGAGAAAGATGTAAAAGGACTGAGGGAGGAGAGAGAATGAGAAAATAAATCAATCAATGGAGATTGTTCTTGTTCCGTCAGCTCTTTGATAAACGATTCAATCGGTACTTGATATAATTGTTGCTTCTCAATAACACATTATTATTTTTCATCCCTTAAGCAGTTTGTGACCTTTGAGAAGTGCTGAGATCTTACAGGAAGATTATTATGTTTTTCCCTCACGGTATCAGTTTCTTTACCCACGGGCTAAATTAATAAGCTGCTCATATCATCCCATTCACACGTTAGCCACTGCCCACTCTAGTTTAGTTTAGAGATACAGCGTGGAAACAGGCCCTTCGGCCCATCGAGCCCGTGCCAACCAGCGATCTCCACACACTAACACTATCCTACGCACACGCGGGACAATTTACATTGACACCAAATCAATTAACCTACAAACCTGTACGTCTTTGGAGTGTCGGAGGGAAGAGAAGATCCCACGCAGGTCAATCTCCGTACAGACAGCACCCGTAGTCAGGATCGAACCCTGGTCTCTGGTGCTGCAAACGCTGTGAGGCAACAACTCTACCGCTGCGCCACCGTGCTGCCCCTCTGCTAACCATTTACAACCATCTACAAGTCACTGCACCCTCCAGATTATTTCCTCCCCTTTTGTGTCGCATGCAGCTTGAGAATTAGTGTCACTATACACAAGTTCACAAGTTATAGGCGTATAATTAGGCCATTCGGCCTATCGAGAATACTCCACCATTCAATCGTGGCTGATTTCTGCCTCCTAATACCATTTTCCTGCCTTCTCCCCATAACCCTCGACGTTCATTCCAGTTCCTATCTCTCAATTCCAGAGGTTTCAGTTTATTCCAGTCCCAGATGCCCTTTCTGTGGAATTGTTCATGTTCATAGGTTCTAGGAGAAGAAATAGGCCATTCAGCCCTATTCTCATGCCTTCTCCCCATAACCCTTGAACCTTGACACGAGTTTATGCTCTCTCTGTGACCTCAAGACCTTCATGTGTCGCGTGTCTAATTTTCTTGAGAAGATATCTGCATCTTAATTCCAAATAACGGACAAACTATGGTTTTATCAGTGGAGGACACCAGGGCTACGCTTGGCCAGGCCGACACTGCAATGCCGCCAGGACATAAGACCTTCATGGTCAGATCAAGATCCTGCACTTACAACAACTGGGACTTGAAAATGGCGACAAAGTGGCAACACTGTATACTGTCTCAGTGTACAACTGCTGTACACCAGTACTGTATCTGAGACACTTATCTAAGATGTATCGAAGTGCTTATATATCAAGGAGAGCATAAACTCGTGTCAAGGTTTGTTTGTTTTTTCTTTTTTTGTTCCTTTGTCCTGTTTTTAGTTAATTTTATTTTATTAATTTGTGCATGTGTGTGGGTGGGGTGGGAGAAACATGTTTTGGTCTCTTCCTTCGGGGGATGCGACTTTTTATTCTGTCGTATTCCCCGTCTCCGTCTTGTGCCGAGGCCTAATGGCGGAGCTCGGATCTGTGGCGGCGGAAGCAGCAGCGGCAGCGGTGACCCGACTCGGCCTCGGATCTGTGGCGGCGGCAGCAGCAGCGGCGACCCGACTCGGCCTCGGAGCTGTGGCGGCGGCAGCGACAACCCGCGGAGTTTGAACTGGCCCGTTCGCGGAGCACGGTTGAGCCGCAGGACTTACCATCACCCGGTGGGGTCACAACATCTGGAGCCTGGATCGCCTCAGTGCAGAGGGAGAACAAAGAGGGAAGAGACAGAGACTTTAAGATTTTGCCTTCCATCACAGTGAGGAGGTGTTTGGTGAACTCACTGTGGTGGATGTTAAATTTGTGTTGATTGTGTTTTTTTGTCATTTTTATTATATGTATGACTGCAGGGAAACGAAATTTGACAAATTGACAAATAAATTCAATTCAATTCAATAGTGATACTTGTACTGAACTGTTTACAAAAAAAAGAATATCTCATGTACCTCGGTACATGTTTTCTAAACTTGTCTGGTTTTCAACTTCTTTCCATTATTTAGAATAGAATATTCCAGATACTGTAGCATTTTCAATATCCCCTAATGCCTTCAATTCTGTGCAACCATACATCCATACTTGTTGTCTTGTTGAGTCTCATTGTCTGCCATTAATTCTCACCTAAGCCATAGCTGACAATGGTCTGTTCCCTTAATCTTTGTTACTTTTTTGCATATCTTTCATTCATTTTGTTCTATATCTCTCCATATCACCATCTATATTTCTCGTTCCAATTTCCCCTGACTCTCAGTCAGAAGAAGGGTCTCGACCCGAAACATCTCCTATTCCTTTTCTCCAGAGATGCTGCCTGTCCCGCTAGGTTACTCCTGCCGCTGCAGTCCGTCTGTCTTTTTTTTCTTTTGTCCTGTTAAGTGTATGTTTTGGTTGTAGTTTATATATTATTTTTAGCTGTGTATATGTGGGGGGGGGGGTTTGGGGAAACTTTTAAATCTCTTCCCTGTACGGGGACCCGACCTTTCCCTGTCGGGTCTCCGTTGTCGTTGGGGCCTAGCACCGTGGAGCGTCCTCCAACCGGAACCAGTCGTGGAGCCTGCGGACTCACCATCGTGGAGCTGGCCGACTTCGGAGCGTGGTGAGCTGTGGAGGGGCGCGGCTGCGACCCGACTTCGGAGCTCCATAGCCTCCAGCCGCTGGCCCTGTGGACGGTAACTTTGGGAGTTCGTGGGTCCCTGGGGGGAGACCGCATTTCAGAGCTCTCGCAATGTCAACTTTTCCTGCCTGAACCGCGGGGTTAAAACGACCCGGAGCGGGGCCTTACATCGCCCGGCGTGGCTTTAACGGCCACGGGACTTACCATTGCCCACCGGGGGCTCCAACATCAAGACCCGGAGCAGGGCCTTACATCACCCAGCGCAGCCTTAACGGCCGCAGGACTTACCATCGCCCGCCGGGGGCTTTAACATCGGGAGAAGAATAAAGAACAGGGGAGAGGGAAGACTTTGCCTTCCATCACTGAGAGGAGGTGTTTGGAGATTCACTGTGATGGATGTTTATGTAAATTGTGTTCATTGTGTGTCTTGGTTTTTTTTTCTTGTTTGTATGACTGCAGAAACGTAATTTCATTGGAACTTAGGTTCAAATCACAATAAACGGTATTCTGATTCTGATTCTTCTAAAATTTCAAACGTTGTTAAAAATGCCACAATTGATGCTCTGACTACCGTTTTCATTTATGCATTTAAATTGTCAGAAATATAAATTAAACATCCTACAGGAATGTTCAAAACAACCTCTCACTACATAAAAACAAAACTGAAAGATAAATAATTTCTCCATTCTAAAAGAGGGCAGAACAAAACTGAAAGATAAATAATTTCTCCATTCTAAAAGAGGGCAGCACAGTGGCGCGGCAGTAGAGTTTCTGCCTTACATCGCCAGAGACCCACGTTCGATCCTGACTACGGGTGCTGTCTGTGTGGAGTTTGTACGTTTTCCCCTTGACCTGCGCGGGTTTTCTCCGAGATCTTTGGTTTCCTCCTACACTCCAAAGACGCACAGGTTTGTAGGTTAATTGGCTTGGTATAAAGGCAAATTGTCCCTAATGTGTGTGGGATAGTGTTAATGTGCAGGGATCGCTGGACTCTGTGTTTCCGCACTGTATCTCTAAACTAAGCTAGACTGTGAATCAATATAAAAACTTTTTTTTGGAGCAAATATGTAAGTCAAGCTATTCACGTCAAAATAACACCTTTTACCTTCCTACTAGTGTTAATGAAAGACCTGTGTGACATACCATAGAAAAAATATTTCTGCAGCAAACATTACTTTTAACAACATGTCTTGAAGGTTTCCCCACTGTGAGCATTTGACCTGCTGTCTTCAATCCAGTATTATTTCATCTGAACAAACCCAATTCAATTGCTTTCATTTATTCCTCTGGTCCAACAAATCAAGGACCTTCCATATAACCCTGCTATTGACTGACTGTTAATGTAAGTGAATTTTATTTGACAGCAGGCTATACCTCTGATCCAGAGGATGCTGTTTTTAACAAACCAACTGCTGCTTGCACCTCCTCAAAAAGAATAGGGCGGCATGGTGGCTCAGCGGTAGAGTTGCTGCCTTACAGCGCCAGAGACCCGGTTTCGATCCTGACTACGGCCGCTGTCTGTGTGGAGTTTGCACGTTCTCCCCATGACCACATGGGTTTTCTCCGGGTGCTGCGGTTTCCTCCCTCACTCCAAGGTTGTACAGGTTTGTAGGTTAATTGGCTTCGGTAAAATTGTCTCTAGTGTGTGGGATAGTGTTAGTGTACGGGCTGATCGCTGGTCACTGCGGTCTTGGTGGGCCAAAGGGCCTGTTTCTGCACTGTATCTCCAAAGTCTAAAAACAGTCTAGGAGATTAAAAAAAAACTTTATGAGTAAGCATGAAATATTCAGCTGTGATGTTGTGTCCGTAACAACTATCCTCAGCATGAAATATTAATTAAAACTCATTGATTTTGGACTGTGGTATGGCACTATAATCTAGTGAGCAATGTTTGCACGTAGACTCTGTGGTCTGTTTCTTTACATTATCTCATTATCTGCTATCTGCGAATTGTATTTATGAATGACAATAATCCCTCCGCAAAAAAACAATCTCACCATAACTTGATACCCGTGCTAATAAGGCAACCATTGATCCACATTTACTGTGTTGTAGTGAGACCAGGCAGGTTGAGCAAAATATTCTTTATTAACACAAACAAACACCGCGTACCTAGTCTAGATCTAACGATTACAGCTCCTGTCGATGCGAGGAGCACTCACTACTGACTACTCTCAAAAGACCTCGAATGAACACCCGGTCACGTGATAGTCCCGTCCAATGACGAGGGTTCTGAATAACCAACCCCACCACTAGGTGCCACTACAGTGTATATACCAGATCATATGTCACTTTTGCACCACTCACCAGAGGAATTTCAGATAAAACAGATCTACATTGAAGAATAAAGGTACAAAGTGCTGGAGTAACTCAGCTGATCAGACAACATCTCTGGAGAAAATGGATAGATACCAAGTCGATCACCCGTTCACACAAGTTCTACATTTTTTCATCCACTCCCTACATTCTAGGGGCATAGTGGGGTGGGAGATTGCAACCTTCACGTGGTCCGCCCTGTTTGGACTAATGCAATCAACTCGACGTGCACAAACGGAAGATCAAATAGAACAAGTTGTCCAACAGCTTTAGGCTGTGCACGCCATACGAAAGAAGTCGAAGAAGGGGAATAGTGCAGAGACCAATTAACCTATGAACTCGGACGTCTTTCAGATGTGAGCGGAAACCTGAACACCCAGAGGAAACCCACGCAGTCACAGAGGGAGAGCGTACAAACGCCACACAGGCTACAACCGAGGTCTGGATCGCGCCCGGGTCTTTGGCGCTGTGAGGCAGCAGCTCTACCAGCTGCACCATTGCACTGCACAGGCTAGAGATGATGGAAAGGCTATGGAAGGGCACAGTGGCTTGGATACAAGCCACTTGTCACTGGATACCCAGTCATTGGCCTGATCTTTGAACCACAGTGTTTATGATATTGGTTTGGTTGAATTCCGGTCAATAGTTATATAAGAAGGGCCCAGAATTCATCATAATATTCCACTTGACAATTGGCGGCACACTGGCACGGCGGTGGAGTTGCTGCCTCACAGTGCCAGAGACCCAGGTTCGATCCTGACCACGGGTGCTGCATGTGCGGAGTTTGCACGTACTCCCTGTCACCATGTGGTATTTTTTGCGTGCTCCGGTTTCTTCTTGCATTTTAAAGACATGCAGATTTGTAGGTTAATTCACTTCTGTAAATTGCCCCTTGTGTGTAGGGTAGAACTAGTGTAACTAGAGTGATTGCTGATTGGCACGGACTCGGTGGGCCAAAGGGCTGGTTTCCACTGTATCTCAAAATCAAACAAAACTAATTACCATGTAACTTTAATTCCACATTTCAAAATTAGTTGGATGTAACATTGATGCTCCTGCAAAACCACTAATCTTAGTGAGTTTAGCAAATGTGTTGGAAGAAAATGACACAATCAGCCAAACTGCGGCCAAATATTTTTCAGTGTTGGTCTATGGGCTTCATACAACATGTATTTTCCAAATTCTAAATCTTAATGCCTCCAACACTGCACAACAATCCTCTTAAATTAATCCATATACAAATTTCAGCTGTGGTGTAAAGTGTAAATTTGGCTAAATTAGATTTTATAATATGCATGGGGATTAGGGTTTAATTACAGAATTAACCTTTCAGCATAGTGCAGAAAACATAACTCCCATCTTCAACAAATGTTTGTGGTATAGTGGTAATGCTGTATTAATGAAACAAGCTACTTGTGTAAATTTGAACAGGCTCTTTGTCCAAATTGGAAAAAAAAGACTTTTCAGCAAATTCCAAACCACTTCATGGTAATCAAAGCGATTCCTCATTATTCTGAGATACCGCACATTGCTGATGTTATTCAAATAAAAAATAACATGTTCTTTTTATTAAAACTCATCAACCTCAAACAGGGGTAAATATCTGGTCTGTTGTGTAAACGATTAATTAATCATTGTCATGCCTAAAATAGGATGGAATAAATATATTGCATGTGACATGTGTAATAAAGCTAATAATATTAATTGTGAGGTACAGTGGCAGGGCTGGTAGAGTTGCTGCCTCATAGAGTTGAGACATGAGGTTCAATCCTGACATTGGGGTGCCGTGTCAGTGAGGACTTTGCATGATCTCCTTGTGACTGCGTGGGTTTCCTCCGGGTGCTCCGGTTTCCTCCCACATCCAAAAGACGTACAGGTTTGTTGGTTTTAGATTTAAATTAGACATACAGTGCAGAAACAGGCCCTTCGGCCCACTGAGTCTGCACCAACCAGCGATCCCCGTACACTAATGCCATCCTACACACAAGGGACAATTTACAATCTTTACCGAAGCCAATTAACCTACAAACCTGTACGCCTTTGGAGTGTGTGAGGAAACCGGAGCACCCAGGGAAAACCCACGCGGTCACGGGGAGAACGTACAAACTCTGTACAGACAGCTCCCGTAGTCAGGGTTGACCTGGGTCTCTGGCGCTGTAAGGCAGCAACTCTACCACTGCACATCATCAAGGTTAATTGGCTTCTATATCTTGCCCCTTGTGTGTAGGGAGTGAATGTAAATGTGGGATAGTGTAGAGTAACATAGAACTAGGGGAACGGGTGATCAATAGTTGGCATGGCTCGATGGGCCGAGTCATGTTATTTATATACGAATGACATCAGCAATATGTATCATCTCAGAATAATGAAGATTATTTTGACTTCCAAGTCAAGTCACGTCAAGTCAAGTTATTCATCACATACACATACGAGATGTGCAGTGAAATGAAAAGTGGCAATGCTCACGGACTTTGTGCAAACAAACAAACAAACAAACAAACTACAAACAGAATGGAACAGAATCACATATTCTTTTACATATTAAATATTGTGGGTGGAAGGAAAAAGGGAAAAAAACACAGCAATTTTTTAAAAAGCAGTAGAATGGTACAGTAAAGTTAGTCCCTGGTGAGATAGGAGTTTACAGTCTTAATGGCCTCTGAGAAGAAACTCGTTCCTTAAGAGTACTTAAGGAAGTAGCCGCAGAAATAGTGGATGCATTAGTGATAATTTTTCAAAACTCTTTAGATTCTGGAGTAGTTCCTGAGGATTGGCGGGTAGCTAATGTAACCCCACTTTTTAAAAAGGGAGGGAGAGAGAAAACGGGGAATTACAGACCAGTTAATCTAACATCGGTAGTGGGTAAACTGCTAGAGTCAGTTATTAAAGATGGGATAGCAGCACATTTGGAAAGTGGTGAAATCATTGGGCAAAGTCAGCATGGATTTATGAAAGGTAAATCATGTCTGACGAATCTTATAGAATTTTTCGAGGATGTAACTAGTAGAGTGGATAAGGGAGAACCAGTGGATGTGTTATATCTGGACTTTCAGAAGGCTTTCGACAAGGTCCCACATAAGAGATTAGTATACAAACTTAAAGCACATGGTATTGGGGGTTCAGTATTGATGTGGATAGAGAACTGGCTGGCAGACAGGAAGCAAAGAGTAGGAGTAAACGGGTCCTTTTCACAATGGCAGGCAGTGACTAGTGGGGTACCACAAGGCTCAGTGCTGGGACCCCAGCTATTTACAATATATATTAGTGATTTGGACGAGGGAATTGAATGCAACATCTCCAAGTTTGCGAATGACACGAAGCTGGGGGGAAGCGTTAGCTGTGAGGAGGATGCTAGGAGGCTGCAAGATGACTTGGATAGGCTGGGTGAGTGGGTAAATGCATGGCAGATGCAGTATAATGTGGATAAATGTGAGGTTATCCACTTTGGTGGCAAAAACAGGAAAGGATACTATTATCTGAATGGTGGCCGATTAGGAAAAGGGGAGATGCAACGAGACCTGGGTGTCATGCTACACCAGTCATTGAAAGTAGGTGTAGCAGGCAGTGAAGAAAGCGAATGGTATGTTAGCATTCATAGCAAAAGGATTTGAGTATAGGAGCAGGGAGGTTCTACTGCAGTTGTACAGGGTCTTGGTGAGACCACACCTGGAGTATTGCGTACAGTTTTGGTCTCCTAATCTGAGAAAAGGCATTCTTGCCATATAGGGAGTACAGAGAAGGTTCATCAGGCTGTTTCCTGGGATGTCAGGACTTTCATATGAAGAAAGACTGGATAGGCTTGGCTTGTACTCGCTAGAATTTAGAAGATTAAGGGGGGATCTTATAGAAACTTACAAAATTCTTAAGGGGTTGGACAGGCTAGATGCAGGAAGATTGTTCCCGATGTTGGGGAAGTCCAGAACCAGGGGTCACAGTTTAAGGATA
The DNA here is from genome assembly GCF_010909765.2 of Amblyraja radiata. Classification (NCBI taxonomy): domain Eukaryota; kingdom Metazoa; phylum Chordata; class Chondrichthyes; order Rajiformes; family Rajidae; genus Amblyraja; species Amblyraja radiata. The sequence continues at coordinate 10,358,275 of NC_045968.1, read as the reverse complement.
AGGGGGAAATCTTTTAGGACCGAGATGAGAAAAACATTTTTCACACAGAGAGTGGTGAATCTCTGGAATTCTCTGCCACAGAAGGTAGTTGAGGCCAGTTCATTGGCTATATTTAAGAGGGAGTTAGATGTGGCCCTTGTGGCTAAAGGGATCAGGGGGTATGGAGAGAAGGCAGGTACAGGATACTGAGTTGGATGATCAGCCATGATCATATTGAATGGCGGAGCAGGCTCGAAGGGCCGAATGGCCTACTCCTGCACCTATTTTCTATGTTTCTATGTTTCTATGTTTCTCAACCTCTCCGTTCTCACTGCATGACAACGGAGGAATTTGCCTGACCGTAGCAGCTGGAACAGTCCATTGCAGGGGTGGAAGATGTCTCCCATGATCTTATTGGCTCTGGTATTGCACCTCCTGATGTATAGTTCCTGCAGTGGGGCGAGTGAAGTTCCCATAGTGCGTTCGGCCGAACGCACTACGCTCTGCAGTGCCTTCTTGTCCAGGGCAGAGCAATTCCCTAACCAGATTGTGATATTTCTGGACAAGCTGAGTAGAAGCACTGGAGACGCTCTGAATTTCCTCAATTGCCTGAGGTGGTAAAGGCGCTGCCTTGCCCTACTCACGAGTGCTGCAGCGTGTGATGTCCTTGTCATATCCTCATCTGGGAATTGAGCAATTCCATTAGGCAATTGGCTTTGAATTTGGAAAAAAGTCTATTTCGCCATGCCCTATCTCTAAACTAAACGGAACAAAATAAAAATTTGATTTACTGGAAAAAACAGCTAATCATCCTTGCTAGAAGGACATTCAGAGCAGTGGAATACATAAGCATATAATTACTATTTAATTATATATGAATTAGCCAATAAGTATTTATAACAGGGCTGAAAATTAAATGAGGTCCTTTTTGGAGAAACAAGTTGCTTCTCAATGCTGTTAGCCATTTTACGTGTGCTAAATGCAGTAACTAAAACACATCCTTCCTGCAGGGGCAGTCCCTTATCTCTCTGACTGCTGGATTATAGGCTCAGCAATAAAGAACAGAGGATTATGCTTGATATGACCCTGGATTTCGAAAGATGGACTCCCAAGAGAAATTGTAGATGGTGGTTCAGAGAGGGAACTGTAGGCCTTTTGTTTCCATCTCCATCATTACTCTGTGGCCACAGTGGACTTATTGTTATGAATAGTAATTCACTCCCCTCCCCTCTATTCCCCCCTCCACCACCTTAGTGGCCTTGCCAGTTCCTCTGTTCGCATCCTTATATCCCTCTCATTAGCACATCTTTCCCAGCAGCCAACAAAGGACAATTCTGGGTCTCACCCCATCCTGAGGTCATCTGTTGCCGCCTCTGATTTATCCTGGCCTTTTCTCACCAACAACACCTGGCTGGTCTCCGCGACGAGGTCATGGCACGTAGCGGCCTCATCTGACGGCAGAATCAAGTTGGGGAGCCAGCCCATCAACTCTTCGCACCTCTGCCTTAGCTCTTGTGTATGCTCCAGCTGAGTACTGTGCACCCGTATGGAGTAGAACCAGACACACTATCCTGGTAGACACGAGCCTGAACAGCACCTTGCGAACCATCACTGGGTGCCTTCAACCTACTCCAGACGAGCAGCTCCATATACTTGCAGGCATTCGCATGCAGGGATCCGAATGAAAGCAGCAACTCTGGCATAATCTCATCATTCCATGGACCCAGATCACCTCCTCCATCAGGCTATCAGCAGGGAGCAGAGGTCGCCCTGACTGAAGTCCCGTCACCCCTTTGCTCCACATGGAAAACAACTCCTAGCATCCATCCTGCCAACTGAGACAAAAGCACACTGGATAGCCACCAAGTGGTCACAGGAGTAGAACGACAGACAGCCAAGCATGTCATCCCACTCTACCACCCACCAAATGGAGCTCAGGGTCTGGCAGGCATTGACGCAGAGACAACAACCTGGCTACTCAACACCCGGTTTGAGATCTAACTCTTCCTTTGGTTTATGTTTCATTCGCAAGAAGAAGGGGACCTCCTGTTTACACCCCCACCTCTACTTCCAGTCTGAGGAAGGGTTCCGACCCGAAACGTCACCTTTTCCTTTTTCTCCAGAGATGCTGCCTGACCCGTTGTGTTACACCAGCACTTTGTGTCTATCTTCAGTGCAAACCAGCATCCACAGTTCCTTCCTTACATATTGAACCTATCAATGTCTAAGTTGGAAGTATGGTTTCAAATTAAGAACTGCAATGCTAAGGCTGTGCTGCTACAATGGGTTTCCAGCCAGCAAGCTTCTTGGCAAAGCCGAAGGCACCTAACTTTGAATACTTCGGAACTGTAGTTTTAAACAATCGAGACGCGCCTCACAGTTGCAATTTACCACTGAGGAAATAATAAAGGATGCAACGGTTATGTTTAACTTGTCACATTCCACAAGAAAATTCGCAGAGAGAAAAGAATGATCCCGCCCGGGGGCAGCCCCAATAATAACAGTGAACGTAAGAACTGACAACGAGAAGCAGACTTGGAAAGAATAAAAAACGTTTTTAATCCATAGACTTCGTCAGGAGATTCTAGTGCGGGTTTGTTATTCTTGTAGTCGCAAGAGATTAGTTTAGTATAGTTCAGAGATACTGCACGGAAACAGGCCCTTCGGCCCACCGAGTCTGATCCCCGCACACTAACACTACCCTACACACACAAGGGACAATTTTACATTTTGTACCAAGCCAATTAACCTACAAACCTGTACGTGTTTAGAGTGCGAGATGAAACCGAAGATGTCAGAGAAAATCCACGCAGGTCACAGGGAGAAGGTACAGACTCAGCACGGACAAGCATCTGTAGTCGGGATCGAACCCTGGTCTGTGAGTGCTGCAAGCGCCGTAAGACAGCAACTCTACCGCTGTGCCATCGTGCGGCCATTTTGTCTCTGCATTTTAAAAAAATCATATATTTTCAATGGATTTCTGCTCAACTCATTTCTTCCATCCCTTCCAGGAGCAGCTCAGGAGTTTATAACAATAACCCCCTTATTGCCATAATGAATGATAAATTGATGTGCCCATTATTCGTGGCTGTTGAGAGCTATTGTGATTCGTATAACACCAGCTAGACCACACCGAAGAGATTGCAGAACATTACATTGCAGGCTTACCGACCTGAATCTCCCATCAATAAATTATTAGAGATAAAAAACTAAAATGAATCAAGCTTAGGGACAACAATAAAAAAAAGTATGTTATTGATTCAAGGCAAGATGAGAAATAAGGCTATTAATTGTCTCCCTGCTGAAGTAAATCCCACTCTCATCAACTGCTTTCCTATAAATCTTAATCTGGATAAAAGGACAGATTCATAATGTTGATGTGCTCGATCAAGCCTGATAGAGAATGTAAATGATAAAATGAGCTAAATATAGGCTTAAGAACAAATATTTACAATGGATTTACAGTGGCTTGAATTTTACATTTTTAAATCTTAATTTTTAATCAATGAATGATGAATGAAAGAAAGAATGAATGAGTGAATGAATGAATGAATGAATGAATGAATGAATGAATGAATGAATGAATGAATGAAAGAAAGAATGAATGAATGAGTGAGTACTTTATTGTCACATACGACAAGTCACAGTGAAATTCTTTGCTAGAAAACCCAAGGTATGCAAATAGTCACCACATAAAGGGCGCTTACACCGTTACAAAGTATGCACAGTATCCGCGCCATGTCCCTCTATGTTCACCCAGCCCCCCTCAAGGCGGTCTCCCCCCCCCCCCCCACCACTCTGGGTCCCCATTGTCCATTGTTCTTCCCCCTCCCTCACGCCGGACCCTCCTTTGTTCCTTCCCTCAGCAGCGGCGTCCTCACTCCCACGCGGTCCGTCCTCGCCCGTCGGTTGCCGCCATCATGGACTGCCGCATTGACCTCTCCACCATCGCGGCCGAGTTCTCACCGGCAACGACTAAAGTGCCAGGTTTTTTGTATGTCACAATCGCAACAAAGGGATACCATAGAACTAATGCGGGCGGGTAATTGATGGTCGGCATGCACTAGGTAGGGCCGGAGGGCCCGTTTCCTTGCTGTATTTCTAAACTAAACTAAAACTCTAACTGCTACCTGATCTGTGTTTTGTACAGTTGCAAAATAATACCTTCTCACCTTCTCCATCATGGTCTGGTTTGGCTCAGCCACCAAGCACGACACCCAGAGGCTGCAGCGAATCGTCCGATCAGCAGAGAAGGTTATTGGCTGCAACCTTCCCTCCATTGACGAACTACACACTACAAGGGCCAGGAAGCGAGCGGGTAAGATCATCTCTGACCCCTCTCACCCTGGCCACAAACTCTTTAAATCACTTCTCTCTGGAAGGCGACTCTGGATTGTCAAATCTGCCACAGCCAGACATAAAAATAGCCTTTTTCCACGAGTAATATCTCTACTCAACAGCCAAAAAAACGTAGCCTCCTTTCTCTCTGGTATTTTGTTTGGTTCTCATGTTTGATCAATGTTTGGTTCACATGTTTGATTAATGTTTAGTGTTTTATGTGTCATGCGTAACTCTCACTGTATGTCATGTTGTCAATTATGGGTGGAGCACCAAGGCAAATTCCTTGTATGTGAATACTTGGCCAATAAACTTATTCATTCATTCATTCAGCCATGATCATAGTAAATGGTGGTGCTGGCTCAAATGGCCGAATGTCCTACTCCTGCGCCTATTGTCTATTGTCTATTATTGAATATGTGACACTTCAGGTCGAGGCTGAAGAAGGTTCTCAACCCGAAGCATCACCTATTCCTTTTCTCCAGAGATGCTGACTGACATCTTTGAATTACTCCAGCATTTTGTGTCTATCTTGAGGGTTAAATCATGTTGTGTATCCTCAGGGCAAGGGTAATTTGCCCAGGGACATTTACTGTGGTGACATTAGTCGACTGGAGATGACCACCATTGCGCTCTATTCCAGGATAAGTTACTTTTTAGACACATATTCCTTTCTCCTCAGCTGACCGAATTTTGGTCCGACTTAACTAAGTACAAGAGTTGTTATTCTGCACGAGAAGATGAATTATGATAGGAGAAGAACAGTTATCATGCATTCTTTAGAAAGACAGTGAAGAATTTTATTCTTTGCTATCTTAATTAGCTCAACAATTTTGTAATTTCAGTTAAGTCTGAAGAAAGGTCTCGACCCGAAACATCAACTATCCACATTCTCCAGAGATGCTGCTTGACCCGTTGAGTTACTCCAGTAATTTGCGTCTTTTTTCTTTTGTGAACCAGCAACCTTGTATGCGTCTCTCTCTCTCATTTCTGCACTGCACCAAACCCTTAAATGGTTCATTACTGGATGCACAAAAAACAGAACATTTATCCGAAACAGGAAAGCGGAACTGACAAACTGAAGAGAGCGTAGGACCAAAGAAAGCAGCATTAGCCCGTTAGGTTTTAAATTGTTGTGTCACATTTAATCATGTTCACTTATTAGTGCCTCTTGAGGAGATGATGACTAATGGTGGAAATAAAAATTACTGAATATGATCAAATATTCAGTTTGCATGAGTGCTAAATTTCAGAAGACGTCAAGCCAGTATCAAAGAGCATGAAGCTTATTTTGTGATCTGGCCACAAATTAATTTATTGCTATTCGTAAAATCATTGAATAATCCCAAATGTGATTCTAGTTTTGCACATCAACGTCAGTTGTTGATGGGTCTGACGCCATATTCTCACTCCCAATGGTTCCACTGATGTTCAAGATTCCCTTGACGAACATGTACAAAGGTAATATATTGTCCATTCATGTAACTCTTCCTTGAAAAATACTTGGACCCACTGAATAATCTTTAATCTCACAATATCAATGGCATGTGGGTCTCCAATTTCCTCCCACTCAGAGTTATTATAATGCAAAGGGTTTTTAATCATGCTAACCTCTTCATGTTGCAAGCGCTTTGATGTTGAAATGTGATGACAAGGGTGGCGTATTCATCATCCTTTATCATTGATGATGCATGAGACACAGCTGTATAAATCTATACAGAAGTACTGCAGTACACACTGGAAAAATAACACCATCTCCCTTTCTACAGATCTGTTTTCACGAGGGTAAACACTCAGAAAGTAGAAGGCCCAGATGGAGTCCCGGGTCAAAGGTTACGGGGAGCAGGCAGGAGAATGGGGTTGAGAGTGAAAGATAGATCAGCCGTGATTGAATGGAGGAGGAGACTCAATGGGCTGAATGGCCTAATTCTGCTCCTATGACTTATGAACTTAACTTATAAGTCGCAGATATATTCTGTGTTGCAAATAAATAATTTAAATTTGCTTTATCCTCTTTTCAGAATGGCTTCACATTTAATTACATTTATTTAAAGAATTGTCCATAATGTTAGAGAGAGTGATGACCTCATAAACAGGCAATAAAACTGTGCACAAATCAACGGGCCAAATGTCTTCAATCCCTCAGGTCCAGTTTACTTCAGTTTAGTTTATTGTCACGTGTACCGAGGTACAGTGAAAGGCATTTGTACCATGCTGACCAGTCGGTGGAAAGACAATACATGATTACAATCGATCCATTTACAGTGTACAGATACATGATACGGGAATAATGTTTAGTGCAAGGTAAAGGAAGCAAAGTCTGATCAAGAATAGTCTGAGGTAGACAAAATTGCTGGAGAGACTCAGTGGGTGATGCAGCATCTATGGAGCGAAGGAATAGGTGACGTTTCAGGTTGAGACCCTTCTTGTCTACCTTTGATTTTTCCAGCATCTGCAGTTCTTTCTTAAACAAAGGATAGTCTGAGGGTCACCAAAGAGGTGGATAGTAGTTCAGCGCTGCTCTACATATCTGTACCTCTTTGGCAGATGGAAGGCTGCATAAATAGTAAAAGGGCACATCCTCCCATATATACTCATTCTGTCAGCCATTTTTTGCCCCATTTTCAGATTCTATATTAACCTCATTAGGGTGGCAGGAGAGTTGCTGCCTTACAATTAATGCAGTGGCGGAGACATGGGTTAGATACCGACTACGGGTGCTGTCTATACGGAGTTTGTGCATTCTCCCCATGAGTTTTCTCAGAGATCTTCGGTTTCCTCCCACACTCCAAAGACGTACAGGTATGTAGGTTAATCGGCTTGGTAAATGTTTAAAAATATGTTCTCTTTGATTTCTCATTTTCACACCTTACCCTTCCATATCTCTCGATTCCCTCTCCCCTGACTCTCAGTCTGAAGAAGGGTCTCGACCCGAAATGGCACCCATTTGTTCTATCCAGAGATGCTGCCTGTCCCGCTGATTTACTCCAGCTTTTTGCTTCTATCTTTGCTGGAAGAACTTGGCAGGTCAGCCAGCCTCTCTGGAGAACCACAATAGGTGATGTGTCGGGTCAAACATTATCAGGTAGGAGTCATTGCACTGGTTTGAACTGTATGGTAAATTTAGCTTCATAGAATCTGAGAGTTGCACAGCATAGAAACAGACCCTTCGGCCCACCTGACCCATGCCCGCCAAGTTGGCATTCTGGGCTATGACATATCAAGGTTATATTTCACTGTAAATCTTTACACTGGAGATTGTGTCAGATAATTATATCATAGTTGTAAACCAGTCCATTAATGATGTTTGGAATTGTCACAGTGACCTTTTCACAAAGTGTTTAAGAAGGAACTGCAGATGCTGGAAAATCGAAGGTACACAAAAATGCTGGAGAAACTCAGCGGGTGCAGCAGCATCTAACCCTTGGGTTTCGGCCCGAAACGTTACCTATTTCCTTCGCAATAAACATAGATGCTGCTGCACCCGCTGAGTTTCTCCAGCATTTTGTGGACCTTTTCACAAAGTATGCTGGCATCGTTATTGGTTATTGGAAATGTCAAAATGGAAGAAACTGTGTATCAAGTTTTGGTTGGTTTTGTTCACTAACACGGCAGGATCTATTTTTTTAGCCCAAACAAAATTCCTTCTCTCCAGAGGTGCTGCCTAACCCGCTGAGTTCCTCCAGCATTTTGTGTCTACCATCGGTATATGACAGCTTCTTCCCCTCGATTATTAGGCTTCCGAATGGTCCTTCCATAAGCTGGGGTATTGTTCGATTCACCTCTACCCCAATGAGGACATTGGGCTTTGTCTAAGGAACTGGCTTGTCCAAGATCTGGATAGAGTGGATGTGCAGAGAATATTTCCACTAGTGAGAGAGTCTGGGAGCAGAGGTCATAGCCTTGGAACAAAAGGAAGGAGGAATTTCTTTAGTCGATGCGTGGTGAATCTGTGGAATTCTTTGCCACAGAAGGCTGTGGAGGCCAAGTCAATGGATATTTTTAAGGCCGAGATAGATAGATTCTTGGTAAGTACGGGTGTCAGAGGATATGGGGAGATGACGGGAGAAATGGGTTAGGAGGGAGAGAGAGATGAGCCATGATTGAATGGCGGAGTAAACTTGTTGGCCTAATTCTGCTCCTAACACTTGTGAACCTATGAACTTATGAAGTGATGTGCTACAATGCAATACAATGCTGAGAACTATATTCTGCACTCTGTATCTTCCCTTCCTCTATCCATTGTACTTGAGTTTGACTGATTGCAATAAAGTATGGTATATGTGATCTACTTGGATAGCATGCAAAGCAAAGTTCTTGACTCTACCACTGTACACATGACAATAATAAAACTAAATTTAAACCTAAACCTTCGGAAAGGACAGATGGTCAATAAACAAAGGTCAAGGCTGTATACAACCTCCAGGCACTCTGATGATATCCCACAATGACTTATAGCAATGTCTCATTTTCTTGTGGTCAATGCCACAACTGAAGATGAACGTATAGGTGGAATTGAATTTATATTACATATTGCCCAAAACACAGACTGTTCTGAGGTTCCATTGATAGACACAAAAAGCTGGAGTAACTCAGCCGGACAGAGCAGTATCTCTGGAGAAAAGGAATCGGATTCAAGATTCAAGATTCAAGAGAGTTTATTGTCATGTGTCCCTGATAGGACAATGAAATTCTTGCTTTGCTTCAACACAACGGAACATAATAGGCATTGACTTCAAAACAGATCAGTGTGTCCATATACCATTATATGGTTTATAATGGTATAAGGTGAAGTTTCGGGTCGAAACCCTTCTTCAGCTGAGAGTCAGGGGATAGGGAAACGAGAGATATAGACGGTGATAGAGAGAGAGAGACAAAGAACGAATGAATGAAAGATATGCAAAACGGAAACAGGCCATTGTTAGCTGTGGCATTTTTGTCTACCTTCATTTTTTCCAGCATCTGCAGTTCTTTCTTAAACATTGTTAGCTGTTGGGCTCAATGAAAACAGACAATGAGACGCAACAATAAATGTTCCATTTATTTGTTTCAAATGCCACAAAACCTGACCGAAAGGCTGAAACTGTGGCGTATACTGAAACTGAAACTTGTTTTTCGTATATATTTAGGACAAAGGACAAAGGACATTTATTGTCACATACACCAATTGGTGCAGTGAAATTTGAGTTACCATGCAGCCACACAAATAAAATAAACACAACATTATAGAAATTAATATTAAACATAAAAAAACATCCCCACACAGCGGGATCAACGTTTCCCACTGTGAAGGAAGGCAGCAAAGTTCAGTCCACATCCTCCATGTTCACCCGTGGTCGGGCCCTATTGAGGCCTCCGCAGTTGCTGCTGTGGTGGCCCGATGTTTCAGGCCCACCTGCCGGATGATGGAACTCCGGCGTTGGAACGGAAGAACGCTTTCCGTTGAAGTGATTCCGTGAAGTGATTCCGTGAAGATTTTAAAGCTCTGTGATTTCAAACCGTGTAACAGTTATTACTACATCACTGCCGAAGTCTTTGAGGGAGGAAGTGTGTTATCGTAATCAACCAATGAATCTGTTTTATGAGAAACAAAAACGGTATTTATTAACAATAACAACAAAAAAGAAATTTGCTCCCCCGGGCTTAAATTAAATATTTGCAGACTGTAAAATTGTTTCTGCATATAACACAGGTTTTGCCAACGGCTTATGATAAAAAGCCCTGAACGTGGTTTCCCTTGCCCATCCTGCTGTAGCCAGGATGTGGTCCATCGGCACGTTCATTCTTTCCGCCGTTGACGTGGATGCTGCCCTGGTGGAGTGAGATTTATACAAGTTAGTGTCAATCCCGGCAGCTTTTAGCACCTGCTTGAGCCATCTCGAAATGGTTTGGCTCGTCACCCGACCATGGGGTTTTTTATGACTGACCCACAAGGCGTTTTCACTCCCTCGAATATTGTTAGTTGTGTCTACATAAGATAGTAGGTGGATCACTACACATAACCGTGGTTCTGGTGGGTAAGCCCGGAATATCATGACTGGACTAGGCGTTCCTGGCCTGCTCTGTTTGATCAGTCCCTGGATCATAAACGAGATCTGGTCTGGAGCTGTAATCATGTGGTCCAGGCGTAACCGATGTAGAGACTGGACCCTCTGTGCGGTTACAAGAGCCATTAACATGAGCGTTTTGAGTGTCACTTGTTCCAGGCTGAGGGATCTGGCTGGTGGCCACCCCCTGAGGTAAGTCAGGGCCTCACTGACATCCCATATATGGGTGTACCTTGGTTTAGGGGGGTTGGTATTGTAAATGCCTTTCATTAATTTTACCACCAGCGGGTGAGATCCCATGGCCTGTTGTCCTGGTGCTAGTGTTAAGTAGGCAGACTGGGCACTTCTCGCTGTGTTGATGGCACTGTAGCTGTGTCCTTCTTCGTAGTGAAGTTTGGCCAGGAATTGCAGTACGTTGGTGACTGATGCAGTTGTGTAGGTGGTCCCTGTATCCAGGCAGTACTTTTCCCATTTTTTGATATTGGTCAAGTACTGTTTTTTGGTGGATGTTCGGATGGATGCTGACATGGTGTCGACAGTTTGTTCTGATAATCCCAGTCCCAGCAATGGTCTGTTCAGAATCTGCAACCCAGGAGTTTGATTTTTTCATGGCATGGGTGGCTTATGCCAGACACTGGGTGTTGTAATAATTCTGGGTCACTGGGAAAAGTCATCGGAGTTCCAATAACCATGTCATGGAGTATCGGGAACCATGGCTGCGTAGGCTAGTCGGGTACTATCAAAATACCTGAAGCAGAGTCCATTTGTATTTTGCGTAGTACCCGACTAATGAGGCAGAAGGGAGGAAATGCATAGAAGAAGAATTTCCCCAATCCAGCGCGAACGCATCTACCGCTGCTGCCTCAGGGTCTGGTTCCCAAGCGACATACATAGGTACCTGGTGATTTAGCCTTGATGCGAATAAATCGATATCTGGCGTGCCATATTGCTTGACAATTTTTGCAAATATTTTGGGGTTTAACATCCATTCGATGTTGTCATTAAATTTGCGTGACCTGCTGTCTGCCACTGTATTTAGCTTACCTGGTAGGTAAGTTGCTGATAGCCAAATATGTCTTTCGACACACCATTGCCAAATTGTGTTAACCAACTTGTCGCATGATAACGATTTTATGCCGCCCATATGGTTAATGTAGGCCACCACCGTAGTATTATCTATTTGTAACCGAACATGCAAGTGATGCATATTTGATGCATATGCTTTTAAACCATAGAAGGCACCCAACATCTCTAGATAATTTATGCCCAGTGTAAGTAGTAATGACGACTCAGGGTTAGTCCATCTACCACCTGTGCTGGATATGGCATTAGTTGCTCCCCAGCCTTGAGCACTGGCATCTGTCTGGATAACTAGCGTAGGGTTAGTGATGATAATAGGGCTGAAACTATGCCAAACGTTTTCTGCCCACCACTGTAGTTCTGATATTGCTTCAGTGGGTAACTTCATGACACGATCATAATGACCTGCATGTCGTTTTAGTGCCTGTACCTTTGCTCTTTGTAAGTTTTGATAGTGCAAAGGTCCGAATTTCGTAGCCGGAAATGCTGCTACCATTTTCCCAATTACGCTTGCTACTTGTCGAATAGTTGGTCATTTGTTGACCATTAGATCGTTGCATGATTGTGCCAATGCAACTGTTTTGTCTCTTGGCAAAGTTACAGTCATATGGACTGAATTAATTGTGAAGCCCAAGTAGTCCATAGTTGTGGATGGCTTCAACTTAGATTTATCTGGATGTAAGACAAATCCCAAGGTTTCGAACAACTGTTTGGTAGCTGATACAGCTGACATAGTCAATTCCATGGTTTTGCCTACTATTAAGACTTCATCAAGATATGCCATGACAATATGTTTTTGCCTTCTTAATATTGCCAAGGCTGGTTTTAGTATCTTGGTGAATAATCTTGGGGCTGATGTTAACTCATTGGGTAACGCTTTAAACTGCCATTATTGCCCCATCCAGGTAAACTTCAGGTATCTGCGATGATCCTTGTGAATAGGTACTGAATAGTAAGCATCTTTAAGATCAATGCTTGCCATGTAGTATCCTTTGGAAATTAGTTGTTTGGCAGTAACAAACGTTTCCATTTTGAAATGTATATACTTAACAAACATATTTAGTGATGTTAAGTCAATGATGATGCGACATCCACCATCTTTTTTGGTTTTAGTGAATATATTTGACACAAATTCCAAGGGTTCATGTTTTGTTTTTTCAATGATACCCTTTGTAATTAGTCTCATCAGTTCAACTTGTCCCTCTCGTTTTTCTTTCACTGAGACGGAAAATACCCTTTGGGGTAAATGTTGAACTGGTGGCAATTTACCTGTTATGAATTGTATTTTGTATCCACTGATGCCATTGAGTATATACTGATCACTCGTGATAGACTCCCATGCTGCTTTAAACTGGTGTAATCTCCCCCCTGTTAGTATTAAGCCCCTTTTTTCTATATGCTGGTAGGAACCAGACCCACCTACCTCCATGGTTATGGGTATTTCCTCTGGTTCCCGCCGGTCCCACGAGGCTTGCGTGTTGTCTGATGTGGCGTTGACGTTGGGGGGTGGCGCATTTTCCATGGGGTCCGCTCTGGGCCCTGGTCTAAAAAAGACACGGTGATAAAATGCGGACCCCGAGCTTTCACCAGTCCTATAAGGTGGACGTCGACTGGTGGACGCGACGGGGTGCTGCCACTTGGTGTTTGGTGGTCTAGGTTTGCTCGTCCCGTGCCCTGCCTTCATGAGGCCATGAGTTTTTGAGGCCTTGGCCATATCCTTCATTCGCTTAGGTAGGTCTTTGCCAAAGAGCAGTGTGTCTGGCTCAGAGGCTGGGGTTTTGCACAGCCCCGCAAATTTAGGATTGATGGCAGGTTTTATGATGTCTTTACGCAGGTTGTTAATCTCAAATTGCGTATTACACAACAGCGCGAGAGTGTCCTGTTGAGTGGTGGTCATCTCGGTGTTGTCCACGGAACGAGCAAACGAAATGATGGCCGACGCCAGGAGCCTGAGGATCCGCTGCAGTTTTAGCTCATGGTGTCGGATGTTTGCCCCAACGTGTCCCCAGATTTGGCTGTTTACAGCTGGAACTTTGAGGGAAGTTTCACAGTTCTCTGGCGCTGTATAAGTTTCCAAAGCATCATTGACCACCTGCTCCTGTAGAGCCCTGTTGGAGAGGTGGTTGATGCTGGCCGCTAGTTTTGCTTCTAACGGTTTCACTGCACGTGGGGTTGCCACGTAGCGGTCCACTACACCAAGCAGCTCTTCCTGTTCCTGCACCCCTTGCATACTCCCGAGATCTTCAGCCATTGTCCCCTCTTCTTGACCAGCCCAGTCCTGGTCACCAAAGCTATCCTCTGGAAAGGAGGAAGCAATGGACAGTGCACAAGGCACTGTGGATGGAGTGCCTGACCTCCCTCTGCGAGAGCTCCCCTCCTGGGGTGCACCTCGCTGGAGAATTTGCTCCAAGAGCTACTCCACGCGGCTCAGGCGGTTGTCTCTCCCCCGCCTGGGTGGAGAGACGTCCCCGTCCGACGTGTCGGAAACCACCGGCCGGACGCTCTTCCTGGTAGCTAGCGGAGCTGGGCTCGGCCCGGTGTCGGGGATAGCGGAGCGCTCAGTTAGCGTTCCTACCGCCTGTTGCTGCCCCCCCCTGATGGAACGCTCCTCTGGTGGAGTCGAACGGGGGACAGATTTCTTTGAGAGTCTTGTCTTCGGTGTAGACATTTCTGAAAGAGAAATCTGCCGGCTCTTCTTTGGTAAGTAAAGCCGACCTCAGTTCACTTACCTGACGGTCCGTCTTTTAAATTGCAGCGGGAACGCAATTTAAAAGACGGACCATCAGGTAACCTGCGCAATCACTCACGTGACTCCGAAGTAAAATCGGCTTTGGTAATGATTATAAATTGTCCCTAGTGTGTGTAGGATAGTGCTGGTGTACGGGGATCGGGGGGGGGGGGGGGGGGGGGAGGCCTATTTCTATATCTCTAAACTAAACTAAACTAAAAATGCACAGTTGCCATACCAAAGAAGAGGGAAAAGTCCAGAGTGTAGTGTACAAGCTGGAAGTATTGGAGCACCTTGATCCAGGTACTTCTCCGTGGATTGTCACCTTGTCGTGGTGGAGAAGCTTGTGTGGTCCTGAGATCCTGAGAGCGATGCCGTTTGGAGCTATGCTCCTGGTAGGGCCACCCATGGCGGTAAGGTCGAGGGGGAGGTCTCTGACAAAGAGCAATCCAACCAAGACCTCAACGGTGGAACAGGCGGAGGACGATGGTTGACTTTAGTGGAGCGTCACAATGGTTGGGAAGGCGGATGAAGGCTGCAGCAGAAAAGGGTCTCCGGTCGTCTTGGACTCCATGCCATTGGATCCTGACCCATAGAAACATAGAAACATAGAAAATAGGTGCAGGAGTAGGCCATTCGGCCCTTCGAGCCAGCACCGCCATTCAATGTGATCATGGCTGATTGTCCCCAATCAGCACCCCGTTCCTGCCTTCTCCCCATATTCCCTGACTCCGCTATTCTTAAGAGCCCTATCTAGCTCTCTCTTTAAAGTATCCAGAGAACCAGCCTCCACCGCCCTCTGAGGCAGAGAATTCCACAGACTCACAATTCTCTGTGAGAAAAAGTTCCTCGTCTCCGTTCTAAATGGCTTACCCATTATTCTTAAACTGTAGCCCCTGGTTTTGGACTCCCCAACATCGGGAACATGTTTCCTGCCTCTAGCGTGCCCAAACCCTTAACAATTTTATACAGTATGTTTCAATAAGATATCCTCTCGTCCTTCTAAACTCCAGAGTGTACAAGCCCTGCCGCCCCATTCTCTCAGCATATGACAGTCCCGCCATCCTGTGAATTAGCCTTGTAAGCCTACGCTGCACTTCCTCAATAGCAAGAATGTCCTTCCTCAAATTAGGGGACCAAAACTCCACTCAATACTCCAGGTGTGGTCTCACTATGGCCCTGTATACCTGTAGCTGGACCTTTTTGCTCCTATACTCGACTCCTCTTGTTATAAAGGCCGACATGCCAAAGACCAATGCTTTCTTCACTGCCTGCTGTACCTGCATGCTTACTTTCAGAGACTGATGAACAAGGACCCCCAGATCCCGTTGTACTTTACCTTCGCTCAACTTGACGCCATTTAGATAGTAATCTGCCTTCCTGTTTTTATACCAAAGAGGATAACCTCACATTTATCCGCATTAAACTTCATCTGCCATGCATCTGCCCACTCTGGGAAGCATCTTCATCCTGTGTCATCTGCAAATTTGCTAATGTTACTTTGAATCCCTTCATCCAAATCATCGATGTATATTGTAAATAGCTGTGGTCCCAGCACTGAGCCTTGTGGAACCCCACTAGTCACTGCCTGCCATTCTGAAAGGAACCCGTTAATCCCTACTCTTTGTTTCCTGTCTGCCAACCAATTTTCTATCCATGTCAGCACTCTACCCCCAATACCATGTGCGCTAATTTTTCCCACTAATCTTCTATGTGGGACCTTATCAAATGCTTTCTGAAAGTCCAGGTACACTACATCCACTGGCTCTCCCTTGTCCATTTTCCTAGTTACATCCTCAAAAAAGTCCAGAAGATTAGTCAAGCATGATTTCCCCTTCGTAAATCCATGCTGTCTCGGACTGATCCTGTTACTGCTATCAAAATGTGCGGCTTTTCACCTTTTATAAGTGACTCCAGTATATTCCCCACCACCGTTGTCAGGCCAACTGGTCCATAATTCCCTGTTTTTTCTCTCCCGTCTTTCTTAAAAAGTGGGATAACATTAGCCACCCTCCAATCCACAGGAACTGATCCTGAGTCTATAGAACATTGGAAAATTATCACCAATGCATCCACGATTTCTAGTGCCACTTTCTTAAGTACCCTGGGATGCAGACCATCAGGCCCTGTGGATTTATCAGCCTTCAGTCCCATCAGTCTAGCCAACATCATTTCCTGCCTAATGTGGATTTCCTTCAGTTCCTCCATCACCCCAGATCCTCTGGCCACTACTATATCAGGAAGATTTAAACAACTCTTAAATGCCCGTTCCTTCTCTTCAGAGATGCTGCCTATCCCTCTGAGAAACCAGCTTTTTGTGTCTATCTCCAGTTTAAACCAGCATCTGCAGTTCCTTCCTACACATCTTAAATGCCACTATTGTATCTGCTTCCACCAGCACCACCACCACCCTTGGCAACATATTCCAGGTATTCACCCCTCTCTATGTGGAAAGTTTTCCCCACACATCTCTGTTAAACTTTGCCCCTCTGACCTTAAATCTATGCCCTTTAGCCTTTGACACTTGCATCCTGGGAAAAATGAGTTCTGACTGTCTACCCTGTCCATGCCACTTAGAACTTTATATACTTCTATCGGTTCTCCACTCAATCTCCAGCGAAAACACTACAAGATTTTCCAAACTCTCCTTCTAGCTAATACCTTCTAATCCAGGCAGGTTTCTGGTCAAACAGAAGATAGACACAAAAAGCCGGAGTAACTCAGCGGGTCAGGCAGAATCTCTGGGGAAAAGAAATTGGTGACGTTTCAGGTCGAGATCCTTCTTCAGACTCCGACCCGAAACGTCACCACTTCCTTTTCTCCGGAGATGCTGCCGGACCTGCTGAGTTACTCCAGCTTTTTGTGTCTATCTTCGGTTTAAACCAGCATCAGTTTCTTCCCACTCAGTATTCTGGTCAACATCTTTCTTACAATACCAATGGAAAGGAAAGAAAGATTTGTTATGGAAAAGGCGGTCTTGTTTGCATTGGGGACTTTGCGGTTTTGTTTTACATTACTTTAGCTTTCT
This sequence comes from Amblyraja radiata, assembly GCF_010909765.2. Taxonomy (NCBI): domain Eukaryota; kingdom Metazoa; phylum Chordata; class Chondrichthyes; order Rajiformes; family Rajidae; genus Amblyraja; species Amblyraja radiata. The sequence goes on along the minus strand of NC_045968.1, from coordinate 10,341,075 downwards.
ATAAAAATGTATTGAACTTTGTTTTGTTTATTGAGTTATTTATGAGGACTGTGTTTACAGACTAGTTATACTGCCGCAGGAAAGAATTTCATTGTATCCGTTAAGGATGCGTATCACCATTAACCACCCTTGAATCTTGAAGATGAAAAGCAATACGTTTCCAACACCTCCATCAACAGTTTTTTGTTTAAGGAATAAGATCGCAGATCCACAACAGCTATTTTTATATTGACAGATTCAGTTATGAGTTCATAAGTTATAGCAGCAGAATTAGGCCATTCGGCCCATCAAGTCTATTCCGCCATTCAGTCATGGCTGATCTTTCCCTCTGAACCCCATTCTCCTGCCTCCTCCCCATCATCCATGACACCCATACAAATCAAAAATCTATCAATCTCCGCCTTAAAAATATCCATTGGCTTGGCCTCCACAGCCGTCTGTGGCAATGAGTTCCACAGATTCACCACACTCTGACTAAAGAAATTCCCCCTCTAAAGAAGTTAAATGTGAAGGGGTGCAATTTGGACAGAAATTTTCAGAGTTAATGCATTTCCCTTTCACCAGAAAGGAAAGGTCTCATTTATGCGTAAACAATCGAAACTCACCTTAGTTTTAAAGCAAGGTGACATGGTGGTATAGCGGTAAAGCTATTGCCTTACAGCGTCAGAGACCCGGGTTCGATCCTGACTACGGGTGCTGTCTGTACGGAGTTTATGCATTTTCCCCGTGACCTGCGTGGGTTTTCTCTGAGATCTTCGATTTCCTCCCACACTCCAAAGACATACAGATTTGTAGGTTAATTGCCTTGGTATAAATGTAAAAAATGTCCCCAGTGTGTGTAGGATAGCGTTAATGTGCGGGGATCGCTGGTCGGTGCGGACTCGGAGTGCTGAAGGACCGGTTTCTGAGCTGTATTTTCTAAACTAAACTAAACCAATACATTGTCCAGGACTTTTCCGCTATTAATAGAAACACATCCCAATTTAACTTTTATCTCATAGTTCAATCATAAGCTGTGTCTAACACCATTGGTGTTCAGTACAAACATGTCTGCAAATAAAGCAAACAGGCTTTAATTAAAATCAGAGTTTATTGGCTTATCTTCTCTCATAAAGTTAGTCAGCCAGATGGTTTGATATAATTATGAATATCACTGGTTCTCTGTCAATTGCTCATTCCTATCATCACTCAGCGATATTACTCGATAACAGCCAGTGAACAAAAGCATTCGGCACGCCCTGAATCAGATCTTTGTCCTTCCTTTTTCTGAAGAATGATTTTCTGATTTTATCAACAGGCTGGAAACCTGCCATAGGAAAATAGAAAATGCAGGGGCCCACTGAGGAGGTTGGACAGCACACGAGCAGAGACAACATTGTTCAGGGAGTCCACATCAGAATTGGAGAAATGAGAAAACAAGTGTCTTAAACTGCAGAGAAGTAGAGAGAAGAAAGAGAATGTATTTTATACAATACGATATTATAAAATATTTATCCCAGAGGGGAAATTGATCTGCCAACAGCCGTAAAAACACAACATACATGAAACATGAAATTGAAGTGACGAGTGGAAAGGATTGGGGATGTGCAAAGATTGGGTGGAGGGGGCGGGGAGAGAGGGGAGTCAATCTCAGTCTACCCCACTACAGAAGGGAGAGGAGGAGGAGTTGTACAGTTCGATAGTCACAGGGAAGAAGGAATAAGGCTGTGTCTGTGTAATACAGTTTTCAGTGCCACTTAATTCAGATTAAGATTCAGATCAGTTTATTGTCACTCTACATACACTCTATGTTTTTGTTTGGTTTTAGTATTTAGTTTTAGAGCTACAGCGCAGAAACAGGCCCTTCGGCCCACCGAGTCCGCTCCGACCCGTGATCCCCGCACACTAACTCTATTCTACACACATTAGGGACAATTTTTACATTTATACCAAGCTAATTAACCTACAAACTGTACGTCTTTGGAGTGTGCGAGGAAACTAAAGTTCTCGGAGAATACCCATGCGGTCACGGGGAGAATGTACAAACTATGTATAGACAGCACCCGTATCCAGCATCGAACCTGAATCTCTGGCGCTGTAGGCACTGTAAGGCAGCAACTTTACTGCCTGCTGACCTTGCTGACCCCAAGGTGTTTTTAAAGTTGCAGAGAAGGGAAGAATTGGAGAGAAGAACGAGAATGTATTTTAGATTTGAGGATGCTATCAACTTAGCTCTTCACTATTCCCTTCATCATCTGGAATCACCGAACACCTATGCACGCATCCTGTTTATAGATTTTAGCTCGGCCTTTAATACTATATACCCGATTAAACTCTACAATAAAATGTTGGACATGAGCATCCACCCAGCCATGTGCCATTGGATTCTACACTTTCTAACAAACAGACAGCAAAGAGTCAAGGTGGGTGGAAAACTCTCCAGCCCTTTGACTCTCAACATAGGAGCCCCCCAAGGGTGCGTTCTGTCACCCCAGCTCTTCTCACTTTACACCAACAACCTCACATCCCAATGCAGCTCAGTTAAAATTTTTAAATATGCAGACGACACAACAATAATTGGCCTATCTCAGACAACAAAGAATCACAATACCATCTAACAGTCGATAGCGCAGTCAAATGGTGCGCAGACAACAACCTCCAGCTTAATACTTCAAAAACCTTAGAAATCATCATAGATTTCAGACGCAATCAAAACCACAAACCCCCGGTCCATGTCAACTCTCACCCCATAACCTCCACGAACTCATTTAAGTTTCTAGGCACCTATATCTCCAATAATCTAAAATGGCACATCAATGCAGACCACGTCATCAAGAAAGGTCAACAACGCCTATATTTCCTCAGACAGCTCAAAAAGTTCAGAGTCGATAAACACCTCCTGGTCCGTTTCTATCAATCAATCATTGAAAGCATCATCACCTCCTCAATCACAGTCTGGTACGGTAACACCGATAGTCACTCACTACACAGAATACAACGCATTGTCTCCAAGGCCTCCAGGATCATCAACTCCCCCCTCCCCTCAATCCATTCCAGTTATCTCCAACGTACCTCACAACGGGCAAAAAAGATCATCTCAGACCACTCCCATCCAGCAAATCACCTTTTTCAGTCTCTCCCTTCGGGGAGGCGCCTCAGGTCACTTGCTACTAAAACCACCCGCTTTAAAAACAGTTTCTTCCCCTCAGCAATAAGAACTCTCAATTCCGTCCAATAATCAGACGATAATATGACTTTTGATGTATACAGTGTCTTGTCTATGGTCTTTGTTTGTTCTTTTGCACTATGTATTGTTGGTGAGATTTGTGATTTGTGATGTGGTATGGATGCACTTTATTACGGTGATCTGTGTTATTAGTGGTATGTAACAAAAGCAGTGTACCATCATGTACCGAACCCAAATACCACCAACCCTGGTTGCGTGGCAATTAAAGATTCTATTCTATTCTATTCTATTCTATAGGAGCAGGGAGGTTCTACTGCAGTTGTACAGGGTCTTGGTGAGACCACACCTGGAGTATTGCGTACAGTTTTGGTCTCCAAATCTGAGGAAGGACATTATTGCCATAGAGGGAGTGCAGAGAAGGTTTACCAGACTGATTCATATGAAGAAAGACTGGATAGACTCGACTTATACTCACTAGAATTTAGGAGATTGAGGGAGGATCTTATAGAAACTTACAAAATTCTTAAGGGGTTGGACAGGCTAGATGCAGGAAGATTGTTCCCGATGTTGGGGAAGTTCGGGACAAGGGGTCACGACTTAAGGATAAGGGGGAAATCCTTTAAGACCGAGATGAGAAAAACATTTTTCGCACAGAGAGTGGTGAATCTCTGGAATTCTCTGCCACAGAGGGTAGTTGAGGCCAGTTCATTGGCTATATTTAAGAGGGAGTTAGATGTAGCCCTTGTGGCTAAAGGGATCAGGGGGTATGGAGAGAAGGCAGGTACGGGATACTGAGTTGGATGATCAGCCATGATCATATTGAATGGCGGTGCAGGCTCTTAGGGCCGAATGGCCGACTCCTGCACCTATTTTCTATGTATCTATGTATCTATAAGTAGGAAAGAACTGCAGATGCTGGTGTAAATCGAAGGTAGACACACAATGCTGGAGTAACTCAGTGGGACAGGCAGCATCTCTGCAGAGAAGGAACGGGTGACGTTTCGGGTCGAGTCTGAAGAAGGGTCTCGACGCGAAACATCGCACATTCCTTCTCTACAGAGATGCTGCCTGTCTCGCTGAGTTACACCAGCGGTTTGTGTCTACCATGCATTTTTTAAGCCTGCCTTCACACAGTTTTCCGAGCCACTTAATTCAGATTCAGATTAGTTTATTGTCACTCTATATCCACTATGTCTCACACCTTCTGTCTCCAGTACGGAAGCAGCCGTTCCAGGGTTCCCAAGCCGCTGTGAGGATTCTCCCGACGCCGGAGCACCATCACCCGGCGAGAACGGCCAGGAACATCGGGCCTCCGTAGAGGCAACTGTGGAGGCCTCAATAGGCCCGACTATGGGTGAACTGGGGTTGGGGACTGGACTTTGTGCCTTCCCTCATGGTGGGAGCCATTGTGGGGGGATGTTCTTTATGTTTAAATCTCTTATTAATGTTATGTCTGTATTCTTTCTTTATGTGCTGCATTGGCAAGAAGCATTTCACTACACCTAGGTGTATGTGACCAATAAATAACCTTTGAACCTTTGAACCTTTTCATCTCTGGCCTTTGTCCAGCCATTTGCCTGTCACAACAAAGACCCTCACCTGTATCCAGGCTTTCTCCTGCCGCTCCTCTCTTCCAGCTTTCACACCACCCCCCCCCCCCCCCCCCCCCCCCCCTCCACTCTCCACAACTGAAGTCGACAAAGGTGTTCACGAGAAATGTCAACATCTAACTTTAGCAGTTCTATGGTTCCCTACAATCACAAATTCTGCGCATTTGGATAGCAGTAAAAGGATTGGTCCAAGTCAGCATGGTTTTATGAAGGGGGAAATCCTGCTTGACTGATCTTCTGGTATTTTTTGTGGATGTGACAAGTAAAATGGATGAAGGAGAGCCAGTGGATGTGGTGTATCTGGACTTTCAGAAAGACCTTTGGTAAACTCCCACACAGGAGATCAGTGGGCAAAATTAGAGCACATGGCATTGGGGATAGGGGTATTGACATGGATAGAGAATTTGTTGGCAGACAGGAAACAAAGAGTAGGAATAAATGGCTCCCTGTCAAAATGTCAGGCAGTGGCGAGTGGAATCAAGGGATATGGAGAGAAGGCAGGCAGGCGACAATCAGCCATGATCACAATGAATGGCGGTGCTGGCTCGAAAGGCCGAATGACCTCTTCCTGCACCTATTTTCTATGTCTATGTCTATGTCATACCTCTAGTTTCTCCCTCCCTGATTCTCAGTCTGATAAAGGATATCGACCTGAAACGTCATATATTCCTTTTCTCCAGAGATGCTGCCTGACCCCCTGGGTTACTCCAGCATTTTGTGTCCATCTTCAGCAATATTGAGATGAGGTGGGAAAGTCTGGGACCAGAGGTCATAGCCTCAGAATTAAAGGACGTTCTTTTAGGAAGGAGGTGAGGTGAAATCTCTTTAGTCATAGGTTGGTGAATCTGTGGAATTATTTGCCACAGGAGGCTGTGGAGGTCAAGCTAGTGGATATATTTAAGGCAGAGATTGATAAATTATTGATTAGTATGTGGGGAGAAGGCAGGAGAATGGGGTTAGGAGGGTGAGATAGATCAGTCATGATTGAATGGCGGAGTAGACTTGATGGGCCAAATGGCCTATTTCTAATATCATTTATGACTTTATGAGGGTCAGATTAACCAATATAATTTGTGTACAATGAATAGGAACCACTGTACGCAAGAGCGGAAAAACGGCTGGGTCGAGTTCCTGGAGATACAAGGAACTGCAGATGCTGAAGTCTTGAGCAACACAGCAAGTGCTGGAGGAGGTCAGCAGGTTATGTGGCACAGTGGCGCAGTGTTAGAGTTGCTGCCTTTCAGCGCCAGAGACACGGGTTCGATCCAGGCTACTGTTGCTGTCTGTATGGAGTATGGACGTCTTCCCCGTGACCTGCATGAGTTTTCCCCGGGATCTCCGGTTTCCTCCCACTCACCAAAGGCGTACAGCTTTGTTGGTTAATTGGTTTGGTAAACTTGTACAATGTCCCTGGTGCGTGTAGGATACTGTTAAGATAGATGAAACTAAAGGTCGGGCAACAACTGTGGTGGGAATGGACAGGCGTCATTTCGGGTCAGGCCCCTTCTTCAGACTTGATTAGTCTGACCTTACACATCACCTCTCTATTCCCTGCACAAATACTGCCTGAACTGCTGAGTTCCTCCAGCACTTTGTGCTTTGAATGAAATTACTGTTCACTGTCAAACAACTTGGACATCAAAGTTGGGAAAATGGAACCTAGATTGTGAAAAGCAACATCTGACCTGTGACAAGTTAGTTAATCAAACTTTTTTTTCGTGGGTGATAATTTGCTGGAAGGAAATTGAATTAATGAAACGTTGCCAAAGTCTGTTGGGTCGTACTGTGGACTATTTCAAGGGTAGCTTACAAGAAACCTTGTGGACAGCTCAGCAGATGTCTTGTATTTTTCCATTCGTGATAGAATTTTACCAGGCCAACAGCCAATATTGAGGCTATGATCTCTGGTTGGGATAGAGGGGTTATGGGAAGAAGGCAGGAGAATGGGGTTAGGAGGGAGAGATAGATCAGCCATGGTTGAATGGCGTAAACTTGATGGGCCGAATGGCCTAATTCCGCTCCTATCCCTTATGATCTCTGGTTGTGATGTAACATATTGCTCACTTGTTGCAGTTTAATGGCAGAAAGATCAATTATCCTTCTCATGTCTATTCTCGCCTGGGGAAACTAATCACACGGAGAACACGTGAACTAACACCGCACAGAGACACCAGCTCAAACCTTGCCGGTGGGAGCAAGTTGGGCCGAAGGGCTAGTTTCCACGCTGTAAAGGGCCTGTCCCACTTGGCCGTCATTTGCGCCTCATTTACGCGTCATATGTAAAATAGGTCGATGCGTCATGACGCGTTGGGTGCAGTATCACGCGGCGCTCCTGGATTCGTAGCGTAACAAAATCCTTGCGCGCCATCTGCATGACGTATCGAATACGCACGCTGACGCATTGGCTACGCACGCTGACGCATTGGCGTCGCACTCTGTATCGCTGTGCGACGCCCTTATGCAGTCGGCCCGCCTTTTACGCGTCATGTAACCTCTAACCTCGTCCACACAGACCTCTTCCTGGGTTTCTTGCTAGCCTTTCTTGCTGTACTCCTGCCTGGCTGATCTGTAAGTATGAGGGCTGCTGCTAACAGAAGTCTCTGTTGTTGCAGTAGCAATAAAATCTGTAGATGGTCATGATGCAGAATAGGGAATCAGGGTATTCTAATGACGTCACGTGCACCAGACGGCTGTGCTGACCTATGATGACGCGTGATTTGCTCGCGATGTCGCGTCGACCTAATTTACATATGACACGTAAATGAGGCACAAATGACGGCCAAGTGGGAATCTACGCTTTAAGTGTAACATTCTACACTCAAAGTTGTCTTTTTTTCCCCAAATCAGCACGGGGAAAAATAGCAGAAAGCTAGTCAACAAAAACATTGAGAATCAAACGCGGGAGCCTGAACCCATGGAGCAAATCCTATTTACCTTGTAGCAGTGGCTTCATAAAGAGATGCTGGCAACATTCACTTCACAGGTCAGCTCATTCCTGATCTCTCTAGCTGTAAGCTGAACTGCAACGGTTACAGATGTGCTGAAGCTCAACAACTGTTGCTCCTGACCCTCTCATTCAGCGCCAAGTGCTTTGTCAACAGCGTTGATGTGCTGAGCTAAGGGACGCATAGCGAAAGCACCCAGATCTTCAGCCGTCTGCCAGGCTTTAGTCTTGTCTACGTGGAACAACCGTTTTTATGAGAAACAGAAACCTCATATTTCGCTTGGGCAGCGCATAACCCAGCGGTATGAATATTGATCTCTCTAATTTCAAGTAACTCCTGCATTCACTCCCCTCCCCTATCTCCCTCCACTCCCCTCTCTCCTCCTTCATGGTGATGGAATGCCCCTGTCCCACTTAGGAAACCTGAACGAAAACCTCTGGAGACTTTGCGCCCCACCCAAGGTTCCCGGAGGTTCCCGGAGGTTTTTGTCAGTCTCCCTACCTGATTCCACTACCTGCAATCTCCGGCAACCACCTGCAACCTCCGGGAACCGCACAGAAACCTTGGGATGGGGCGCAAAGTCTCCAGAGGTTTCCGTTCAGGTTTCCGAAGTGGGACAGGGGCATAAGGCAGCAACTCTACACACTGCACCACCGTTAATTATTATTTGATACCACAATAACTATTGGAAGAGGGAAATGCACCCGCCATCACACACAAACCCCCTTTCCGACCCGCGACTAAAAGGGGTCCAATGGTCAAGAAGAAAATTGACTATTGGAAAATTGCTACCTAAATATTCAAGGGCCCGCTTTTCCAAATCTTACTCGATGTGCTCACGGTCATACTCGGTTGTTCTGTCTAATGGCCAGTTCTCACGGTGCGACCTGAAGCAAGATGTCACCCGAGTGAAGTGGTCGTGGTCCAGCACGAGTTCCGCACGATAAAGAATTCCCACGATAAAGAGTTCCCACGGTACTCGGCATTTCTGTTATTTGTGCGAGCGACTTGTCCGTCTCCCGATCTTTCCCGTTAATCTTGAATGAACATCGTGGACTGTAGTGTTGTTAATCACGTGGCACAAATGATGTTACTTTTTTTCACACACTATATTGGTTTTTTTCACCCGAGCTCTTTAATGAGCTGAAGAATAATCTGTTTTTTTTTAGACAAATGTTGTTTGGTGTGATGCACCTTCTCTCAATATGTGCAAGAAGTCGTCTTTTTATTTTGTCAAATAGGAATAAAGACTGTGTCTCACATTGACCGTGATGATTGTCTTATTTTATTATCTACTGAGAGGTGAAACTTTCAGTCTGAAGAAGGCTCTCGACCCGAAACGCCACCCGTTCCTTCTCTCCAGAGATGCTGCCTGTCCCGCTGAGTTGCTCCAAGCAACTGGTGTCTATCTTCAAAGGACTGACCACCGGGCTGGATGTCGGGGCTGGCGTGTTGCGTTTCACAGACCGAACTGTCCAATTAATAGTAACAGATGGGCACTCCCTCTCAACCACATTCTCTTGCCTTCTCCCCATAACCTTCTGACAGCCGCACTAATCAGGAATGTATCTATCTCTGCCCCTATTCTTCACCCTTTTGACAGTAGTTTTGTTTTATTGGAGACGCGGGAGACAGCGGATGCTGGAATACTGAGCAAAACACAAAGTGCTGGAGGAACTCGGTGCATTTGTGTTTAAGAAGGAACTGCAGATGCTGGAAAATCGAAGGTACACAATAATGCTGAGGAAACTCAGCGGGACAAGCAGCATATCAGAAGGGTCTCGACCCGAAATCTGCTGTTCCTTCCGACACATGCACAAGAAATAGGCAACTTTTCGGGCCGAAACGTTGCCTATTTCTTTCGTTCCATAGATGCTGCTGCACCCGCTGAGTTTCTCCAGCATTTGTGTGTGGGGGTGGGAGTTGGGGGGAGGGGGGGGGGGGAGATAAGGCAGCCTGAAGAAAGGGTCGCATGTCCATTTCCCTCCGTAGATGCTGCCTGGCCCGCGGAGTTCCTCCAGTGTTAGAAACTGCTTTAGACAAAAAGAGACACAAACTGCTGGAGTAAAATAGCTCAGCAAGTGAGGTACCTGAACACTCAAATATGAAAAAGAATGATTATTTCACCTCCCTTCAACTATTTTGTGTTTCAGCATGAGAGGGATTATAACATTAGAGACATTCATCTTGTAGTGATGTGTTAATGAAGAATTGCAGACATCAATCTGATAGTAAAAAATATATTTATTTAACAATGAGGTAAAACAAGCACTGACAATCAAACTGCTCAGTTACTCACCGTTCGCAGGAGTTCCCACGGTACCCGCAAGAGTTATTACGGATATCGCACGGGCCACTGCGTTCATACAATGTTGCAACACTCACCAAAAAGTGCTCTAGGCACTCTTGGAGAAATTCAAAAATGTTTGAATTTTCTCCCGACTTTACCAAGTCACACGACTAACTGCCGTTAGCGCCACGGAGGTCCTCGGTGGTCCATGAATGCCGTACTGCTATCGCAGAAGGTTCCTACGATGTTAAATCTTGTTAAGTCTTGCTTCAGGTCGCACAGTGAGAAAGCCCTTTAAATGAGCTTAACTTCAAAATATTGTCACAGTCATCATGCGGATTTTCAAGGAACCCCTGTGAGTTTGATGGCTTTCACTGTAAGATTACAAAAGAAGAGTGACGGGCCCTCTGATCTGCTTGGGTGTCACTGGGGAGATGTTAAGGCTCGTAAATATTCTCGCCGGCTATTGCGAAAAGTATTGGAACATATTTTCCATTACACGCCATGCTGTTTTCAACCGCAGTATAGAAATAGGACTGCGTTATTTAGAAATGTGCATCATAGGTTTAAGGTGACGGGTGGGGTGAAAGATTTAATAGGAATCTGAGAGGTAACGTTTACGCACAAATGGTGGTGAGTGTATGGAACGAGCTGCCGGAGAAGGTAACCAGCATCTCCAGTTTCTTATAGCTGCATTCTGCGTGAATAAGTATTCAGTTAACTCCAAAATACCCAGAGCTTATCGCAACGTTTAAGAAACATTTGGACAGGTACATGGGTAGGAAAGATTTTGAGGGATATGGGCCAAACGCAGGCTGGCTGGACTAGTGTAACATAGAAACATAGAAACATAGAAATTAGGTGCAGGAGTAGGCCATTCGGCCCTTCGAGCCTGCACCGCCATTCAATATGATCATGGCTGATCATCCAACTCAGTATCCCGGACCTGCCTTCTCTCCATACCCTCTGATCCCCTTAGCCACAAGGGCCACATCTCTGGAACTCCCTCTTAAATATAGCCAATGAACTGGCCTCGACTACCCTCTGTGGCAGGGAGTTCCAGAGATTCACCACTCTCTGTGTGAAAAAAGTTCTTCTCATCTCGGTTTTAAAGGATTTCCCCCTTATCCTTAAGCTGTGACCCCTTGTCCTGGACTTCCCCCAACATCGGGAGCAATCTTCCTGCATCTAGCCTGTCCAACCCCTTAAGAATTTTGTAAGTTTCTATAAGATGTGTAGATGGGACATGTTGGCCAATGTGGGCAAGTTGGGCCGAAGGGCCTTTTTCCACACTGTATGACTCTACGATTCTATGACTCTATGACTAACCAATATATCTTTGGTACACAAAAATGCAGGAGAAACTCAGCGGGTGCAGCAGCATCTATGGAGCGAAGGAAATAGGCAACGTTTCGGCCCAAAACGTTGAATATTTCCTTCGCTCCATAGATGCTGCTGCACCCGCTGAGTTTCTCCAGCATTTTTGTGTACCTTCGATTTTCCAGCATCTGCAGTTCCCTCTTAAAAACAATATATCTTTGGTATCTGGAACTCGAGTAGCAAATAAACAAGGAGAACATACAAACACCACACAGACAGCTCCAGCTCAAAATAATCCTGGCATTAATTTTCCAGAAGAATAATACTTAAAGGTTAACTGGCGATATCTTCAGATTAGTCAAATTTATTTTACGATGAGATATGAAAACAGCTAATTATGGCCTAAGATTTAAATATTTTGGTATTTATTTATATTTTGATTGAGACACAGCTGAATATTTTGTTTTAATATTCAAGATCATTAAATTGACTACTTACACTAAAAAATGCAATGACTGACTTAAGTATTTTAATTTAATACTAACTACAACTTAATAGGCAGGATTGTAATTAGTTTTATACGCAGAGACCTATCCAGGGCACGGTGGCACGGCGGGTAGAGCTGCTGCCTCACAGCGCCAGAGACCCGGGTTCAAGGTGCTGTCTGTGTGGAGTCTGCACATTCTCCCTGTGTGGAGATAGGACATTCTCCTGCTGAGTGGGTTTCCTCCGGGTGTTCCGGTTTCTCTCCCACATCCCACAGCCATGCGGCTTTGTAGCTCGATTGGCCTCTGCAAAATGACACCCTTGTACGTCGGGAATGGATGCAAAAGTGGGATGACCTGGACTAAGTGTGAACGGCCGATCGATGGCCTGCATGGACTTGGTGGGACCAAAGGCATTGTCTTCATGCTCTATTTTTCAATCACTCGCTCCAGTCCTCCAGCAAGCTGGGACAACTCAGCTGGTCAGGCTGCATCTCTGGAGAAAACGGATAGGTGGCGTTTCGGATCGAGGCTCTTCTTCAGATAGATAGTGTGGGAGTTGTGGTGGGGGAGGGGGGGGGGGGGGGGAACGGGACCTGGAAGCAAGAAAAGACCAGGACAAGTCAGAGATGGCAACAGATGATCTCAGCCAGGGAGGTTCAATTGGTGGCAGGGACTGTGTGATCAAAAGAGGGATACATCCACTCCGCACCCACTTCTCCACTAACGCTGCTGAGGGCAGTGTGGATTTCCAGAATGGTCTCATTTTGTTCGATTGATTGATTGATCAACAGACCAGCCGTTGCCGACTCCATCCACCCTCCCCTCCGGTTCCCGGCCTTCGGGAGTGAGCAGGAGCCAGGATCGGTGGCTTCTGTCTCCTAGTTCCACAGCGCTGCTTGGTGGTCAGGAAGAGATGCTTCTCCATCACAGGCGGAACTCCTCAACAAACTGCACCAGAACAATCCCATCCTTTCCCACCAGCGTCAGGAAACATGTTAGGAGTAATATCACTGCTTCAAATCTGGCGTGCACACTGATGAGGGCCCTGGGAGGAAATAGCGGCAGATCAGACCCAGATGTACATTGGTGGGTTGCTTTCCTGCTCAGCCGTTAATGAAGGGAAATCCCAGGCACCAAGCCTAAGCCTCTCAAGAGATGCCACTCGAGGGAGTTAGCTGCTTAGGCGTTGTAAGGGGATGCTTCGGTGAACCTTGTGTGGAACTGTGGGGCCGCAAGTCAACTGAGCCATCTGGGCCTTGCAGGTCTGTCGAGAAATTTAATGAAATATCATTCATTTGCAGACATGGTAAAATTCACAAGGGTCCCTGGCTCTGATGCCGCAGGGATCTTTCAGTAGCTATCACACAAGAGTCAGACAATTTTGTTATCCCGGTTGTAACATGCACCGCTTTATAATCAGTTTCTTGAAAATTTTACATGTTTATTAATCAATTCTGCAAGCATCAGTTTTTTTTTTTTTTTCACATTCTGGAAATTAAGGGGATGATGCAAAAGAATATTCCCATCACTTCTGCTGAGCAGCTAATCGGGGATTTGAGCGTGAGACCGCATTGCTTATCACGAGGCGGATAAACAGGTTTTACATTCGCTCTGCAAGCATTCTTCATCGAGATTCCGCTTTAATGCGTTTCTCGAAATGCAATTATAATCCTCAGAATTACAGCTCGCCCTTTGCCAAATATGTTTCCTCCTTTAAGATAGGGCCTTACAGATTCTTCCCTGCTTCTTTGACATGTGCGTCCTTGAATCGGTCGCAGCGCGCTTATCCAGTACAATTTCAGCGAAGCATCAGACCGAGAACAAACGTAAGCTGAGAAAAAGCCTCAGGAGAAGGAAAAGTTCCAAAGCATCGCTGTGAAAGAGTTTTTCCGCACTCTGGGAAGAAGCGCGAATGCCAAAGACTATCAGACATGCCATGATTGTGACTCTCCTTAGCCTAGCTTAGTTTAGTTTAGTGTCACGTACACAGGCAAACTTTTGTTGCGTGCTATCCAGTCAGCGGAAATATAATGCATGATTACAATGGAGCCGTCCACAGTGTACAGATTCATGATGAGGGAATAATGTTTAATGCAACATAAAGCCATTGCTGTCTGATCAAGGATAGTCCGAGGGTCTCCAGTGAGGTGGATAGTAGTTCAGGGCTGCTCTCTGGTTGTGGTAGGATGGTTCAGTCGCCTGATAACAGCTGGGGGGAAAATGTCCCACAATCTGGAGGTGTGCGCTTTCACTTCTGTACCTTTTGCCTGATGGGAGAGGGCAAATTGGGCCGAAGGGCCTGTTTCCACACTGTATCACTCTGTGACTCACTGATTCTAACCAGTCAGCGGAAAGACAATACATGATTATTATCATGATAAAACATGAATATGCTGCTCGACCTGAAACGTCACCTATTCCTTTTCTCCATAGATGCTGCCTCACCCGCTGAGTTTCTTCAGCATTTTTGTCTACCTTTGATTTTTCCAGCATCTGCAGTTCTTTCTTAAACATGATTACGTTCGAGCCATTCAGAGTGCACAGTTAACTTATGAACTTAAGATCTTATTTTTGTATTTAAGGCCAATTGCTGAAGAACTGATGGTGAATTTATGCTTTATTTCTCTGCAGTTTTTCACTTAGGCAATTCACGTTTCTTCACAGAGGGAGATGGGTGCCTGGAAGACACTGACAGGTGTTGTGGTGGAGGCAGATACAATAGTTCAACGCGAGGTAAAGCCAGTAAAGTCCGATCAAAAATAGTCCAAGGGTCACCAATGAGGTAGATAGTAGTTCAGCACTGCTCTCTGGTTGTGGTAGGATGATTCAGTTGCTTGATAACAGCTGGGAAGAAACTGTTCCTGAATCTGGAGATGTGCTTTTTCACTCTTCTATACGTTTTGCCCGATGGGAGTGGGGAGACGAGGGAGTGGCCAAGGTGCGACTCGTCCTTGATTATGCTGCTGGCCTTGCCGAGGCAGCGTGAGGTATAAATGGAGTCAATGGCAGGGAGGTTGGTTTGTGGGATGGTCTGGGCTGGGTCCACAATTCGCTGCAATTTCTTGTGGTCTTGGATGGAGCTGTTCCCAAACCAAGCTGTGATGCATCCCGATAAAGTGCTTTCCACAGCGCATCTGTAGAAGTTGATGAGAGTTGTTGCGTACATACTGAGCCTCTAAGGAAGTAGAGGCATTGGTGTGCTTTCTTGGCCATTTGCTTCAATATGAGCGATCCAGAAGAAGTTGTTGGTGATATTGACTCCTAGGAATTTCAAATTGAAGTTGAAGTCCTGAAAAACAGAGACAAGTTTGATTCCGGTAACTATAGAAACATTTCCATGCAGATTCCCACAGGGAAAGTCAAACATCTCCTCCCCAAAGGCCAAAGACGCCACTTTGAGTTTGAGTGCAGATCCTTCCACTGGGTTACGATGAATCCGGAGAAGCCGGTGAAAACCCATGTGGTCACAGGGGGAACGTACAAACTTATTGAAATTGTTCAATTTCAGAACAAAAAAACTAGGCAGGATCTCGGCCCCGCACTCGCTGCCATTGTGCAGCAAGGAGGCTGTGGCAGCGAAGTGTTAAAGAAGACAGTTCCATCCTGAATTTACTGCCAGGTCTACACACCCTCCCCCTCCTCCTCCTCCTCCTCCCCCACTACCACCCCCCCCCTCCCCCACTACCACCCCCCCCAGTCCCATCCCGACCCCCTGGGAAACTGAAGGGAGCGACAATGAACTGCCACGGATACAAATAACATCATACACAAGAAAGGGCAGATGCTGTTTGACAAAAAGTGAACACACGGTGCTAGAGTAACACAAAGACGCAGCAGAATTTTGAAAACGTCATCCCGTCACCCATTCCTTCTCTCCAGAGATGCTGCCTGTCCCGCTGAGTTAAAGAGTGCCCACGGTTACACTCACGAGTCACTACGGTAAACTCACGGGCCACTTACAACGAGTTTAAATGTTTCAAATTTTAACTTCAAGAGTAAATTTGACTCGTGTAAATCTTTAAACATGTTTAAAGTTTTTCAAGAGTTAACAAGTTTCCCGGGTACCTGCCGTTAGCACCACGAGTCGCTAAGTTGCGTCCACGAGTTCCGATGTTTCCGCTACATTAATTGAACGTGATTACCCTGAGTTTAATTTGTTTTAAACTCAGGGTTACTCGTGGGTCGACTCGCACCGTGAGACAGGAGTTTAAGATAGACACAAAAAGCTACAGTAACTCAGTGGTCACCCGTTCATTCTCTCCAGAGATGCTGCCTGTCCCGCTGAGTTACTCTAGCATTTTGTGTCTATCTTCGGTTTAAACCAGTTCCGTCCCAATCCTTAATCGACATGTCTTCTACTGCAGCTTTCAAATGCTTTAATTTTATTTAATAATCTTCTATTGCAAACCTTTTGGAAATCCCAGCACACTTCATTCCACTGGTATACAGTACCGATGCTGCTAGTTAGATGCCAAATAATAGCTTTGCTAAGCCAGAATCACTCCTTACAAATCCATGTTGACTCTACTTGTCCTGATATTAAATTTTGAAATAGAATTTTTATCGCTTCCTTAATCATAGATTACAGGTTTTTTTCCCCTTCTGCTGAATATGTACTTCTCTGATACCTCACTTCTTTTTCTTCACAATTGTAATAAAACTCTATTAATCCAGTTTTTTTTTTCTAGTTCAGAATTGAAAATGTGCTTGCAGCAGGCTCATTGAGTTTGGTTCCCTGCACACTCTTGAAAGACACTGAGGTCCTGTTCTTAACAATGAATTTATGTCCCTGGCATAGTCATGGAGTCACACAGTGTGGAAGCAGGCCTTTAGGCCCAACTTGCTCATGCCTACCAACATGCCCCATCCACACTAGTCCCACCTGCCTGCCTTTGTCCCAATTTCCTCTAAACCTGCCCTATCCATACACCTGTCTAAATGTTTCTTAAATGTTCCAATAGAACCTGCCTCAACTACCTCCTCTGGTAGCTGGTTACATACACCTACCAGCCTAAGTTGCTCCTCAGGTTCCTATTAAAACTGCCCCCCCCCCACCTTAAACCTATGTCCTCTGGTTCTCCAATCCCCGACTCTGGGCAAGAGACTCTGCGTTTAACAATTGATCATCAATTTTTAACAATAACCAGTTCCCGAAAGACACTGCGTCTTTGGTTCCCACACTCACTGAGACACTTCAGGGCCCTGGTTCCTCGGCTCCATGTAAATTCATCCATTCTACTTTCTGCACTCCTGTTATACTTGATAACTTTTACTTCTGGTGATCTCTTTAATGTCACCAGAGCCCTGTTTCTCACGCTCACTTTAAACTCAGCCAGTTTACAAGAATTCTATCATCCTGCTGAGTAACATATGTAAAACATTGAATTAATAGAGTGGATGTGGAGAGGATGTTTCTAGTAGTGGGAGAATCTAGGACCAGAGGGCACAGCCTCAGAATAAAAGAACGTGCCTTTAAAATGGAGATAAGGAGGAATTTATTTAGCCATGGTGCGGTGAATCTGTGGAATTCATTGCCATAAGCAATGAAGAGTTGTCAATGGTGGAAGACAAGTCAATGGATATTTTTTAAAGCGGAAATTGATAGGGTCTTGATTAGTGGGGGCATCAAAGCTTATGGGGAGTAGACAGGAGAACGGGGTTGAGAGGGAAAAGTAGATCAGCTTTGATCGAATGGCAGGACAGACTTGATGGGTAGAATGGCCTAATTCTGCTCCAATGCCTTATGAACTAATGCACATAAATTTGAGAGAATTAATAGGAATAATACCGCAGTTTGGGATGTCTGCCATTCAGGAGCCATCAAATTCCCAAGCATGTCAGATTATGGATATTTAACAAAGACAACATTATATTTGCTACTTTCTAATAGGCATAGAGTGATACAGGGTGGAAACAGGCCCTTTGGTCCAACTTGCCCACACCGACCAACATGTCCCATCTACACTAATCCAACCTACACTAATGGCCCATATCCCCATAAACATGTCCTATCCATGTACCTGTCGAATGTTTCTTAAACATTGCGATATTCTCTGCCTCAACTACCTCCTCTGGCAGCTCGTTCCATACACCCACCACCCTTTGTGTGAAAAAGTTATCCCTGAGATTCCTATTAAATCTTTCCCCCTTCACCTTAATCTGTGGGAAATTTTCAAGAATCTATGGAATTTTAGAACATGACTGATGGTGAGTGGTTGGAATGAGCTGCTAGAGGCGGTAGTTGAGGCAGGTACTCTAACAGACAATTGAAAGACACCTAGACACGTTCAATTCAGTTCAATTTAGTTTATTGTCACGGGTACCGAGGTACAGTGAAATGCTTTTGTTGCGTTCCTCAATCAATTTGAGGAAGGACATCCTTGCTATTGAGGCAGTGCAGCGTATGTTCATGAGGTTAATCCCCGGGATGGCGGGACTGTAATACGAGGAAAGACTGGAAAGAATGGGCTTGTATTCACTGGAATTTAGAAGGATGAGATGGGATCTTATAGAAAAGTATAACATTTTAAAAGGACTGGACAAGCTAGATGCAGGAATAATGTTCCCAATGTTGGTGGAGTCCAGAACCCGGGGCCACAGTCTAAGAACTTTTCCACCCAAAGAGTTGTGTATTTGTGGAATTTTCTGCCACCAAAGGCAGTGGAGGCCGATTCACTGGATGAATTTAAGAGTTAGATAGAGCTCTAGGGGCTAGCGGAATCAAAGGATATGGGGAGAAGGCAGGCACGGGTTACTGATTGTGGATGATCAGCCATGATCACAATGAATGGTGGTGCCATTATGGCCTCCTCCTGCACCTATTTTCTATGTTTCTATACTATCCAGACAGCAGAAAGACAAAACATGATTATATTCGATCCACTTACAGAGTGATGTGGCTGATTTTTTGACTTTCAGTTTTTTTTCTATTTCTCGTGATCTATTTTTTAAATCATGACAACTTCTTTCAGCCCCTCATTCATTCATGACCTGCATTTTTCATTATTTTATATTATAAAAATTTAATCCCGTTTCCAGACTGTATCTTTCAATCAATCAATATGTAGAAACAAGGAATTGCAGATGATGGGATCCAGTCCAAATAAGGGTCCTGACCCAAAATGTCATCTACCCTTTCTCCAGAGATGCTGCCAATCAATCAATCAATCAATCAATGGATCACCCGATCAATCGATCCACCGATCCGACGATCAACCGATCAATCAACCAATCGATCAATCGATCAATCTGTGCCGACCAGCAATCGCACTGTACACTATCATTATCCTACACACTAGGGATAATTATACAATTTACCAAAGCCAATTAACCTACAAACCTGTGCGTCTTTGGAGTGTGGGAGGAAAATGGAGCACCCGGAGAAAACCCACACGGGTCACGGGGAGAACGTACAAACTCCATACAGACAGCACCCGTAGACATAATTGAACCCGGGTCTCTGGTGCTGTAAGGCAGTAACTCTACCCCTGCGCCATCGTGCCGCCCTTTATTTGTATACGCTTACTTGAATTGTTACTGTAAAATGACACTTAGGAGTGCAATCAGAAATTATCTTACTAAGGTGCAGGAGGTGAATAGCATCTGGCCTATTATTACAGATTATTTTTTTCTTCGTTAGTTCAACTAGATCTTGGTTACCATCACCTCTATATTCCCATCGCTGTTCGAATTGTGCAAACGCTTATTAATTCATCCAAGAAAACTGTCGATGGCAGAGTGTTTCCATCATCCCATGAAGAGCGTTCAAGGAGCCACACCACTTAATCAGATCACATGCTTTTTAAATGTTATTTGCTTGTCTGTGTTTGATAGCAGTGTAGCAATTTCAGTTACAACAAGCTTCATTGCTGTTGCAAATGCACAATTCTCTGCTTCTACATTGGCATAGCTATCTGCGGCTAATCAAATAGCAAGGTTAGTTTATCCACACTTGTTTGCTCCGCCATGCCTTTGCATCGATTCTGGAATTAGGAGCTTCAACGAATCAAAAGTCAAATGCAATTTGTGACCTCCCGTATTTGCATAATTCACATAAACCTGAAGATGCAAAACTGGTATCCTGTCCAATAACACAATTTAAATAATTGGACCACGTACAACGAAGCACTCAATATCAATTTCAATTACATTTCGCTTTGTTAGGTTGCTGTGCTATCGGGCGGCACGGTGGCACAGCGGTAGAGTTGCTGCCTTACAGCGCCAGAGACCCGGGTTCGATCCTGACCACAAGTGCCGTCTGTACAGAGTTTGTACGTTCTCCCCGTTACCACACGGGGCTTCTCTGTGTGCTCTGGTTTCCTCCCACGCTCCAAAAACGCACAGGTTTGTAGGTTAATTTGTTTTGGTTCAAAAAAATGGTAAACAAATTGTCCCTAGTGTGTGAGATAGTGTTCATAAATTCATTGGTCCAAGGACCAGAATTATGCCATCCGGCCCATCTAGTCTACTCCGCCATACAATCATGGCTGATTTATCTTTCCCTCTCAAGCCCGTTCTCCTGCCTTCCCCCCATAACCCCTGACACCCGTACTAATCACGCTTGCTGGTGTTAATGTATGGGGTGATCGCTGGTCAGCATGGTCTCGGTGGGCTGGAGAGCCCGGTTCCGTGCTGTGTTTCCAAAGTGTATAGTATAAACGTCTACATTGAGGAATAATGACTGCATAGGGCTCTGTGTTATGTAAACCTGAATATTAAAATAAGAGCAATTTTAAAATATTATTAAAATACAACCGGGTAAAGTGATGTCTTTACATTATATGTGTTGTATTCTTAATTCTTCAGCAATAATTGTTATTTTGTTGGTTTCTTTATTGTCATGTGCTCCAGGTAGAGTGAAATACATTGCTTTGCATACAGCTCAGCAAGTCTATCTCCATCACCCCAGTTAGTACAGTACGCATAGAGCAGCCCACTGAGTCCATAAGCAAGAGGCACCATTCTGGTGCCATATTTCAGTCCCAGCTGCAGATGGCCATAAAGGCCAGTTGCAGCCGTTGCCTCCATTCTGGTCGCCCCGCGACCCAGGTGTCCCTCTCCACGTCTGGCCCTCTCAGCGCTTAAAGTGACTAGTTTGGGATCATCACAAAAGACAGGCCCATATTAAGACAAATAGCGTGCATTACGATACGATACGATAGAACTGTAGAGGTCCACGCATTGTGTACAAATTAACCAATACAGCCCTGTCGCTCACGTGCGCCTAGACTGTGGAACAGCATACCTCTTCTCATCAGAACTGCCCCTCCATCAACTCTTTTAAGTGTAGACTTAAAACTTATTTCTACTCACAAGCGTTTCTTGAGATCCTCTGCAGGAGTGCTGTATGTATGTATTTATGTATATATTGTTCGATCTATGTACCACTCTAAGTACCACATTAGTACCTGCACTGATGTAAAGCACTTTGGTCAACGAGAGTTGTTTTTAAATGTGCTATAGAAATAACATTGACTTGACTTGACAGCCCTGTCACTCACGCGCGCATCATGTTAAATATTTATCCGTTACCGTGCCGTCGCTCATGAGCGCACACACCAGTTAAAGTCCAACCACCAAATCCTTTGTTCTGTATTGTCCAAGATGTTCCGCAGTTTGAGCAGCATCATCCTCTCCAGGACCATCTCCAGTAAATCCAACTCCACCCACAGGACGGAGCCAGTCTTCCCGATGAGCTTGTTGATTCTGTTGGCGTCCGCGGCCTTCGCCCTGCTGCCCCAGCACACGACAGCGACATTAAGCAGTTGGAAAGAATGCAACCGAACTAACGTACAAGGGTCAATTTCTCGACCAATATCCTGCTACAAGTTCCAGGATGTCTGAACTTCTGTCCCTCCACTGATGCTGATGAGTGAGACTTTGTATTGATCAACTCCTACTTTGTATAATTGAAAGGCTATTAAGAGGCAGCAGTGCAAGAAGACCAATAATCACCGCCTTACTGCAGCAGAGCTGAGCTGTAAACACCACCTTCATCAGCATCCATCACATCCCAAACAAGAAACGTTCCCAGACTCTAGTGCTGAACATGGCAATAACACTCCAACTTGTTGTATTGAAAGACATCAGAAAAACTGACAATAACAAATTTATGTAGTACAGCTGCTCCTCGACCTACAATGGGATTATGTTCCGATAAACCGAAAATATCGTAATTAGAAAACAATAGACAATAGACAATAGGTGCAGGAGTAGGCCATTCAGCCCTTCGAGCCAGTACAGCCATTCAATGTGATCATGGCCAATCATCCACAATCAGTACCCCGCACCTGCCTTCTCCCCATATCCCCTGACTCTACAGACACACAGAGAGATGTGAGTTTGTGGAATTCTCTGCCTCAGAGGGCGGTGGAGGCCGGTTCTCTGGATACTTTCAAGAGAGAGCTAGAAAGGGCTCTTAAAGATAGTGGAGTCAGGGGATATGGGGAGAAGGCAGGAACGGGGTACTGATTGGGGATGATCAGCCATGATCACATTGAATGGCGGTGCTGGCTCGAAGGGCCAAATGGCCTACTCCTGCACCTATTGTCTATCGTCTCACTTATCTCTAACCAGTCTGAAGAAGGGTCTCAACACGAAACGTCACCCATTCCTTCTCTCCAGAGATGCTGCCTGCCCCGCTGAGTTACTCCAGCTTTTTGTGTCTATCTTCGATTTAAACCAGCATCTGCAGTTCCTTCCTACACATCTCTGGAAATCTTTCCCGGTTCTGATGAAGAATCTTTGACCTGAAATATTAACAGCATCTCGCAACACAGAAACTGTTTGATCCATTTAAAATAATTTCAGATGAGGGTGGCACGGTGGTGCAGTGGTTGAGTTGCTGCCTTAGACCCAGGTTCGATCCTGTCCGCGGGTGCCGTCTCTACGGAGGTTGTACGTATTCCCTATGGCCCGCGTGGGTTTTCTCTGTGATCTCACTTTCTTCCTCTCACTCTCCAAAGACGTACAGGTTGATAAGCTAAATGTCTTGGTATAATTTTCAATTATCCCCAATGTGTGTAGGATAGTGCTAGTGATGGGGATCGACGGTCAGCGTGGACCCGGTGGGAAAAAGGGCCTGAATCATCCTACCACAACCAGAGAGCAGTCCTGAACTACTATCTAACTCATTGGTGACCCTTGGACTATCCTTGATCGGACTCTGCTGGCTTTACCTTGCATTAAACATTAATCCCTTATCAAGTCAAGTCAAGTCAAGTCACATTTATTTATATAGCACATTTAAAAAACAACTCTCGTTGGCCAAAGTGCTTTACATTTGTTATAAGAATAGCACAACAAAACAAACTACATACATATATACATGTAGCCCTCACTCAGAGGACGTCAGGAAAGGCTTGGGAGTATAGATAAGTCTTTAGTCTTGACTTAAAAGAGTCGATGGAGGGGGCAGTTCTGATGGGAAATCATGCATCTACACACTGTAAATGGCTCGATTGTAATCATGTATTGTCTTTCCGCTGACTGGATAGCACGCAACAAAATCTTTCCACTGTACACGTGACAATAAACTAAACTGAACTGTTTCAGCTCCGTATGTCTAGACAAAACAAAACTAAGCAAAAATCTAGCATTTCTAGCTTCTCGAATGTCAAAAAGCAGAGGAGTTCTGCATAGCGTCCAAACTAATTTCAATTCTGTCTGAATCTATAGCTAGAATACCATCCATTATCCTCATCAGCATCGACTTGTTAACCTCGCTGACAGGGGCACAATAGTGATCGATGTCTGAACTTGAAACAGGAGCCCAATTGAGTAAGAGTGTCATCCACGTTAAGGATTAATGATTTATGGTGGAGGCCGAGCTTCATGTTCTATGCGAGAGGCACTGCCAATTCTGCAGAGAGAGCTGAGAATTTCTCCCGCAATGCCGACAACCCTCACGTTAATGAATAACAGAAATACCCACAGTCTTGTAAAGGTCATGGCACATACAATGTAGGATGCAAGATTATTCCATTCGCGCAAAGGGGTGTATGGAACGAGGTAGTTGAGGCAGGGACTATCGCAACGTTTAGGAAGCAATTAGACAGCGACATGGATAGGACAGCTTTAGCGGGATACGGGCCAAACGCAGGAAAGTGGGACAAGTGTAGATGGGACATGTTGGTCGGAGTGGGCAAGTTGGGCCAAAGGGCCTGTTTCCACGCTGTATCACTCTATGTCTCTATGACTTGGTTAGCGCACAACAAAAGCTTTTCACTGTACCTCGGTACACGTCACATTAAACTAAACTAAACTAAACCACTTAAATGCAAAAATACAGATTATTAAACCTTTGCTTTTACTGTATGTCTCCAAAGATCTGTCCTGACGAAAACGTTTGTTAAGACTTGTTCATTGCTGAAACTATCGTTTTAGCATTTAGCTTTATCCTTTTTAATAATTCTGCGTGTATTTTCTATTGACATTGTAGGAGTTTTTTTGAAGAAATATGTAAGTACATCTTATTGTAATTACTGCATGATGGCGCAGTGGTAGAGTTGCTGCCTTACAGCGCCAGTGACCCGGGTTTGATGCTAACTACTGGTGTTGTTAGTATGGAGTTTGTACGTTCTCCCCGTGACCTGCGTTGGCTTTCTCCGAGATCTCCGGTTTTCACCCACATACAGGTTTGTCGGTTTAATTGGCTTCTGTAAGTTGTTGCTAATGTGTATGTGTTAGTGTGCAGGATGATTGCTGGTCGACGCGGGCTCGGTGGGACGAAGAGCCTGTTTCTATGCCTGTTTCTCCGAAGCCGAAAGTCTAAAATCTAGTTGTCGGAAGGAACTGCAGATGCTGGTTTCAACCAAAGACAGACACAAAATGCTGGAGTAACTCAGCGGGACAGGAAGCATCTCTGGATGGAAGGAATTTGTGAAGTTTCGGGTCGAGACCCTTCTGCAGGACCCAAAACGTCACCCATTCCTTCTATCCAGAGATGCTGCCTGTCCTGCTGAGTTACTCCGGCATTTTGTGTCTATTCCCGGCCTAAAGGGCCGGTCCCACCAGCATGCGACCTGCATGCGGCAAGCGCGACCTAACGTGGTCGCTTGAGCCGTACGGCATGAGGCAAGCGCGACCAAACCAGAAACGGGAGCCGCGCAGAGGTCGAGTGAGTGACACGGCATCGAGGCGGCTACGGGCTGGCAGGCCGTTGCCACGTGGAATTTTTAAACACGGTCAGTTTTTCGGAGCCCCGCGCGGTTGGGACCAGCTCCGCACAACGGCTTCGGCGATCAAAGTGGGACCGGCCCCGCGAGGCCGTATGGCTCAAGCGACCACGTTAGGTCGCGCTTGCCGCATGCAGGCGCATGCTGGTGGGACCGGCCCTTTAGGTCGCGCTTGCCGCATGGAGTCGCATGCTCGTGAAACAGGCCCTTTAATCTAGTCCCAGCTCACTGACAAATTAGTCTCCAAATCATTTTGGGACTGAACAACGTTTAACCCTGTGAGGTCAGCCTAAGGCAAATCTAAAACATTATTATATGAAAGTTACAGATGCTCTGCGGTCTGGAACATAAGGACAAATGTTGGTCGGCAATTTATTCAATGTTAATATCCCCACCGAAGGTTGAGTGAATGGAATTGTTATAAATTAATTACAGGCACTTCAAGAAAGAAACACAATGTATTAATGGATAGAGTGGCAGCCTCCAGCAATTTTGTTCTCTGATATATTAAAGTACAACTATTAAGATTGAAAGGCAATGGCCTTCCAATAAACTGTTTGTAATCAACCTTGATTTTGAAAAATAAAAGGTTAAACGCTACATTTGCTCAATTACAGATTTCTCACCTAATCTCATATATGTTTAACCTGGATCAAAAGATTAGATCCAGTTTATAATTTCCTCATTAACGAGGGACAGTTGGAGACCATAATGAGCACTTTGTAACCTGTCGGTGCCCTATCTGTGGCGACTCTTTGTATACCTTGTGTATGGTTTGCAAAACAAAGAATTTCACTGTGACATGTCACATGTGATAATAAAGTATCGATCATAGAGTCGTAGAGTCAATGTGTAAACAGGCCCTACGGCCCAACTTCCCCACACCAACCAACATATCCCACCTGCCCGCGTTTGGTCCATATCCCTCCAAACCCATCCTATCCATGTACCTGTCAAACAGTTTCTTAAATGTTGGCATAGTCCCTGCCTCAACTACCTCCTCTGGGAGCTTGTTCCATACACCCATCACCCTTTGTTTATAAAAGTTACCCCTTATATT